>NC_084916.1:1772357-2138941 GCF_949316345.1 Pungitius pungitius
TTGTGTAACTAACCTGCTCTTTTGTTACACAATGGGTTTTGAGGAATTTGCCACTCTTTAATACATTTGTAAATCAAACACATGTTTCCTTATGGTGATTTTAGATTAGAAGAGCAGGAATTGTTCTTGCCTGCAGGTTTCCGCCGTTAAGTGCATATGCTCAACACGTGACACTGGTTGAATTCTTATTTTGTGCACAGATGAGATGGAGCGACTGAAACTGCTGACAGCTTTATGCAAAGGTCTCCTCACACCAGAACCAGTACAGCCCAACCAATATGTGCAGCTACAGCCATTATGCCAACTGCACATGCCGAATGTGATACGTTTGAGGCTTTTTCTGAAGGAAAATGAATACCACACTGACATTTCTCTGCTGCATAGCCCTGTGCCACATCGTGAGGAAGGAAAAGCAGTCATTTCGTCTTTTTCTTCTACTAACATACAGCTGCCCTCCACCTCTCACACTCCTTATATGGGAAAGGAATTAGTTGCGCGAACAAGGGCGGAAACGCGGCGCGGTGACAGCTGGGTAAATTTCACCGACATACAGGAAGAAAAAAGACGAAGCCCATTTGTCTGCTGTGCAAGTCCGCACACTCCCACGGAGACATAAACGACCAAATCACTGCTCGACCAGTTTGGCAGGTGAGTGTCATGGATTTGTCGCGACGTGGGCTTTTTTTTTTTTAAATATTACGCATTTGAATGTTTCGCGTTAACGTGAAACCAAACAGCGCTGCGGCGCCTCCTCGTCCCCGCTGCATTGAATCATTGAGAAATCATTAATTGAAGTCGGTGTGATGCTAACGCACCCGGCTAGCCGAGTCGGCTGTGCTGTTACTCGCAACACACGACGCTTAACAGATGTAGTTCAATGGTAAACGTGAGAACAGACTTCAGCTAGTTGAAATATAGAAACTTGTCTTTGTTTTTTTTACTCAACGTAAAATGACACAGGGAGGGGTGTGTGTTGGTGTGTGTGTATGTATGTATGTGTGTGTGTGTGTGCGCGTGCGTGTGAGCCGAAAAACCAGGAAATGCCCTTAAAAGACAGCAGACAGTGCACAACAGGGAGGGTACAATAACTGGTTGCACTCGGAATAAGTAATGGAACATTTATTTAATTGTTAACTCTGAGCATACCGTTATTTCGGGATTTTGGCCGTTTTTTTTTAGCATTCACGTTGTGATGGTGTTGTGACATATTCTGTAAGCCCGGCGGACTGCTTCCTCATCGATGAAGCAACCGCGTCGAACAAATGGCTTTATTTTTGTGAAACGTACGTTTACTCAAACTATCAAACTGTCTGCTGATTTTTGCTTGAGGCTTGCCCTGTACGTTAGGTCAAGTGTTTTCGCTAGTGTGGGGTGGAGGAACTACACTCGGGACACCGAATTCCGCACAACACCCACCGGCCCCGCGCTGCTAGCTAGCATTAGCCGAGCTAGCATCCGAGGCCGATGGAAACCCCAGTGATCTCATTAACGTCGGCGGCTCTGAACTTGATTTGTTGGAACCACGTACTCTTCCCCAAAGCAGGATTCTTTAGAGAAATCAGAGCTCCGCCGCATACTTTCGGTCTTATCAGTCATGAAAGTATATATTAATTGTATGGTCTTGCTTTATAACATGCAAATGGACAGACCGGCTACACACAGTCTGAACGGCTGGCAGCAGAGAAACCCTCACACAGGCCTGACCTACTTCCCTGTCCTTACATGCTGATGGTGTTTTGTTCACAACGTTTGGGCCATATGGCTCCACAGCTAGGTTTACAATAAAGGTAACGGGCCTTAAGATATGTGAGGAGCTTTAATGCAGAATACGTGTATTTGCATCTTGAGGGCTCTAGAAAGGGATGAAGGATTGACTGACTTTGTTCAGTCAGTCCAAACAGAGTTTAAACTACCTTGCAAATCTAGTATAGCTTTGTTGGCGTATCACATTTAATTTTCCTTAAATGGAGCTTTTAAAAAGGCTGTTGTACTTCCATGTGCCTTCTTGTTGAATCTAAGGAAAATGTTATGAAAGACAGGATTCCCTGACATAAAATATATCAGCCCCTGGTGTCTCTGGAAAGTTGTTTTTTGACTGTGGAGTTTCCTCGATTGTCAGTACTTTTCTTGAGCATACGCAGACACATTATTTTACAGAGGGTTTAAAAAAATGTCCGCTTCTGAACTGGGGAAAGGTCGTTTGTCATTAAAGTTTATCATATGCAAAACATTTTCACAAGGTGCTTTAAATACATTTTAGGTTCTTGTTTTTACTCCCTCGTCTACTTGCAAGGGCCGTTTCCTTCCTGTATTGCTTATGAGTCATTCGCCGCTGACATGAGGAAATATAACTGATACCTGCAGGTATACATTTTTTACTGTAGTAATGTTATGGGTCCTGCTTTGATCTAATTTTATTTCAAATACCTTTTATAGAAATTAAAATACAGTATCGTCTGAATGTATGAGGCAGAAAAAGGGAAGTTGAGACATTTAGTAACTGACTCATCTGCTGTAAGAGCAGTACTTACTTGCTATCTTGAGTTCTTCTTTCTGTTTTTACGATGTGACAAGGTATCGCCATTACTCCAGTCAAGCTTTTAGCTTTTATTAATATAAGTAACCATACTTTTGGGAACTATCCCCAACACACAATCAACACACACATCTTTTTTTCAGTCAAATCCAGAGCAATCTGATCCAAGTAAACAAGGCTGAGGCATGTATTTTTTTTTTTTTCTATGAACATATGTAAAATCAGCATTCTTCTTCTTGCGGTAAAATAATCCTTCCATTAGATCTAGGAAAGAGTCTCCAGCTGCATTGTCGATCACAACCAAAAGCGTTAAGCGCCCTTTTGGTCAGTATTACTATAGATTCTGTTCAGTCCCCCTGGATGGAAAGTGACACTTGCGGCAGGTTTTGCTCCCGTGGGCTCATTAGTAAGAGTGGTCAGTTTGCCCCAATTACACATCGGCCAGGTTTAAATACCAGAAACTGGAGGCACCGTCCATCGTGCAGGCAGCGTCGGGTTACAGCCAGCTTATGTGGCTCTTACTGCGTGTGTTTGTGCAAGTGCAGGATTATGCTGAACCTGGATGGAAGATGGTTGTAAAACAAAAGCATCTGCAAAGGACATAGTTGGCCAACGGGCCAGGCCTCTCTGAGGACAGTCGGCAGTGACTTGCAATCTTCATACCGTAGCATGTCCTGACCTGCTTACCAACACACCCTTTTGACTTTGTTGTTACTCGACTACCTTCAAGGTGCAATGGTCTCTGACCTCTCCTTACTCACTACTGATATTGATGAATGGATTCTACTTATAAGAGTAAAGCTGCCTTTATTCCCAGGGAGCGAACGTGAAACGGTTCTTGCTTCAGTAAAAGTCTGCCAGTGAGCTCGGTGAAGGAAGGTCATAAAGCTGTTTGCATGTCGAGACGTTCACTCAAGCATGGGAACATTTTTTTTCTCCATTTAAATATTTAATGTCCTAATATGTGTTCTTAAATATACAGGTATGGCTGACTTGGCGAGTCTGGTGCAGCGGCTGGAGGTGGCGGTGAGTCGTCTGGAGAACGTGTCAGGATCTGGAGGCAGCGGTGGAGATTCTGCTGGGGGAGGTAAATGAGAAACCGTCAATATTATAGGATTAATCACATTTCTTTTATGATTAAGATGTGTGCTGAATGTGTCTCTGAGTGAGCCATGATTCACCGATATAATGTATTCACATGTAAATACCAATGCTGAGCCTAGAGGGAGCTTTGAGGCTTTTATACTTTTCAGTTTAGAAATCAAATCAACACGTTCATTCAACTCACATTTTTGCAGCCACAGCCTACTCGCACTATTTTTTTGTTAATTTCCTTTTGAACCAGTTGTTTTATTTTACAGTATGATAGTCTTACCATATGTTTTTAATTGGGGTTTTTCTTCTCTGTAGCTGCATCGGTGTTCGTGGAGGCCTTTGACGTGATTGTCAGCGGCCCTGTGGCCGAGTACCTCTCCCTAAGCCAGAAGATCGGTGGTGATGTCCAGAAACATGTAAGTTGCAGTCAAATGGATCCAGTTAGGGGTTATCCAGACCAGAACATTAACATGCATATTGTAAATACCAACTTAAATACATGAGGTTGTTCACTGCCAGTCCCAAAGGACCTTCCAACTGTTGACGTGTCATCGCAACTCAATTTTTGAATGTTATTTGAACGTTTTGCTTACTTTCTGGTTAAAAGGGTGACAAGCATGCAAAAACAGCAGAATGACTCATTCAGTTCTGACATCAGGAGCTCTCCCTCTTCTCTTCCAGGCGGACATGATGAAGCTGGCTTTCAACAGTCAGAGACAGCTCCTCGTAATCGCCTCCTCCTCCCAGAAGCCCTCTGATGTGAGTCAAACACGTGCAGTAATTGCTTAGTTGTTTGATTGTCGTATATGACTAAACAGCATTGATTAATCAATATCAAAGGCTCATTATGGTCAAATCGTTTAGCCTGCAGCCCCTTCACTCTGTCGTGGTGTCGATTCTCTTTGTTTAGATCCATTTATTTCCACATGTGTTGCATGTAGAGGAATTTGCAGTTGAGTTGCAGTCTTAAAAAGAAATATAAGGATTTTAATACCTACAATAACCATGTAAGTTTTCACCAAATCATTCCTTAATTAGAGTGAGGATCCCAACTGTGGATCAATGGAGTTGTTAAACATTGGGGTTGACTTTGCTTGATATGTTTCTAAAAAGTAGAATATTTAGTCTTTGAACTTTTCCCCCAATCTTTTTGGATAAATAAAAAAATAATAATCTTATACGATCTAATAAAAAGCAGCCCAGGTTAACCAACCACAGTTCTTTTGGTCATGGTCCTTTTAATTTGTGACCAGCTAACAAACACACAAACTCACCAGATTGAAAGATAACTGTTCTCTGAACTTAAACTTATCGATCTTGAGTATTGCATACTTTTATAACCGTGGAACTTTCCCTCTCCTGTTCAGGCAGTTTTGACGACTCTCCTGCAGCCGGTGTCCAAGGCCATCCAGCAGGTGCAGGCCTTCCGCGAGCAGAACCGCACCTCGCCGCTGTTCAACCACCTTTCTGCTGTGAGCGAGAGCGTGCCGGCCCTCGGATGGGTCGCCATGGTGAGACTTGGGATGGCAGCTGTTAACAGGCCGGAGGGGAAGCTTTTTGCATCTGCTGTTTGTTTGGCAAAGGTCTGAGAGGGTAGAATGGCTGGAAACAAGCGGCTCTTTGGATTCAGTCGTCACACTGTGGTGAGCGACAGTTTCTTGGCTGAATTGTGGCAGCCAGCAACAGAGTTTCACTTTCACAGTTTAGGTGGTTAACTTTTTTTTTTTACTTCTTATTCTTTTGAATAATCAGGTTTTCAAATACATATTATGCATTTATTCTTTGAAGTTGAGAAGATAAATACCATTCATTGTTGTATGCTTAATATGAGGCCGGGTTCAGAAGCTGCTTAGTATACTGTATACAGACGGGAAACGGCTCTGTCCAACCGAAACAAAAACATATTTGATTGAGTATAAGCAACTCTCTCACTTTAACAGAGCTCAGCTGGCTGTTTCCCCATCTTTCAGTCTTTATGCCAACAGTCCTTTGGCTCTAGTCATATTTAGCATGCAGACCGTCCTCCAATTCATTTCCAAACTCCAAGTTCAATGGAAGTGGGCATATTTGCCAAAGTATTTTTTTTTTTATTTGGGAAAACAGGGCGGGCTTTTCGCTCCCTTTTTAAATTTAATCTCAGTTCAGATGTCAGAGGTGTTAACCTTATTTTCCTTTGTCCCAGGCTCCTAAGCCATGCCCCTATGTTAAAGAGATGCAGGATGCTGCCATGTTCTACACCAACCGTGTGCTCAAGGACTTCAAGGAAAAGTAAGTCAAGCCGATTGTTCTGCAGATAAGCTGGCTTCATTTATTTCATGCATACAATTTTGTTCCAACACAATTTGAAAGCAGACTAGAGGTATTCTCAAACAAACGTAAAGAACGTTTATATACAAACAGCATTATGCTCAACCACCTTCCACCAGGCTCCTTGTTTCTGCTTAAGATCAGTTCTATGGAGTCGTCCCTGGCACCTGGCACATGCTACTGCCAGACTCCCTGCATTTTGACCTCAGAGCTTTTGTTGTAACAGTTTGTTAGAGTCAAGTTAAAACGTCAAAGTTAGATTACAAGTGTCCAGTTTATTATGCTGAACAGTTACACAAACTGTTTTTATTAAAACGTGTCCATGAGCTCTCTGTGGAGTCTAATTCTGAATACAATCACAAGGCATGGCTTTGACCGCTTTTACACTGATATCGCAATGGCTATTGTCTCTCCCTCCCAGGGACAAGATGCATTTGGACTGGGTGAAGGCCTACGTCTCCATCTGGACTGAGCTGCAAAACTACGTCAAGCAGCACCACACTACCGGGCTGACCTGGAGCAAGAGCGTGAGTCCAAGATAAATCCTCAAAAGAACCAAACATAATAAACCAACACTTTTCAGAGGACATCATTCTATTATTCATTCTCATGTTTCCAAGTGAAACATTTTTTCTCTCTTTCACTTGCTGATTATTTCTTTTGATTGTCCATTGAATGATGTGCTGTGACATTAGATGCAGCCTTTCTAATGTTCTGTCCACCTCAGGGTCCCATAGCGTCAGCCTCTGCAGCTGCCCCCAAGGCTCCTGCAGGTGGATGTCCTCCACCTCCCCCTGGACCTCCTCCACCCCCCATGGACTTGAGCGCATCGTCTGGCGGGGCTGGTGCTGGCGGCGATGACAACCGCAACGCTTTATTCGCCGCCATCAACAAGGGATCGAACATCACCAGCGGTATGTGACGAGCATCATTTATATATGTGATGCACTGCAGACTAATTCCTAACAGAGGATTTGGAGACGTGTGATACCGGAGGACTTACGTTGCGTTTCTTTCTCTCCTTGATGCGTCAAGCCCTGAAGCATGTGAGCGACGACCAGAAGACTCACAAGAATCCTACACTGAGGAGTACTGCTCCAATACGTACTGGGCCAAAACCGTTCGCCTCACCCACCCCCCGACCTGCTGCGGCCGCCGCCGTGAGCCCCAAGCTGCCCCCCGTGTTCGAGCTGGATGGGAAGAAGTGGAAAGTGGTAAGTTGTTGGTTCACTCTCCCTTACAGGAATGTGTTTTTGTTTATGCAGCAGGCTGTCAGACCGAATTGTTGATCGCCTTTTAATCATGAACTCATTTGTATTTATTTGCCTTCATTTGTTTCTCCCTCTTCTCGCCGTCTGCAGGAGAACCAGGAGGATGCGCAGAGCCTGGTGATAGAAAACACTGAGCTGAAACAAGTGGTTTATGCTTACAAGTGTAACAAGAGCTGCCTGCAAGTCAAGAACAAAATCAACTCCATCATAATAGGTAAGAACAAAATGTAAGAGTTGAAGCTAAATACACATAATAACCAATTACACATTTTGGAACGGTTTTGTTTTTTAGGAAGTTTTCATCTGGCTCATTTTTAGCTTAAATTCCCAAAATAATTAACACAATTCATTGCTAAAAAGGCCAGCGTGACAGGTCGTATTCATTCATCAAAAAGCAACGTTGGTTAAGTATCACATTGATGCCTGACTTCTAAACATGTTTTTCTTTATTTCCTCCTTCAGACAACTGTAAGAAAATGGGCCTGGTGTTTGATGATGTTGTGGGCATCGTAGAGATCATCAACTGCAGGGATATCAAGATCCAGGTGTGTGCAGTGTAACAGCAAAGTAGAGTCCTCTCTGGCACACTTGTTCAGCAGGCTGTATTTATTTTAGCTAAATATTGATATATTTCCACCATTTTGTATTTAAGTGGTTGCATGCAGCTCAGTTTTTGGCCGCAATGGAAAGAAATGTGTGTCTGAATACGTTGTTTACCAACATGCCGTTAAAAAGCAGCTATAACGTTCCACTGTTTTCCTTTTTTGGATCCAGGTCATGGGTAAGGTCCCAACAATCTCCATCAACAAGACTGACGGCTGCCATGTCTACCTGAGCAAAGACTCGCTGAGCTGTGAGATTGTCAGTGCCAAGAGCTCGGAGATGAACGTCCTGGTGCCCGACAAAGATGGAGAATTTGTGAGTACCCTTTCAGGAGGGAAGTTAGAGGGATGAGTTTTGCGAGTCTAGATTTTTTGTTATTGCCCACAAAAAAAAGACCAAAAGCAACAAGGAATTAATTGACTTTGTAACCAAAGCCTAATGTATACGATATATAAATCCTCAGTGCTTTTATGAACCATACAGGTGACATTCCTTTGTCCAACTAAGAGGATATTTTGGCAATTTTCATGAGCATTGTTTGAGAAAGTAGAATCTCTGCAGCTGTGTCCTTGGTGTAGCCAAAGGAAATGTATACCATGGATCTCAACAGGACTTCTCTCCCATCTCTTAGACGGAGTTCCCTGTTCCTGAGCAGTTCAAGACCGTCTGGGACGGCAAGAAGCTCGTTACCACGTCAACGGAGATCGCCGGATAGACGCGGGCATGGCCACCCTGTCCTCTATACCACCACCACCCCTTTTTTAGCAAACGCCTTCCTGACTGATTGACCACATGTGTTAGACCGCCCTCCTTTTCATCAGCCAATCACACCTTAAGCTGTCCCCTTCCATCAGCCAATGAGAGGACTGCTCACTTTTATCTAGAGCAAAATCCTTCAGCCAATCAGCAGGGAGCGGCTTGTCACTCAAATATTATTTTTTTCCTGAGCCAGGGAGCACTTTGCAAAAATATTCATAGTGTACAATATTCCGTATCTATCTGGATATCGCTAAGCTAAATTTAACATGTAGAATAGCCAACCTGAGAACGGACGTATTGATTGCTCTACTATCAGGATGCTTCAGGCTTTGTTTCTCTCCTGGTCAGGAGGGGCTGGTAGGTTTCTGTTCCACTATGTGCAATTCACTGTTGAAGCACTTGTCAAACAAAGAGGATAATGGCATCCATAACACCTCCGCTGATGATGACTATAATAATATTAACATTCGTAGTGGATAATGAAGTCTGCACTCTCAGAGCACATAAATAGGATTAAAAACAAGTTTTGTGCAGATCATGAAACACCATCTAGTCGACGTTGGAACAGTTAGTGGCATAAAGATGATCATTCCCTGTGCTTTCCCTTTAACCCGCACATAGGACATTCTCGAGTATTAAACATTCCATAAAGGAAGGGGCATGTAAGAAAATGTTTGCGAAAAGAGCACAGATGTTGATAAGTGGAAGACTGAAAGAAAAAAAAAAGCATCATGCCACCTCAGTCTGTAGCTGGGAAAATCTGCATTTCTCAATAGATATTACCAAATAGCCATCGACATCTCTCCACTCGCTCATTCTCTCGTTATCTTCAGCTCTTAATGCTCTTCGCTGAATTTTCTATTCTCTTTTTCATTGTTTTCTCTTAATTCTTTTTGGGTCCAAAAGCATTCAGCTCATTAGTACTGGAGACTTCATTAAAAAAGGTTGCAATAAACAGTCTCTTTGCCTTTATTGGATTACAGTGTAATGTGTACAGATGCTTTTTATTAAAACAAAAACACGTGACCTTATCAAAACACCTAAAGAAAATAGCATGGTTAGACATCCACATGCCACAAGCAATCCGTGCAAAAGGAATGCATGATGGGATTTCTGCACCCTCCCAGTTAAGCGTTTATTAGCTGGAATTATACTGCTCTCGAAACCATTTTTTGTTGTTGTCTGATTTGACAATTTTAGGTGTTTTAGTGCAAATAAGGCAGCAGGTTTGCAGTGAACCACTCTCTTGTGAACTGCAGGTGGTCCCCTTCGGATGAAAGAAAAGCCAACTTTCCCACTTTGTCCATCGCTGCCAGTCCCAGGCGGTCCTGTGTGACGAGACACGACATTCAGGTTCACGCCCAGTCTACAGGTGGTGCTGCTACACCCGGTTAGCTATCAGACCTTTAACAGCAAAGATTTATAGAGTATATACACACAGTAGTTCAATCAGCCTCCACCGTTACCAGCTGCAACATTAAAGTGATGCGCACACTAATGCCAATGTGAATTACACATCTTATAAAATGATATAGGATGTGGCATTCTGCTTTAAGTGCACTTGCATTAGAGCCTTTTGACACCACAGCATATGAGTACTAAAGTACTTCTTCCACCACTGCAATCCTCATGCTAATTCCTCATTAGACTATAAACCCTCTTACCTCTTTGTAGAGCACGCTCTCTTGCAGAGTTTCAGTCTCTTTGGCCTGGCCGGTTTTCAGGAAGCCAAACCACTACAGCAAGAGAAATAAAATCATGACAAGACTCTGGATATTCGTGTAACAACAGGTCTGTGAGTTTGTGTTGTACCTCTGTATCGACAGGATCCACTACAGAATCCTGCAGGAACTTGACCATGACAAACTTTTCCAACAATTGAAGATTCTTCCTGTACGTTTCATTTACAGCCTTCAAAAAAAAAAGTATTACAATATTATACATATTTTAAATGATTCAGACTACTATAATATGTATGTATCCTGTAATGTATGAGCTGGAAAATGAGAAGTTATATCCCCTTTAAAGCAAGCGTTCAAGACCACACATTAGCAAGCTAACTAGTGAGTCGTGCATCGATGCAGCGCGTAATCACCCTCTCCTGGTTGATGTCGGCCAGGAAGAGGCTGTGCTTCATGTACAGGTCCTCGTTTAAGGGGTCGTGCCAGTACTGGGCCTGCACCAGGCTGGTGAACAACACAAGCACAACATCCAGTCGGTGTGCGCAGCGGTGACAACAGCCGCACAATATCAAGGCTACTAAACACATCTGCATCAATGGTTTGGAGGAAGGAAAGGAAGCAACGCACTGTTTTTGAACCAAGTCGGTGTAAGCTCCGTTGTTGAGAGCTTTGCGTATCATGTCACAGATGTGGGAGCTTTCTCCGGGGCACTTCGGCAGCCCGTACACTCCTGAGCATTCAAAAAAAACAAAAACAAAAACACATTGTCACAGTTTGTAATGATTTTTTTGTTATCACACCGTACAACAAGTTCCAGAAAAAGACTAAAATCTCCCGCTCTTTACATGACAATGCTTGGTTAAAGTGGGCATTTCAATGCTCATTCTGTTCCATGTGAAGGGAAAGAAACTAGTCACAGATGTACAGTTGCATTTCCGAAAAGGATGTCAGTTGAGCACATTAGTTTTTCCACATACGTTGTTCATGTGAGAGTGAATATCCCACTGTCGTGGATTAACACACATACTACTCTGGTGAGTATTTGTGGCAGCATGACGTGGAATTAAAACTGAACTGCAGTGCCCACATTCACGATGATAAAGTAACATGTCATCCAGTGCAACACTGAGGCCCATTGATGGGTTTTTAATCGTGTTTCGGTTTTCTATAACGTAACCTTGGTGCTGGCCCCCGACGGAGATGAGGTTTTTCATTGGCGGGGAGGGACAGCGCTGAGCCACAGCTCTTCTGTGGAAGGAGGGAACAGGAAAAATCAACGCATGCTTCCTCATTCTTGTCAGGAGACATTATTGGGACAACAAGCTCAAACAGAGGGCCGCACCTGAGAACTAAGCACAGGACTCGCAGCTCAGCAGCTCATGTTCTCTGAGACATGACAAGACTTTTTGAAAGTGTTTCATTCCCTTTGCAGGAAAATCAGCCAAGAAGGGAAACTACACAAGCACAGAATTGCTCTAATTTCTACCATATAATAAAACCATTCAGTGTCCACAACAGTAGTTACATACAGAAATTGTCCCCCTTGGGAGAAGCCCATGGCGTTGTATCCTCCCTTCAACTTTGGGTCTTGGGCCAGCTGACTGCAGACCATGGACACCTGCTCATTCACATCCATGAAAAAGCTATTTTCTGCGTCCTGCAGAAGGAGGGACATGAAACGCTCAAAGCATGACAGGCAGATTAACAGAAGTAAAAGGAAGCACCGTCCTCAAGGAGAAGAAGCTGAGAGATGAAGTCACGGTGTTAAGAGGGATCAAAGCAGAGTCGTGCTGGTTTACTATGAATATTAACACTGAGAAACGACATAGTTGTAAAAGAGCAACTTCCCTGATGTAACTTGTGCCACCGGCACTGCAAACATCACACAAAAGGAATCCTTCCACGTCATGTGGACGACTGTTTGATTGGCTAAACGTGTCAACATGTCGTATTTCTACACTTATACGCTGTGCTTTTTTTTATTGGATCACTGTTGAGTTTTAGATGTGCAAGCATGATAAAAATAGAGCAGATCCTATTTCATCCAGCAAAGTAAACATTTTGGAAGTGGAGACAAATGAACAGTGTCGCCGGATAGAAGTACCTGAACGACGTTCTTCCCGATCATCAGCGAGATCACGTAGATGCCAGAGATCTCCTCCTCAATCATCTTCTTCATGGCCCCCATGCTGAGTGGGTTACAACAGCTGTCGCCTGGGGGACACACAAACATTTACTGAAGTGGGGAGTAAAACGTTAAACTTGACTCACTACAATGCTGATGTATGTTGATTTATTGAAACAAAGGAAATACATTGAACAACGGCAGTCTTCTCAAAAGCCTATCTGCATAATCACCGGCTATTGTTCTGAAATGCGTTGCTTATATTAACACCTGCTAAACATATAAAACAACGGCAACTAGTTGTTGAAGGGGAAGAGAAAGTGCTTGGTTTTTTCCACTTCCTTGAATGTTTTAACATAAAACAACTATGAAACAAAAAAAAGATAAAATGTACGTCCCGACTATTGGGTGAAGTAAATGTGCTTACCGTGAAAGAAGTTAGAGGGTGAAATAAATATAGTTATATTCCTAAAGGGTTTTTATTTGTAGAAGGACGGGTTAAACTTACCCATCCCATGCCACAGCACCAATGGTACGGTCCCATTGTTAGGGTTATAAACTGGGCTGCCAGCAACCAGCAGCAGTGGAGAAGCCAGGAGGAAACACAGGAGGGCTGCTGTCATCCTGGGTCCTGACACACACACACACACACACAGGGCACATTGTTGTGTTGTGAAATACAGAATTATCTTTTTTTCCTTCTTCACTTTGTACTTTTTAAAATTAATTTAACTCTGCAAGACTTGAACAATTAGAGCATTTACAGATTAAGTCAATCCTACTTAACCAGGTGGATTGTGGCTTATTTTTTATCAATGTTTTGTAACTTACATTTAAAAATGCAATGGCAAATTATAAACACTTTATACCTTGTTCACTTCACTTGCTCATCATATTATCTGCATAGATTTTAGTTATCTTTATTTTCGTCCTTGCTGCTGTAACAACCGAATTCCTCCAGTGGGCATCAATCAAAGTTATTAAGGATTATTAAACGATCAATCAACAGCGGTATTTTCTTCTGATTTTAGTTTAATGAACGTAGTTTTTGTCCTTGTATTGGTTTCTGTTTGTCTCAATAATATCGCTAGATCAATAGTTGGACGGATAAAAACAACAATGGCAGTCAGAGGGGCAGAAAGAAAGAGTCACGTGAAAAACAGCTGAATCACTTCCTCTTATCTTCGATGGCTTCAGGTCAAACTCCAAAGGGAGTCAGGCTGAAATAATGAATTATTCTACAAAATAGTGCTAGGACAAAGAGCAAGGAGGAAAGTTAGCTCAGATAAGCTAACTAATCAAGGAGGTTGACATGCAATTGATTAATTACCAGATGCATTCTGAAACAAAGCAGTGGCAGATGTATGCCAGGGATAACGTTAGAATCTAAAACTCAAACAAGTAGATAAAGCCCCACTGACATTCAAAAGAAGGACCCCGATAACGCTAAATATCTAAAAAGATTACTCACGGTTTTGTGTTCTTCCTGCTTCTGTTGCGTTGGAGTGTCATGTGACAATGCTTTGAGCGGGCAGCCAATCAGATTTGAGAGGAGAAAATGCCTCGCTTGTGAATCGCCTTGTTTTAGTAACGTTAATCATGTCTTTTTTCTATCCTCAATTAATTAACGTTATATCTTTTCCGATATTGTGGTTTTAACCTTTCGGTAACTTTTATATCCATTGCCGTGGGTAGACATTCTGGTCTGACGTGTTATTTTAAAGTATAAAAACCGCGGTTGCAGCTGCTGGCTAATCGGCTAGCCATGCTAGCTTGTTGTGAAAATCAACAACATTCCTGGAGGCTTTTTGTAGCCACTTAGAGAAGAGAACGAGACAAAAACAACGGTAGGCAGACACAACAGGCGTGTCGGTAACGAAAAGGATGTCCATTCAATACGAGGAGCCTGCGTTAACGGGGAGTTACGATGCGGTGGGGTCATTTCCTAAAAGTTTTGGCTACGGGGTGGAGGAGACCGACATGGAGGAGAGCTCCGCTTCAGCTGACAAACCGAGGATACTGCTGATGGGTCTGAGGCGCAGCGGCAAGTCTTCTATTCAGAAGGTAAAGCACATAAAACACACCAATACAGATGTGTCTTAAATCACAGGACTAAGAGCGCTATCACCGTTTGTAAGGTGAACCAGGAGCTAATGCTGCGGGTTCAGATCCGTGGGTTCTATTTCATTTAGAGATGTAGCTCGCTTGTCAGTTTCATATGATTCAAATGTTATTTTAAGTGGTATAGGGCAAATCTTTGTTATGCAAAACCTTCAGTCCAAAATGTCATGTAAGATTAAAAGATCCAAAAAACGTTCTAATGTAGGGAATGAAATGCTTAATGATTAATCTGCAATCTGCCTTCATTGATCTCATTGTGGTGGTTAAAATATTAGAAACACCGTATGTCCTGACAGTATTTCAAATGAATCAACGTCTCTTAATCTGAGCTTGAAATTGTTCACTCAGTCAGAATTCAGGCGTTAGTTAGCCGTACCAATGAGCTGGCAACCGACTGTAATCATGAGCAAAAGTCCTTGGCTCCTCATGATCTGTAAACGGCATAAATCGTCTCTATCCAGTTCCTACATGAAACTGCTCACAACAAGGTCTGTGGATTACCTTCAGTTATCGCTTCATGATTTCTGAAAAGAGTCAATACTGTTAAGTTTTGGTCAGACAGACATGAGATGGGGGGGTAACTGCGTTGAACTGAGGGAATAATCCTCCTGCTCCTCTGACCAGGTTGTTTTCCACAAGATGTCACCCAATGAAACGTTGTTTCTTGAGAGCACCAACAAAATCTACAAGGACGACATCTCCAGCACCTCCTTCGTCAACTTTCAGATCTGGGACTTTCCCGGCCAGGTGGACTTCTTCGACCCCTCCTTTGACAGTGAGATGATCTTCAACGGGACCGGCGCTTTGATCTTTGTCATCGATGCTCAGGTAAGATGACATTAGTTGAAACTCTGACTTTAAATGCTTCCCGTGCGGAATTACACGTGACGTTTTCCTTCTTCTCAGGATGACTACGTCGAGGCCCTCGGGCGGTTACATCTCACCATATCCAGAGCCTACAAAGTGAATCCAGACATCAACTTTGAGGTGTTCATCCATAAAGTAGACGGCCTGTCAGACGACCACAAAATAGAGACACAAAGAGACATTCATCAGAGGGCCAACGATGATCTGGCAGACGCCAGCCTGGAGAAGCTTCACCTCAGGTGAGTCTCTGACAAGTCTGCACAGGTTAGAAACATTACGTTTTAGGCAGTGTTCATTTTGGCTGCTATTTTTGATTTAGGAAATGCATATTGGTTTTAGTCCCATTTAGTCATTTTAATCCTTCTTAGTTTTAGTCACATTTATTAGCCATATTAAACTCCTTTTCTTCCCTTCTCGGACCCAGGGTTTTAGCGTTTTAGCGTTGCCATGTCTCTGTATAACGCCATGTTCCTATAATAGGATCGGAAGGTACCTTCAGATGTAGCCACCTGCCGGTGGCGACAGATCATGTGACCTACCGTTCATTATCAAAACATTGGCCAGATGACCTGTTTCAGGCTTTAGAGCAAATACAGAATCCCTCAGGGTTCATTTCTAAAGCCTCGCATTAAGACATACGTCACTTTATTTTAGACGCTGCGCTACTTGCAGGCCGCTGTGCTGTTGCCAGATCCTCAATGAAGTTAGAAAAAACATTTATGGCAAACCCATGGTCATGAAGATACTCATTTAACGTTACGTGGACTTTGCATGGCGCTAAATACCCAACCGAGATCAGCTTGTGCCGCTCTGAAGGATCCGACCACCAACCACCCAACCTGCCTTTCTGACAGGAAGCTGCCACCGACCACTTTTCGCACTCGGCGCAACTGAAAAATATTGTGACTTCGTCAACCACCAACATGTTCGTCTCGCTCGATAACGAAAGTTAGAATAGATTTAGTCATAGTTTTCGTTATGGGGAAAAAGGTTGTTTTTGGATAAAAGGAAGGAGATTGTATGTGCACCACTAAAACACTAGCCATGTGAATTAGTCGATCAGTACAGACCTACTGTACCTTTTCAAAGGAGCTAAATGTCACATTCAAAGCATATCTATGGCCTCCCACAGAGCAAACAACGGCAACAGTGTTGACCGAGCTAACCGTGTTTACCAGAGGGTGATGTGGAGCCGGGGCGATACGCTGATACAAATCAATCTGTTTCTACGAATGTTTTGAGTCAACCATATTGCAGGAAGTCTATTGGTGAAGTCCAACCTTCCAGGTGTAGCGTTGTGTTTCTGATGCATCAACGTGGTTTTGTCTTGCAGCGTTTCAGCTGAGCCCTACTGACTTAACTCTCTTACTTCTCCTCCTCAGCTTCTACCTAACCAGCATCTACGACCACTCCATATTTGAGGCCTTCAGTAAAGTCGTCCAGAAGCTCCTCCCTCAGTTACCGACGTTGGAGAACCTTTTGAACATTTTCATATCGGTATGCTCGTTTTTTTTACCTTTAATGACTGTAAAGAGCAGTCTCTGAAGTGTCTCCTTCTTGTCCCCTGATTATCGGCCTTTGTGTTTTGCAGCACTCTGGGATCGAGAAAGCCTTCCTGTTTGATGTTGTTAGCAAGATTTACATCGCCACAGACAGCTCTCCTGTGGACATGCAGTCCTACGAACTCTGCTGTGATATGATCGACGTTGTCATCGATGTCTCCTGCATTTACGGGTGAGAGGAATTCTATTTTGTGTGACTTCTTTGCACTGGTGCCATCCCTCCGATGAAAGGCTCAAAGGGGCCTCTCTGTCCTTCTGCTTGTCGGCAGGCTGATGGAGGACGGCAGCGGCTGTGCCTACGACAGCGGGTCCATGGCTATCATCAAGCTCAACAACACCACGGTGCTTTATTTGAAAGAGGTCACAAAGTTCCTCGCTCTCGTCTGCATCCTCAGAGAAGAGAGCTTTGAGAGGAAAGGTGGGTCGTTTTTTTTTCCCAAACAGTAGAGTTGGCACCGGTAGACCGGGGGTTTCGATCACACGGGACGTCCTGAATTTGTGGGTAAAGCGGGAAGCTGACAACTCAAAGTGTCTGAAGTTAAAAAAAAAGAGCAAGTTTTTCTAGTAGTACTTTACTACAGTGAAATAACAGTTACAGTGGCTGATTACAACAAATATATGTTAACAAATAAAACCTGGTGAGTTTAGAAAACATGCTGTATTATGGATTAAACAATATTGTACTTGTTGAACTTTATTTGAACTGTATTTTATGGAGCATGATCTCCTATCGCGTATGAAAGGAAATGCTTTGAATTGCTTATTTTTCGTCCTCTTTGCAGGTTTGATAGAGTACAACTTCCATTGTTTCCGGAAAGCCATCCACGAGGTGTTTGAAGTTGGCGCCCCGCCTCAAGACGTGCGCTCCTCCAGAACCCACCTGATGGGCCTGAAGTTCGGGGCGGTGAACGGCAGCGCCGTCTAAGAGGCAGCAAGCGGACCCTGAGAGCAGCGAGGCCACATAAAGGCACACGTTGCCTTACTGCGTGCAGCTGAAGGTGATTCACTTGATGGACTGAGCAGGCTATTTGTTCTTCTTTCTGCACATTTATTGCTACTGGCCAGTTACTTCTGTGTATTTACGTCAAGTTAAAGCACAAAACAAAAAGCTCCAGCTAAATGTCCACAAACTTCAATTAACAGTATGAACTTCTTACATGTCCCTGCTCATATAACTTTTAAGGTTTGGCTTTTGTAAGTGGATCTAATAGCCACTATTAGATTACATGATGTTTTTCTGTTGATAATGAATCATTTGACCAGCAGCTGGAGCTCTGCTCAGCATCCCTGTCAGACCAGTACTGTGCCAGTTATACCGTTGGAGTCCTGGTTTATTACCAGCATGTTGGCCCTCATGGAGCCTGCAAATAACCATCTGCCACATCTGATGAGCCCCGAATTCTTGTACATTGTTATGAACGTTTTGACCAGCTTTACTCCACGGGGATTCAGATTGTTGTCTTTAGTTTTGCTTTTTGATGCAAGCGATTGCTAATATTTCAGAGATTTGTAATTAATGTAAATCATTTTTTGATAAACTATGTCTACTATTTTTCTGAGTCAAACTTATAAACACTTTTGCTCATAATTTCTGTCTCGCAAGTTAAGTTGTTGTAAGATAAAGCCATAGTATTTTATACAGTTTCTTACTGTATTTCATACATACTTGGTCATCATACTAAATACTGTCATAAATGTGAGGTACAGTAGTCAAATATTACCTCTTTAGTATTTAATAATTCTACATTTCTGCCGATCATTTGTTTTATCAGTATAGTATCTCATAATTCTGAGACTGCTTCTCATAAGGTATGTATATTAACCACATGAGCATTATCTGAGACACAAGGTTGGATAAAAGTCAGTCACCAGTATATAAAGCAGCTGCTTTAAAAATTGTAAAGTATCATCCTCAATGACACAATATGTAAAAAATGTAAAATGAGCAAGATGAGCGATCTTTGAGAATGTTTGTGGCATTACTTAATTCTCTAGTAGTTGTGTAGCGGGGCTTTCATGATATACTTTCATATCGACAGGTTCAAAGAGTAAATAATGAATCACCCCACATATTTTGTTTAATATTGTGATAATAAAAGGGTTTTGAACCTGAGGTTAAATCATCCACCCACAGACCCAAAGTTGAGTGGTTGTAAGTAGCAGGTTTTACCAGCAGGTGGCAGCATATTTGCATTAAAATGTTTCGCATTGCAGGAAAACAAATTTTCCCACTCTAAATTGTGTTAAAATTCAAATAAATCAACATTCACATCAAGTCCGTCACCGTGAACTTTAGAAGATCTAAAAGAATAAACTGGTGTTGCAAATAAACTTGAATGAATGAAAAGGCTTCAGCGCTTCACGTAGTGTGGGCGACGTCCTGACTTAATGGGCTGTGGCAGGATGGAGCCTCAGATGGAGCCTCTAATCGTCCCCAGACCTGCTCCTCACCGCCGTGGAAAATACAGTTCAACGAGGGAGAAAATTATATCTTGATATTTTTTTTTCCGGGGACCCTGCAGTTTGCTCCTCGCCGCAAAAAAATGTCATGAAGCCCGAGAAAGTTCGGTGGAAACGTTCGACCCAGAAGTGGACGACCATTCTGAGAGTGTGCTTTGATGTGTGAAGGCCGCTGCAGGGACAGGAGGCCATGGACAGGAGGCCATCATCTTGTGCCAAACGTCTTCTCTTCAGGTTTGAATGGGCACTATTTGTGTGTCAGTATATACATTGTTCTTTTAGTAAAGTGAAGCTCATTCCCAGCCTGCCTGGCTACTTTCACACATCAATGTGTTTTTCTGGAACACAGCTTTTAGTGAAATCACGGCTATTTAGTTTGTTTAAATCAACTTTGTGTTTCGCACAGATTGTCCCTGTGATGGCCATAAATATTTCCACTTTAGACGCTAAAGTTGAAATATTTTAACGTTGAGATTTGTCGACAGGCTCACTGTCCAGTTCCTGTTGTCAAGTTGTTTTGAGCCCTATTTCTCCTTGTCTTATTTGTTTTAAATCCCCTTTGAGGGTTTTTACACTTACTCATTGTCACCAATGAGTAAGTGTAAAAACGCTTCCTTTTTGCTTGGTTCCATCACTTGTCAACTGTAATCTTGTGCACTGAGAACTAGCTGCTTCCAGATGACTTCCAGACATGTGCCGACGTTCCAAATATCCACAAAGAGCTAAATATCACCCGCTGTGCGGTTTATTTGTTTAATGAGCTTCAGCAACATGGAAGAGAAGTCTGTGCTTCGGAGTGTAACGTGTTCGGATGTGGGACTCCAGCTCAGAGGCGTCCTCCTCGTCTCCTGTGCTCACTGCGGCTGTCGCTCGGGGGTCAGTTTGCGGATGCAGATGGCGCCGTTTTCATTTCTAAATCTCAACGTGGGCAAGTTGCACGGTGATCTCACTCAGAGGGTGCAGGAGTAACTGAAAATCTGTTGCAACATCAAGAAAGCCAAACTTATTGAGATGGACAAAATGTCTCTATTGCATCATCAATCCTTCTGCCATGTAACGCAAGTTCTCGTCCCCCCTAAAGACCCACCCCCCCCCCCCCCCCCCATCATTCAATGTCTGCAAGTTGAAGCCTGTCTCTGTTGGTCCAATTCTCCCCCCGGACGCGTTCCATCACCTCATCTGCACAACAGTACATCGACGCGCCGGCTTTCCCTCCACTCATTGGCAGACAGTTGTTGGTACCACTGTGGCATTTCAGGGTGACGCGGCGCTCAGGGTCCCTGCACCCTCCGGATCCCATGTGCTCCTTTGCTCTGCAGTAGCACTCTCCATCACCCCCTCCATAAAGCTTTTCACTTTATTTGACCTCGTCCCTTGACTGCATGTAGGGCCTCAACCACACATCCGTTTGCCGCAGACAGCGCTGAGTCGAATTTGTCTTTTACATGAACCAAGAATGGAAAAAACGCTTTGTGAATTTGTGGCTGGTTCGGATGAGCTTGATTCACTGCGCGGTGGAGACACAAGTTCACAACAAGGCGGTGGAATCCTCTCTGAACGCAGTGGTTTTACACATGTTTACAGGAAATAACAGTTAATCCAAAGGAGTAAGTTGGACCAGTGCAGTGTGTGAGTAGCGCCTGAGCTCAAAGGCCTGTGGAAGTAGATTTGCTAACAGGTTTGTTGTAAAGAACACAGGATGATTGATTCAATAAGGTCCGGGCGTCCTTAACAGGAAATGCCTTCCAAAGGTTGTTAATCAGTCAAACGTAATTCCAGTTTTACTCGTAGTCAGAGCTGATAGCAGAGCTATTTGTGAGTGAAACACAGTTGTGAATCGAGGACTATTTCTTTTAATAGAGTGACATTGGTGACCTGTCCTGAATGTGGACATCAAGGGGATTTTACGTCATGTCAACTTGCTTTTTCATTGGAGGGAACAATATCATAAAATAAATCGCTCTTGTAGATCACAACCGACAAACCCGCTTTGTCTTAAATGGAAGTTTCAAGATGACGTCCCTCGTGTTGGATGGTCCTGTCCCCTCACATGCATTATTTTCTATGTTTATTTTGAGCGTCCTCGAAAAAAAACGGGGAGGATGAACAGGCTTCCACCCAAAAATATTTTCCATTTTCCAGCTTTGTATTAATTTCCAAAGAGCTTTGTTGGAGGACTTCTGGCTTTGTAGTATTGCTGCTCTAAAGCACATCCCGTCTCTTGGCCGCCCTCTGGTGGTTGGTCTGAGGCAGCGTCACACCTCCCTCCAGCTAGTTTTCTTCTTCAATTCCTCTTTCAAAAGACCTGATGGAAAAAAAAAGTCTCCATCAAACAGGAGTATATGTCTTACTGGAAGACACACGTCCGCTGCAACGGCAGAACTATGCGGGGTCCCTTTGTCTCTGAATGTCATCCAGGAGGCCCATAGCTCTTGGTTCAGAGGCTCCTGCTTGGTTTTCATTCCCAGTTTGTGTCGCATTAGTCTTCAACGGCGTGTCATCACTTGGTGTATTCTGTGCTTTGTTCGGGCCTCACGGCTTGTCGTTGAGGTTTGGGATCAGTATTGAAAGGATCTTTTTCATCCACCTTATCAGGAACAAAGGTTTGGACATCTGGGGATTCAGTGGCACTGCTTTTGGGGAATTGTTCCTTTCACAGCAGGGCGGTATCAATGTCTCAACACTTTACACTTGATGTGTAAAATAATTTGCATTTGATGCCATTGACACACGTGTGTTTAAACTCAACTGGAAAGTTAAGGTCCTTTGAGATCTGAGCCGTGAAAAGAATCTGGAAAAACCAGAACTCGTTGGAGAGCAAGTGCTCTTCTTTTTCTTCTTTCAGCAGTTTCATTCTCTTAGTGTTTCACACGATCAAGTAGCTGTGACCACTCTTCCTCTTTGTCACTTTAGTTTTTCTAAATCTGGCAGAACGCCAGAATCACTGCTGTTGTTTTTGTCCTATTGGTTTTTGAACTGGTGCAGCTCACTCACCAAGGTCCCTTCTAGGGTGAATTCAGGTGTATCGGGACATCGGGTCATTTGGGACAGCATAAGGAAAAAACCTTTTACTTCTTCCTTGAAAAGGCTATGGTAAAGTTAGGGGTGCTAAGACATTGCTTAGGACTAAAGTCACATGATATATAACGTTGGTGACATCACACAGGAGAAGTAAAATGCTTTTTTTCTTATGCTGTCCCAAATGACCTGATGTCCCGATATACCTGGATCCACCCTCTGTCAAAACCCTCTGTCATTACACTTAAAAGACTAATTCGATGTATTGTGAAAACAATTCATGTTCATGCTGTTTTTAAGAAGAAGCCAATGTGTTATGTTTTAGAGGCGGACCAAGTTCAACTCTGTCAACATGTTTTCTGAATGCAAACTGAGTGAGATGAAAACACTAATCTACACTAACTAATCTAAGATACAGTATGTAAATGTATACGTTGATAGCAGATTATAACAGACCACTAATTAAACCACAAACTCTTTACTCTTTTTCAATGTAGAATGTTTCCAGGATAAAGTCAAATGCCTATCTGAAGCTAACTGTATCCGGGGACATTACAGGGGTGAGTAACAGTAGTGTTTATAACACGTATAAACAGTGCAGCAAATCAGTTATAGCACTTGATGAGTTCTATACACCATTTATCACGTGTACTGCTTATGGATAACAGATTGTAGTGTGTCGGGGGGGGGGCATTTCAAACGTATAATGTTTTACTATTGTGATAATAGCTGGAGAAAATGAGAATAGCTCGTAAAAGGAGGTTATGACGAGGATTTCCATTTTGAGAGGTAATCAGGTGGTTTACAGCAGCAGGCCAGAGGTGAACTGTGTATTAAAATATTCAATTACAACCAAAAAAAACACCGAGTCCAACCTTCTTTCGGCTTGAACTCCCCACAAGGTGAAAGACAGACAGGAGGGAGTGGAGAGAGGAAAGGGGCGTAGTTTAAGGCAATGGTTTGGATTTTACGCACCAGATGCTTCAGTCAGTGGAAACCGGTCCGTTTTCAGCTCGCGGGACTTTCACGGAGGATTTCGTTACCTGTCATCTGATTCTCCAGAGCAGCGCGAGGGGACGACCAGCTCGGAACCAGCACAGACTCCTGTTCAAGTCTGCGGGGGATTTCTGTTGCGCAAAGAAAGGTACGTTTTACGCTTCGTAGACCCGCGCTGCATTCCAGCGTTAAACACTGGATAACATGTACATTGAAAAGTGTGCCATGGTGAGTTCCCATTGGGTAAATCTCCAGTGGGCGCACAGACCCTAACGAGCCCTCACGTGGCGCAATCAACCTTCAGAAAATCTGATCCACGGTATAAAAAAAAAAACTGCTGCAAAGAATCGAAACCAAAAACCTCCGTATTGAAGAACCAATAACATCAATAGACTTGTTGGCTAATAAACTGATTCTCTCGAGCATGTTTTATTATTACCACGTGCGCTCCATCAAGCCCAAATACTTGCAAAACGGAGTTTTTTACAATCTGGCAACCAATAAAGATATTATAAAAGGGAACAAGCCAAATATTTGACCCCCCACATCCAGGATGGACCAGAAAGGTCCTTTCTCTAAAGTTAGGAAATGGAATTGGGGTCCAAAGTGAGTAAGTGATACTGTGAATACGTTTTTTTCTGGTAGGATTGATGAGGAGAACAAGTAGACCTTTGAGGAAACAATCCCTTTCTTTAATGTGTCTCCGGTTAGAGGCTCCACTTCTGGACAATGAAAGTACGACATGTCAATCGTTACTGTTGTTCATCTTCACGGCATTCACTCTAGTTGAGTAAAGAGTGATGTCACGTCTCCCTCAGATTACCCCCCCCCTCCCCCCTCCCCCCTCCCAACCCCATCCCAGAAGCCAATGTCCCACTCCATCCCACTCCCAGCCGCGCTCATCGTTTCCATCACCACACGTCATCCCCATACATACCACCAGCATGTTCCAATCCATTTGGGTGAAATTAGTGCATTCATTGAAACAATGCAGCTCCGGTTGCATGTGGATGTGTGTTTGGGAGGGGTGAGGGGGGGGGGGGATTATTTTTGTTTCCCACAGAAAGGATTTTTAGGTTTTTGTCTTTTTTTTTTCTAAACAGAGGGCGAAAGAAAAAAAACGCTTCCCTTGTTGGCCTTTTTTTTCTTCTTCTTCAGCCTCACGATTTTGCCACGTTTTGACCACAGTGACATTCCTGTGAGATCCTTGCGTTGGGCGAAGTTTGGGCCTTCTGGTGTACAATCATAGGGACGAATGTAACAGCTGAAAGGAGACCGATTTTTTTTTGGGGGGGGGGGGGGGGGGGGGGATTGACCGTTGGTCCTAAAAACGAATGTCAGAGAGTCTCATTCAAGTCTCTGCCTTTTCCATTCCCCATTTCACATGTAAGGCAAGTGTTGGAAATGTGTTGATTTGTTGTCTCGCTCGAGAGTGCGATGAAAGGATTGTTATCACTCTGGAGTCTGTAGTCCTGGGTCCAGGAGCAGGCTAGTTACCCCCCCCCCCCCCCTCCCCTGTCTCCAGGCTCTATGCTAAGCTAAAGCAAACTGGCTGCTGGCTTTGCTTAGTTCATATCATACAGAGCTTTTAATACAGTTTCCACAGGCGTTTGAAGTAAATCTCCATTTTTGTATTTACATCTCCAGTCCCTCAAAACCCTGAGATCATCGCTCTGTATTTACAGCAGGTGCAACAGTTTGAAACCAATCGTCCAAAGTCAAATAAATCCAGCATCGGACACCTCAGAAAACAAACATCTGTTACCATTGACACCCGCGACTCGAACTGTACTCTGGCAGCTGATGGAAAAAAACATGAGGGGACGTGGAGCCAACTTCCAATTAATCCAATTACAGTTAATTGTCAACATGCAACAATTGACAAATAACATAACGAGTGTGGGAATTTAGTTTGACAAAGAAGAAAATACTTTTTAGTAGTTGTCCTCTGGAGATAGTGATTAGATGTGGTGGCTGAAAGCGTAATATTATATATATTATACTCATTACTAACCCTTAAATTAATAAAAGTGTAAAAGAGTCTGGAGGCTGTTTTTTTGTTGAGGAAATCTAAATTTCTACCCAAAGAAGATACATTTTATTTTTAGAAGTCAGAGGAAGCGAAACAATACAGAATTAAAAATGCATTTGATAAAAGTTCTAGCTCAGGTTTTTCCCATTTTGAACCTCAGTAATCTTATTGCAACCCCCACCCTGAGACCACAGAGGGTCAGATCAACGTGTGATGAAGACTCGGCACGGTGGTGACTTGTTTACTTGTTGACTGGCCTCACTGATGTGTTTGTCACTTCTGTTGACAGCATCAGAGGAGAAGCTGCAGCTGCAGGCCACATTGTTTCACTGCATCAACAAGCAGCTGCTCTGAGACTCATGAAAACAAAGCAGACACGCTGTGTCTCATTTATACTTAGCGATACTGATCGTGTTATGGCGTCTCGGGATTAAAATAAAAATAACAAACAGCCTTTTTGTTAAACAACTGAGTCTTTGACACTAATTTGACCTTATAAGGAAGCGTTTTTTCATGTTCAAGTCACCAAAACATGTCACACACCAGAACACCTTTATTGTTTAAAAGAGGCAAAAAGAATCAGAGATTCGCCCCGATGCAAAGATCTTCAATCTGTAAAAGCTAAATACACAGTGTGTATTTGTGTTGATTAGTGTGGGCAGTTGGGCTGGAATTAGCCTCGTGATGTGCAGGAAGCTGCACAACATCGAGCCTCTTTGTACCGGGGATGAAAGGGAGTCAGAAGAGACCAGCCTTGTTTTTCTTTTGTTTTCTTTCCCTTTTTATGTCTTTTTTTTTTCCTGCAGTAGTTGACAGCGTCGCTCTTCCCACTGATGCTGCAGGCCTCCTGTTGCCGTCGTGTTCTACACAGTGTTATGCCACTGTCACTATTCCCATTCGCCTCCCCACAACCCCGGTTATGTAACCCCCCCCCCCGGCAGTCGCACAATGCGAGGACTGTTGTGAGCGTCAGAGGCCGTGAAAGAATCCTGATCCGTTTCATGGGGAAATACACATAAAAGTGGGGAGGTCATTTGAAAGGCAACTTTGTTTCACACTTGTTTTAACTGCATGTGTGTGCGCAGAGTTTGGTTCACGCGTCACGGCAAAAGAGAAAGCGGCGATTGTGCGCCAAGGCATCGAAACAACAGAACCAAGAAGGCTCACGTGCAACCAAATTGGGAGAAAAGCTTCCACCTCCTAGTGGTACCTCCCCGTCAGAGACATCGGTAACGTGTGACAGTGGGTCGATGTGTCCCACTCTGTGAGTGCGCCTGCAGAGCTTCTACACGAAGCTACACGTCGTTTGGATCTGACTTCATTTGTGAACAGATATTGAAGTTACTGAAGCTTTAGTGTCACAGCAAATGGTCTGAAGACTCATAACCTCATCTTGTGTTTAATGCCAATTAGCAAATATGAGTCAAATTCCGATGAGGTATTTCCGTCACACGTGGTGGAGGATCTCTAAACTCATAAGGGTACATCATGTGTGTTTTAACTTGATTTAATGACAATCCATGTAGTAATTGTTGAGCTATTTCAGATGGATGGACTGACATTTCCATTCATGGATCTCGGGCTAAAATGTCACCTGTTTAGCACTGATTGACTGATTGATTGATTTAAATTGAATAATATATGGAAAAAGTCTGCGGAGGGAATATAATCTTCCCTCCAAAGAAGGCGTTGAGGTTGTTTTATAACACTTGAGTGTTTAGTGCGTGATTTAACACTTACCTGCACATTTTGTTCCACTGCACTTAATCACGTGCAAGTGCGAGTTTTTCATCACGGAATCGTCTGGTTAGTAAACCTCAGACATGAAGTCTAAACTCTCCCCCCCCCCGGGGGGGGAAAATAAACAGTAACACCCAGCGGCGGCGGCGGCTCCCGTGGCCTGCAGAGAGCTCCTGGCTGCGCTCGCAAGAAACTGTCCAGGTCAGTGAGGTGTAAAATAACAGCAGCGAGCCATGAAGGGACATGAGGCAAGAGACGTGGTCCCGGGGAGACGTTTGCCATGGGAGCTACTATGATGTCACGCTTTGAGGAGGAGGAGGAGGAGGAGGAGGAGAACAGGGGAGACCAGTAGTCCTGGCTGAGCTCCAGGAGGGACACCTGTTGAGTCAGTGACTCAGTGTCAGACGGAGACGAGGGAGGGACGAGCCGACCCACTGCAGACGGAGACGAGCCGTCGCCTGTGAAGCACAGGGATCCATTTGGGCTTTGCGCCAATTCAAATCTTCTCGCCATTTTGTAACTTTAGAGAACAGCGGGGAAACAAAGGCTACAATTACACTAACATTGTAAAATAGAATATAGGAGAATCGCTTTGTCAGTTTGTTACTGCTGCGACATTCTGATGATTTGACATGAAGTGTGGATTCATTCTGTCACCGACCACAGCTTCTAAAAGCTCACTAATGAATATTAATGATGTTTAATCCTTTTCTTTTTTAGATTCAACTTATAATATGTTTAAAAAGTATCATATAATATGTTAATAAGTAAGCTGTAGGTGTTAGCTAAGCTAATGCTGTGCTTAATGCACAGTTTCTTACTCAATTGTGTCTTCAGTAAGACTCCCACCATGCTTCCCCTTACTTGCTATAAAGTTATAATGGACTGCTGCAAAGGAACCATAGAACATTAGTTTCAACATCGATGCACTTGTTATCAGGTGCCTTTGTGTTTTGGTCCCATACGAACTCCCTCTAAAGGAGACTTTGGTGACAGACACCAGCTGGAGACGACGGAATCTGTTTGCAGATGTTGGGGCTCAGGAAGAGAAACACAAAGCTCAAAACTGGGAAGACCACGTCCGGAAGGAAAACCATTGTTTTGTCTCTGCAGTCATTGTAGACATGGACGGACGAGAATAGAACCCCCGCAAACCTCTTTGGACATTTTAGGAAGGGAAGTCGTGCTGATTTCCACATCCAAACAGCGTTGTGACAGAAAGCAGACTTCGGATGTGAGGATTTCTCTCGGCTTGGTTTTGGTCCTCCTTGTTTTCTTGACCCGGCGTGATGCCCCTCAAGAGGAAGTGGTGCAGCGATCTGCAGGCAGCGACGCACGAGGGACGTGTGAGAAAAAGTCTCCCCAGTGACCTGCGGCAGGGAAGGAGTCTCTGCTCCTGGCGTCGGCTTTAGGACGTGACCGAGAGCAGGCCGTGTTTATCCTCGTTATGTTTATCTGAAATTGCTGCGTCGTTGGGTTATTTGAAACAAAATGTTTGATGGCAGTCAGACACGAGGAATGTAAACTGCACTTTCACCACGGCTCCTTCAGCGGGCCAGATGAAAATACTCGGAGGTCGGCGACCGTGAGGCGCGGCACCTGGAGACGTGAATGTGATGTGATTTAATTGGAACCAGCTTCACGGCCAAACCGCAAAAAACAGGTTTCCGAGAAAGCGGGCGGCCCTCCGTCAGTCAGCCACGAGCCCCGTGTCCTTTCATGGCTCAGACCGAGCCAGTGACGTCTTCCAGGGGGGCGGGGTGGGGGGGGGGGGGTTTGCGGGGCGGGGGTCTCGGCTCATTCCTCGATCCCTCGGGGAGATTTCAAAGGTTTCTCGGCCGCACTTTGTTGAACCCCCCACCTCCCATTTTCTGACACTGTGAAAACATGTCGAAGGCCCCTCTGTGACCAAAATAGGGGAGAGAAAATGATAAACAATCACAGTTTCCAGGCAAAATGTTTAAGTGTCTGCTTTTGTAAATGTTCCAATCGCCGTAATCTTGAGCATGAACATTGACCAAAAGAGACTGCTGCTTATCCGTAGTCTTCATCCACCGCCGGAGGATACTTTAACCCCCCACACTTCATTTCCCTTTGCTGCCGTGGAACATGGGGGCCGCAGACCCGGCTAATGCCTCTCTGCGTTGGGTAATAATGTGGGATGATGTTACTGAGCCTTTTTTCCACCCGTCCTTCCCCTGGCCCAAGAGCAGAAGTCCTTTATTCACATGAAATATACACAGAGGGCCAGTTGTGGACTAAGGGAGTCAAACAAAATGAGTTTTCTAAAAGGAGTGACTTGATAAACGTTTGCATTTTAAACACAGGCCGAACAAAGAGGAAAAAGCCGCAAAAAAAGAGCTTTTGACGTAGAGAGCGACAATTCACACTGTTTAGATTGTTGTTTCTCAACGGCAAACTGTCGCAGGGGGGGGTTCGTTCAAAAATGAAGGGGAGGAAGACTCTGGGCCTCATACGCTTTCACTTGTTGGGGAGAAATGATGCAAAAGGAGAAGCGGTTTTATCATTACAGGCCTAAATTACAATAAATCAGTTATTTTTCAATGAGCCCTTTCTCTGTCCTCCTCTCAGGCTCCCGTCATCTCAACGTTTTCATGCTCTTCAACCCCGTTTCTGCCTTCATCACCATCATCAACACTCTCCAAAAGTGCACCCTGTAGTGTCATAAAGTAGGAAGGTAAAAATAGAATATCAATAAACAGATATCCCAAATATGCGCCTCCTCCAGCAACACTTCTTTGTCCCAAGGCGTCCCCCAGGATTTAATTGCCGGACCTCCACCTTTCATTTCCCCACAGGCCCCCCCCGCCCCCGTTTGATAACATCCGCCGTCTTCATTGTCTCCACTTCCACTACTTATGCCCACGATGTCCAACTCTACACCTCGCTCCCCCCCGACCAGCTGCACAGCCACACTGGAGCTGTAAAGGAAGCCACCTCTTGCACAGTGAACTCACTTTTTTGACAGAAGAGTCTCCCGATGGAAGAATCTAATTAAAAGGACGTTTCCCCCTTCCAACGTATTGCTTCCATCGCCCCATCCTGAGAACACTTTGATCCATGTTTTCATCACATTCAACTCAACTACTGCCACAGAATCGTTGAGGGTCATTTATTCAGACCTAAATTAACTTCCGTACATCCTTAAAGGTTTTTGGTCAAGATTCAAAACTCACATTTTTGCTATGCAACTGCTTTTAATGTTGGATTTAATGTCTTGTACTGAACTTTGGACACTATAGTGTATTTTTTGTCAAATTATCTTTTCAACTCGGGGCTTTCGTGTCACAAGATGGGTTTTTTTTAACGTTTGTTTATTTCACTCCCAATTTTTAACACAGCTGTGGCTCTTTTAATTCCCAGCTGTGCACTATATTCAGAAACTGTCTGCCTCCCTTCTTCCTGCTTTCTCTCTTTCTGTCTCCCTAATCTCACTCCTCCTTCCTGGGCCTGTCTATCTTGCCGAAAGTGAACGCTAAACTGTGCCTGTTAATTCTCTCTCAGCCAGAAGTTAAGACATCATGAGTGAGCGGTTCGACTGCAAAAACTGCAACGAGTCCCTGGGGGGACGCAAATACATCCAGGTGGAGGACAACCCTCACTGCATCCCCTGCTACGACCGCCTGTACGCCAACACCTGCGAGGAATGTAAAGAGATCATCGGCCATAATGCCAAGGTGAGCCCTACAGGTACAAGTACACCGAGCGTTGTTTGTTCAGAGGGAATCGCTGTGGCTTCCACGGTTAGTCGGTGATTGAGATTTAGACTGCAACCCTGATGCAAAGCTTTTATTCATTATGAAATTGATCATTTTGTCTGCTGTTCACATAGAATAGGGAAAAGATTCCCAACACAGATCCCCATGGCTTCAAATCTCTTTTCTTTTTCATGTCCAAATCCCCTAGATTTTTGCTGATATGTGTTTTTTTTTTCTTTAATTAACCATCAACCACCAAAAATTGCCAATTTCTTTTCTCTTGATCAAGTAATTGTTTCAGCTCCATCAACAATAATCATATTATATTAACGAATATCATGATGCCGTCTGACCAAAGTGCCTCAGTAACAACTCCTTTTGTTTTTCACACGCTCAATATATTTAAATAACAATACCACTTTGAATGCTGTGCACTGCTTGGGTTGCACCTTTTCGACTGAATTATGAACACAAACGTTTTTGAAAACCAGCCGGCGTACCTTGACCACCTGCCTCTAAGAACACCAAATTGTCTGTAATCAACCTCTTAATTACATAAATACCGAGTGTGAGGAAATGAAAGATACTGTCCTGAAGAAAAGGCCCACAGACGCCACGAGGCCATCAGTGTCGTGTGAATTATGGGCTCCCTGTGAGAAATTGCAGTAAATTATGCTGCTGCTTGCTTTGGCCGTCCCTCCCTTGCACAAAGCATAACAACAGTCATCTTTCTTCCTTCTCCATTCCTCTGCGTTAGTTGTTTTTTTTAACTGTGGAACTGCACGCCTCAAAAAAAAACAAAAAACGTTTTTCACCGCTCAATGAAGCCATTTATCACAGAGGCCTCTGAACTGCAGACGAACTGGAACAAAAGCAGCGGTTGGAAGAAAAACAAGTCACAAAGTGGGTTATTCAGATCCTTTATGTAAAAACACAACATCTCTGTTTGGAGGACAGCGGGATGTCGCGGAAAGAAGGAAACTTCAAGTGGCTCCCATGTTGGGAAAATGTAGTCTTGTGATCAAGCGCGACCTCTGACCACGAAGCGGATGGGGCAGCAGCGGATAGAGAACCTCCTCGTGAGCAACAATAACAGATCAAGTGTTTTACTAACTTACAGTTTGGGGTCCTTCCGTCCGTCTCGCCTAACATCAATCGGGTGATTGAGCAAGGGTGTGTTTGACTGCTTTTTACTTTCTTTATAAGTTAAATTGGTGTCTCTGTTCAAACCCTGGCTGGGTCCCCCCCCCCCCCCCCCCCCCCCGTGGTTACTCGTTGCAGATAGGATAGGATACTATCTTAGCGTGTCTCTGTTTAAAAGGACAAAGGCTTCATCAGCCTCCTGACGAGGGCAGCGATGCGTAAGGTCAGACAGGATTCAAAGGTCACATTGAAAAGGATTCAGCTTGTTCAAACATAAGTGATCGTAATCGCTTTCCTCCTCCTCCTCCTCCTCCTCCAGGAACTCTTCTACGAGAACAGACACTACCACGATCACTGTTTCCGCTGTTTCCGCTGCGACCGCTCTCTGGCAGACGAGCCCTTCACCAGCCAGGAGGACGCGCTGGTGTGCAGCGACTGCTACTGCAACGAGTTCTCCTCCAAGTGTGTGTCCTGTGACAAGACGGTCATGCCAGGTAGCATCCCTTTTATTCCTCCAGCACAAGGTCCACAAACCTCCTCTGGGACGAAGAGGCTGAGGAGCTCATGTGATCAGGGCGGAGGGGGGGAATGGGGGGGGTGACAGCTAAGACGTGACAGGGTGATTGTTTTCTAGCTCAGCCCGAAAATATCTCCCGGCAGGGTTTTTTTTTTTTTCAGCTCCGTGTGTGACGACACGCGTGCAGCAGCAGTGTCGGATGACTGGAAATTACCCGGGCCTGTGGGTAGGGAGGGATCTCATAACTCAACAGCCCTTTTTCTATAGTGAGCGGGGTTTTTTTGCTCAGCCTGGAATGCCTTTAAACGTGTGGCCAGGTTTAAGTTAAATACGCTGTCATGCATTTGGCTTTGCAGCTCAGGTCCTGCTGCGAGGCATAAAGCAGGGCCCACGTTTAAAGAATCACCGCCTCTCTGACTTTGGTTACCGAGGAGCATCTTCTTGAGAGCAGGGTGGCTGTGTAGAAACAGGTTCAGCCGTCACACCGAACCCTCCCTGTCAGATTTCATTCCATCAGAGGAATGCCCCGAGTGACACACATAATTGCAAATGCCTGTGTCCGGATCATCGTACCAATCACAGACATCTCTGTTTGCATCCTCATCGGGGGGCCCATTTAATCAAAGACGTTTTCCCCCATGACAGGATCGAGGATGCTGGAGTACGGGGGCTCCACGTGGCACGAGGACTGCTTCGTCTGTCACGGCTGTTTGAAGCCGATGGGTGCCGAGGCCTTCATCCCAGACAACGACAACTACTACTGTGTGCCGTGCTACGAGGGCAGGGTCGCTCCTCAGTGCAGCCACTGCAAAAAGGTGAACCGTGTCTCGACCCATCGGTAGAGAAGGACTCAGCCGATGAGTCCACCCGTTGCTGTTTGCCCAAATGTGTTGTTTATCGGCCCAGAACAAAAACGTGCAAACAAAGATATAGATGTTTGATTTAAAACGCTGTGAAACAGTTCAGGAATCACTGGAATGCGGGACAAAAACGCGAAATTCATTGTCATCATAATCAGATGACAGAATCACATCACATTTAAATTATAATTTGCTTTTCTTTGTAACTTTTGCTAGGTACGTGACCGTAAAAATATTTCATACACCGTAATACGTCAAGGAATACTGGCCATCGGTGTTTTTTAGTTGTCACATTCCACTGACGGGGGGTTTGTGTTTTGTGTGCCGCAGCCTCTGACTAAAGGAGGCGTGACCTACAAGGACGAGGTGTGGCACAAAGAGTGCTTCCTCTGCACGGGCTGCAAGGCGCCGCTGGCTGGCCAACCCTTCACCTCGCAGGGGGAGAGCCCGTACTGCGTCAAGTGTTTCAGCAGCCTCTACGCCAAAAAGTGCGCTGGCTGCAATACGGCCATCACAGGTCGGTGGAAAGTGGGGTTACTGCACAATATCCTTGGATCAATTCTGTCGGGGTTTGCTTATCTTGTTCCGCCTGTCCGTGGTGCTACTTGTACGTCTCGACTATCTAAGTCAGAACAAGGATCTTTGACAAACAGGTGTAGGCAGTAGAGTGACTCAGCCGTTCCAAAGAAAAAATACGTGACCATAAAAGTCACGTCGTGTTGTAAAGCTTTCATTGTGATTTGCAGCGGTAGAAAATGTTTTTTTTTATGAGGAGAGACGAGGTAATTACTCATCTTTAACGATGGACTAATTCATTTTGAGGCATGTTTGTGTCTACCTAATGAACAGAAGTCCAACCTTCACTCTTCATTTGGCTCAGTCTTTAGGTCTCCCCAGTGGAATATCTGAATCTTTAGCTGCTGAGTGCTCCATTTGTTCACCAGCTAGAAGCGACCCAGTGAGAGCAGCAATAGTGAACAGTAACAGTAAAGCTGTGGGCCACATACACAATGAGCTGAAGCTCACCGTGAAGCTTCTTAGGAGTTTTAAAGTCGCTGTGCTTCAACAGGCTTCCTGAAAGCAAACTATTGTTCTAACAAAATGTTGACGCACAGAACGTACAAACTGTACACGTTACATTTAAACAGGAAAACAAGAATGTTAACGCAGATATACATCACATTCATTTACAGGTTCATACTTTGGGTTTTCCTTAAAGGTTTTTGACATGCTTTTTGTCTGGATGTACCCGTGTTCAATCTCTGCCTCAGACGCTCTTATTGCCCGTCGAGTCAAATCTGCGGATTTGTTTGCGAGACAAATTTGGTGCACCTATGCAAAGGAAGCCCTTAAGTCCCAGGTAGAGATTCTCAGGCGGGAGCCGGTATATTTGAATGAGTCCATGACTGAAATGTCCCGCGTAAAGACGCGACAATTTAAGCACTGCGGGACAAACGAGCAAGGTGCATCATCCTGTCCGTCTCGCCTCTTTGTCGTACTGAACGTGCCAGAGTAGAAGGAGAACTATAATTTGATGCATTTCACCACAGCTGTGAACTGGAATAGCAGCAGGTTCACTCAACTGTTACTGCCAACTGCTGATGTTATCTTGAACTAATGGACGCTATTTCCTCTGTTCAAATGGTCCCTGCCCGGTGCATGATTTTCTTCAATAGCTGCTGGTGTTTTCTTTTGGTGGCTGGCAGGTTTTGGCGATGGGAAGTACGTGTCTTTTGAGGAGCGGCAGTGGCACCAGCCGTGCTTTAAGTGTTCGCGCTGCTCGGTGTCGCTGGTGGGCTCCGGCTTCTTCCCGGACCGCGACCAGATCCTGTGTACGGACTGCAACAGCGATGACTGAGCGCCACCAACCACGCCGGCTACCCCTGCAACGCGTGTCCCGCCTCAGCGGGGGGGGCACACACACTCTGCAACACAAGCGTCCCGCGCTCACAGTGTGAAGCTGATGCAAAGCTCACCATTTACATCCCCAATCTCTCCCAGCAGCACATTCAAATGTTTGTATGCTTCTGCAGAAATATCTTGTGATGTATGTGCTCAACCTGTTTTTGTTTTTTTTTGTTAACGCTTTGCACACCAAAGACTAAACGAAATATACAACCAATTGTATATTTATCTGAACTTTCTTTCATGACTGCTAGACAGAACCAAAGTTTGAATGCTATAACCAACGCTTGGCAAATGTATTGCTACTTTTTAAAGAATATTCCAGTTTATATAAAGCTGCCCTTCTTCTTCTCCCACTACTTGTATGTAAACTAATTTGGTGAGAATGTATTGTATATTTAGTTTTCTTTTCAGCTTAAACTTGTTTTTGCTAGCGTACATACAATAATAATAATACATGCAATAAAAAAGAGCAGTGTATAAATGAATTAATCAATGGTGTATTTGTCCGTGTCAGTCTACAAAATTGTTTTCCTGCTGCAGTTTATTTATCTTTATAAATCACGCTCCAACGGTTGATCTATGAACAGGAGGATGTTTCAAACTATCAAGCCACACAAAAGTCTTAGTATCGCTTGTGAGACGTATCAAGCAGTCTAAATATTCTTTTTGCTGATACGCAATGAAAAAAAAAAAAATCTTCGCAACTTCTTTAACAAACCCTCACACCATTTGCCAAAAAGTAAAACTTCAATATTTACAATTCAGAACCTCTGTGCTGCTCTTCTCTGATTGTGTTTATATGGAGGCTGTGCCAGGCTCGTGTGAGGAGGGAGAAACCAACATGATGTGCTTAAGGAAAAAAAAGACACATTTTGGCGAGTCTTGGTGCTAAATTCATAGTGATAAGAATTTCATAGAAAAATAACATTTATGAAAAAGTAGGAAATCTATGAATTTGGCCCTGACAGGTGCTAATGTGAACATGTGGCCCCTCGTCTCTCCTCAGGCGCCTGCTGCTCCCTCATAAACTGAGAAATGTCACTGTTAAGAAGTGAAATAGTCCCCTGTTACTTACTGCTTTTGATCTTCTTTTATGACTATGGCTGTAAACGTGTTGATTTGGCGCAACAAGCATGTTCTTTGTACTCCATTAAAATCTCATGACGAGATCAGCTCCAGATGAAACATAAAAGCACCATGCGTGCTGTTATACACTTGAGCTTTTCCCATGACTCTTCCTGAAATATGTTTGACCTTGTTGTCGGCGAACAAGTCTTGTTTGGTCCCAGGGGGGGGGAGGAAGGATGGGGTCCAAGCTCCTCACTGGATGTTTGAGATTTCACGTCATCCCGCTCAGTGGCCAGGGACTGGGACTCGGTCGGATCGTGCAGGAGGAGGCTGTTAAAGTAATTAGACAACATGCCTGCCCCTGAGTGACCACAGATGAAAGAAAGCTTTAGTCCCTGCCTAAAGTCCTTATAGAAATGTCTGTACCACCAACAGGAATTTACTGAAGACATCGTGTTTCTGAGGGATTTACCCTGTGGTACCTTTTGAACCTTGAGGACCATTTTGGATTTACACCATTTGTTTGCTTGGTTGAAAACTATCACTGTTGACAGCGATTGTGGATTCTCATATTCTTTCTCACCCGGTTGCTTTCAAAGCTGTAACCCTCAAAAAGCAAATTGCAGTATAATTTAAAAAAAAACACCCCACTAAATGCCATCTGGATGTGGACCTGGTTTTACAAATGAAAATATTCAGGATGACAAGTGTATTGGGATGAAAATTAAACAAACAGTGACACTGTGAATCATCGTGAGTTCTGGTGTCTCTAGTGGAATCAAAGCTGACCTTCCTGATCCACATTTGGGATTTGATTCTCTCTCCTCAAGGTGCCGTGTGTCAAACGTGTTTATTTCTTCCGGGATTTATTCTCCACTCAGCTGAGGAGGACCCTCAGACTGGTTTAGCTCCATAGGGGAGTCGGTATGGATCCTCTCAATTCACACGCGGGCATCAGCACACATGTCGAAAAAAGTGAAGTAAGGATCACAGCATAAAAGTAGTGAAATCAACTAGGGCTTTATTAGAAATGCCATTATATGACTTTACTTGACCTGCAATTCTATTATAACGGTATGGAACGGTTGTGGATTCCAGCCTGAGAATCTATGAGAATTGAGGTTGGATTCAAAAGCATCAACAGATGTGTGGTGGAACAGTGCAGGGAGATAGCAGGAAGGCTGAAGTGTGGAGGATCCTCAGTTCAAACCTGCTCTCTCAGAAGGAGGGTTTGGTTGCAGTCAGGCCTTCAAACTGTAGACTTTGAAACAGTTTTGAGGTTTAGTAAACAATCCCAAGGTCTAATATGAGAAACGGACAAAACAAGGCATGTGCTTGAATAGCACAAGGGAACAACTGAAGGGCTGCAGGCTCCAACCTGCTGTCTGAGGTTGTGGGTTCAAGCCCCTTCATGCAGACATCACTTCTGCTTTGAAAGAGTTTTGAGGTTTGAGTAGAAATCTCAAGGTTAAATACAACAAACAAAGGGTTGGTTAGTGTGTGGTGAAGTAGCACAGTGGAACGGCTGCTGACATAAGCCCCTTCACTGCCCTTGAAGGTTGTGGGTTCAAGCCCAGTCTTGGGTTTGAGCCTTTTGCTTTACTTCAGGTTTGAGTAGCAATCTCAAGGTTAAATACAACAAACAAAGGGTTGGTTAGTGTGTGGTGAAGTAGCACAGCGGAAGAGCTGCTGCCACAAGCCTGCACTGCATTTGAAGGTTGTGGGTTCAAGCCCAGTCTTGGTTTTGAACCTTTGGCTATACTTCAGGTTTGAGTAGAAATCTCAAGGTTAAATACAACAAACAAAGGGTTGGTTAGTGTGTGGTGAAGTAGCACAGCGGAAGAGCTGCTGACACAAGCCCCTGCACTGCACTTGAAGGTTGTGGGTTCAAGCCCTGATGTGGAAATAGCATTTAAAAAGAGTTTTGAGGTTTAGCTCAAATGCTCAAGGTTAAATAGGAGAATCAAAGTTGCCAAAATGTGACCAGGACTGGTAGTGTAGGGGTGCAAGCTAGAGCCCAGAAGCCTCTGTGCGCACCGCCAGTGGGTTCAAATCCCGCTCGTGCCAAGTCTTGAGCACACTGCCGCGGAGGTAGTAGTGGGGGCATTGTCCCCACGGTTGTTTCAGAGAAGTGAACTCTAGGGGTTATGCAGAAACACACGGCGCGTTCACTTGAGTTATGATGGCATTGTCAAGAATGATGAAGAATCTTTTGCTGATGAATTGAATTTGATGTTAATTGCTTTGCTTTAGCCTTTTAGCACTTATTAGCTGGACAGCAGAGGTGGGAACAAGTCACTGTTATGCAAGTCTCAAGTCATTGCCCTCGAGTCCCGAGTCAAGTCGAGTCAAAGCCAACAAGTCTCAAGTCGAGTCACAAGTCGTACCATTTTAGTTTCGAGTCAATTCAAGTCATTTTATTATAGTGGGGACGGGGAACCCTGGGTGATGGTGCGCTGCCTCACAGACCTAGACTACGAAGGGAAGGGTAATGGTGGATGGACTGTGACTGTGTTATAGTACTGTAACGCTCACCCCAATGCTGCAGCGTAAATAAGGAGTCGATGACTGGCTTTATTTATATAAAACAACTCAACTTCGGTCACTGTTGGCCGTCACCACGCCGAACGAACACTTCCGCATACACGGCCCCCCAAAACTCGGGTTGTCTCGCGTAACTACAGCTGGTAACAGAGCATAACGTGAACACATGCAACATCTGCGTAACTGATTAACTAATAACTTTAACTCAGCTCATTACACTACTTTAAAATGGACGTTGACATAATGTTGGCGAGGATTTCCATCGGAGTCTGAATCCGGGTTCAAAAATCCCGATTTTTGTAACCATGAACGAGCTGTCTCGTTGATACGGTCAAATGGACTGCAGTGATTGGATGTCGTGCAGGCAGCGCGCGCTCTCTGCATACAGGTGGCGCACATTTATTTAACAGATGCAGATAAACAGAGCGGCGCGGTGGTGTGAAAATGTTTTCCCTAGTTTTCATGGGAAGTAGCAAGTCTTCTCGAGTCAAAAGGCTCGAGTCCAAGTCAAGTCACGAGTCATCGGTGTTCAAGTCCAAGTCGAGTTGCAAGTCTTTGTACGTTTTGTCGAGTCGAGTCTCAAGTCATCAAATTCATGACTCGAGTCCAAGTCACATGACTCGAGTCCACACCTCTGCTTATTAGCCATGCTACGTAGCCTATAGGGTTCCACCTTTTGACGGGAGAGAAGGCCGGTTGAGTCAGTAAAGATGAGCAGATGTGTCTCATTCAGTGGTCACACTGACATGAAACTTATTACAGCCTCTGAGGGAATTTTTAAGACAATCACATGTTTGTCTACTTCAGGGCATCCTGTGGACAACCTTAAACTGACAGTCTGGCACAGGGTGTAGATTTGTTTACCCTTTTTAGTGCATCCACCGTCCAATTCTCTGTTCCATTTTAGGAATTTTTAGGATTTAGGAAGAGCCACCATGTCCCTTGAGGGTTGAACCCAGATAAAGTACAGAAATTTGGGGCATTTGGCATTAGTGACAGGGATGTGTAGGTTGCTCCATCTAAGATCATTCCAGTCATGTCATGGGAAAAGAAATATTGTGAAAAAAGTCAAAATATGTAGGGTCAAAAAAGAAAAGATTTTTTTAAATAATAAGTAAAAAAATATTATAAAAAGATATATATGTAAGGTCAATATATATATAATATAATATATATATTATTAGGGCCGGGACTCGATTAAATATATTAATCTAATTAATTAGAGGCTTTGTAATTAATTAATCAAAATTAATCGCATTTTAATTGCATAAATATTTGACCTGAGAACAGTGAGAAGTAATTTTTTTCACATGGATTTTTATTTTTGTTCAACCAATTCCAGCAGACAAGTGTAGAAATAGCATATTTAGAAATATAGTACTTTCAGAAATTCAGGTAGCCTATAAGTAAGTAGACCTTCTGTAAACTATGTTTTTTTAAGTAGACCAATACTTTCAAGTACATTGGTTATTTTTTCAGACGTGGACTTACGTTGACTAACCCCTAACCCCTAACCCTTACCCTGGTCCTTAAACCAGTCATCTGGTGCAGTGTGGGTTGGGTGTGGGTCCTTGTACTCGGGTCGGGCTAACGTCCACGCTAGCTGCTAATTGTTTTGCGTTGAGGTGATACTTGAGGCTCGATGTGAATTCCTTGTTGCACAGCTTGCACACAACCACGCTCTTATCGACGCTTCAATCCGTGTGTTTATTATAATAAGATTTCCCATTCACGGGGCCACCCGACACAGTCTCGTTAGCTTCTTTGTTCATGTTCACTGTGGTTTGTTGTTGTCTGAAGTCATGAACGGTAGTTGGTGCTCCAGTATAATCAGTCCTCCGAAACTCATCCAGTGAGAAACGTTCCGCGGTGCAAAAAATAAGTGTAAAATTTTTTGTGTAATTAATTAATCTTAATTCACATTGTAATTAATTAATCGTAATTAACGCGCTAAAGTCACGGCCCTAATGATAATGCAACAGGACGACTTCTATTATATACAAATTCAAGTATAAACATCACAGTTATTTCATAGCAGAGGTGTTTAATTAAAAACCAGCGACGTCCAGCTGGAAACACATATATCATAACATATGATGCACTGGGAGATAGTGTCACATTAACTTTAGTGTCTTAGCAATTGTATCAACCAATGTATTTAGTTAACTTTAACTTTTTCCATCAGTCCATACAATCACATGTTTTACTTCTTCAACAGGCTTCATTAAATGCTTTGTTTTCATGCTGCACTATGCTCACACTTTAAACATACCACAACATTATTTCATGACATGCATATGGCATACATATACATATACAATACCCTTGACTTACATACCTATGTATTTTGTGACTCTTTTATGTCGTACAATAACATAACGGCATATTTTGAGACTTATGTTCTTACTGTAACAATAATCAGAGTAAGAAGAAATGTTACTCTGCCTTAGATCTTCCTCCTCTGCTCCACTCATTAGTCTTCACGGGGATCTGCGGCTGCCCGTCCAGCATTTTCTGGAGGACAGAAACGGGTCACGCTCGTTTATTTTCTTCATCCTGTATCCTGGCCACAATGCAAGGAACAGCACGCAGAGAATAAACACCTCCGTGTAGTCGGAGCTCCCTCGCCGTCTGCAGAGGCTCACGCCACGATGCCCATTACCAGTATAAACAAAACTTTATTGTTTTTGTACAATGTTACTAAATCAATTTGATGGACTGAACTGTGCCAACATTCCATCACTTTTATGGCCATAAGTAAAGATGACTAATTTTTGTGTGTGAAATTTGAACCCATGACAACAGCATTTTTTTTGTTTTATAGGTAATATGGGTTTGATTTTTATGTTTTTTCTGAGGTGTAGCAGATATCACGCCACTAGTAGTGCAAATACAAACCAAGTTAAATCCATAGTATCCAATAGTGATGACACGGCCATCATTTGCAGCAGTTTTTGCCTGAATTTGCTGTATAAAATAACTTTTGTTCCAACCACCATTATGTCTTAAGTCTATCTGGAATCTGGAGCCCTTTTGTGGATTTGGGCCTGTGCTGAAAACTGTGCCTCCCTAACCTGTGAAATCAAAATCCCACCCCCTTCGTGATGTAACATGACATGAAACAAAGATTTGCTGTTAAATGGAAAACACATGACTCACACGTGGGGAATGTATTCTGGTGAGTGTGTGAGTTTCCAGCCAGATTGCATTACGTAGTCGGCGATATAGAAGGTGACATGTGAGTGAGTCACGGTCTGACATGAGACCTGGTCTCAGTCACACTCGCTGCAGTAAAAGGAGGGCTAAAAGAGACGTGGGGGGGGGGGGGGGTGATTACAATGTGCAGTGTGTCTGCAAACCGGAGTAAATGTTCAATGCACCGACAAGTTATAAATCTTACAAACTAGTTAAAGACGTGAAGGCCCATTTGAAACCGACTTGGGGATCAAATCTGTCAAAGCGATTAAGTAGTGGAAATGGTCAAATATGGTATCAACAATCTGCAGAAATGCTTGTAGCTTTTATACGATACATTTGGTTGATGTCGAGTCAAATCTCTGACCCCAACGAAAAGTTAGGTGATCATCAAAGCCACGGAGTAGTGGACCAATGGAGAAGCCTGGGGATCATCAACACATTATAAACAGTGTATGAGATCTCTGATGTTATTGGGATTCATTCGTTTAGGGAACACAAACATTGTATGTTGCAATACAGTTAGAAAAGTAAAAAAAAAAACCAAATTCTGTCATCAGTACCTGATGCAATGAGACTGTGGGACAGAGCCTGAAACCACAAGTCCATTCCAGGGAGAGACTCTTCCCAGTCTGTCGCTCCAGCAGGAGTTTGTCAGCAGCTCTGGTTCCTTTCTATCCCTCAATGCAGCAATTCTGTGGACCAGTGTTGACTAATGCGCTGGGCGCTGCATGATTCAGGTTGGGTTTTACGCTAAGGGACCTGTAAAAGATCCAAATGGAGAAAGACAAGCTGGAAGCCGATCGCCATTTAGTCTCATTGCATTCAGAATGGGAGACACCTCAGTGGACGTGATGTCCAACACACAAAAGCATACCCGGTGGATTAGTAGCACTACTGGTAAGATCAAAAGTAGTGACTAAAGTATTACGACTCTCCTTGGCTGTGCGGTTCGTTGTAATTCACTGATCTGCAGCCAGCCATGTTTTGGCGCCGACTAGTGAACAATTGGGATACTTCATGCTTACTGCAGGCCAAATAAACAATGTTAAAAGCTATAACTTTGACATTTGTCGACCAAAGAGGCCCATTGTGTAAAAAGCATGATACTGTCCAGTTGGTGCTCTGTGTTTACTTTAGTAATTATGCATCAAACAAGCTGAGAACTGACAGAAGAGAATGTGCTGCCTAAACTCCCTACTATTAGCTGGGTAAACACTGATTCTATTTGGACTAAACTATTGCACAATAGAACTTTTTATGGACTCTATGTGTGGGAACGCTATCCAACATTTGCTCAATTTTGTTTTTTTCATGCATCTGCCAGTGATTGACAGGAGAAACAACAAAGATGTGTGTTACATTACCAGCCGCTTCACCACACCCAGTAACTATTTAAATCTGGAGTGATGGCTTTTTAAAATATAAATAACCAAAAAGATATGTTTTGCTTGTATTTGATTTTATTTTTTGCAAAACAACCATGTAATAAAAGAATCCGGGTTATTCAAGGGTTATACGTCTATGTGATGCTTATAAAAACAAAAACACATAACCTTCGTACAATGGCAAATTAACTACATAATAAATACAATCTTTTTTTAATACTATACAAAACGGTGTGTTACTAGAAGTGGGCCTCGTCAGGCCAAAAGTAACATGCAACACCATATTTCTACTTGGAAGGTTAAAATCGAAACCTTGACCAAAAAGGTAGGTGGGATACAGTGGGGAATGTTTCGAGCAATACACACGGTACAGGCTGAAATATGACAACCGAAGAGAAGAAAAAAGAAAAATAAATGGCATACAAAGTTCATGAAGTCCACAAATTTAGAGTTTCTCTACAGGTTTCCCCCACATGTGAGTCCAGGTGTTCCAGTCGTCTGTTAGGTCGAATAGTCCTGCAGGAAGACAGGAAATGAATAACGGTGGCTATTGAAATAAGAGGCGGCGAGCAGTCAGGGCTGCAATGAGAAATAGATGAATCCTTTGCAAGAAAATGTATCAGCGATTAGTTTGATTCTGTAATAATGGCTTGAACAGTTGACTTTCAAGCAAAAACGAAACATTGGAAGATTTCACATTGGAAGATGTCGTCTGCATTATTTTTTGAGGTTGTAGAGACAAAATTCATCTAGAAAGAATCACCAGTTGTAAGGCATATGAATCTAATCATACGATTCTGACCAAATACAAGTATTAAGAGTATAAACAAAATAACTACTTACAGCTCGAGGTTTCTTGTTAACCTTCATGTCAAATCTGCAACAAAATCAAAGAAAGGCTGCATTATATCCTGATCATAAACCAAGTTTTGATGGACATTATGGCAAGAAGCAAAACCACTACTATATACAAGCGGATGACAAGAACACTGGATGTGTTTGATGTCATGCACAAACCTGCAGCCGGCCAAACACCTGACTAAGCTAGCACTGTTTTCTCCAATTGAGCTGGTGAAGCGCAATCTGGGGTCAGAAAGACATGGAAACGCCCCGAAAACAAGCAAGAAAGTCCAATGGCGATCAGAGTGCTGGAAGTTGATATGCAGTCAAACGATGGAAGTGTTGGACATGCAGTATGACTGAATAACTAGCAGGCTTAAACTGAAAAGGTGGACAGAAGTAGACCGAGAGCAGAGGGCGGGGTGTGCAGCATGCAGGACGTAAACACCAGAGGAACAGGAAGTAAAATTCAGACTTACTCAAAGTCATAATCAAACATGGCAGAAGGACTGAGGAGGGGGCGGCATTAGGGAAAGGAAGAGAGCAGCAGCTGTTAATTCACCCACCTGATTCTACCGCCCTACGGTCTACATAACAGTGCAGTCCGGACTTTACTGAGTGAGAGAACCACTGGGTCAGTGTGTTAGGTGGAGACCCTGCTGTGTTAATTACGGGGTTAGAACACTGATGCCTAAGTCAGGGGAACAGCGGGATCATTTTTTGAAGCCGTGGTGTAACGGACCAACGTGATGCAAGGACCCTTTCAGTGACAATGATATATTATACTATATATGTAATTATAACGCTATACGGTTAAAATGCAATCTTATCCATGGAGTAACAGTGTGCCTGGGAAGACTGAAAGCCCTTTTCCAAGTGTCTTCTTACATTACACCCACAACAGGGTTTTTTTTCTCAATGTAAATTATACACAGAGTAAATTAACCCTCGCAGTGTGAAATACATTTTCCTGATGTTATCCATCAAAATTCTTGGAGGCACTGTTCAGTGAAAATCAGTGTACAGAATACAGTTCGCAATTAAATATATTATGTATTAGGATCTGTGAATAATAGATTATCCATAATCAAAGAAAAATATGGATCATAAATTAGCATTGGTGAACAAAAAAAATCATGGATCAAGCCATATATTATATTTGCTTCCTTTTGTCTTTTGTTCTGATCAGATCAGGATGGTGAACGTGACCCGGTAAGAACCTTGAGTTTTATGATCTGTTGCACCACTAAAATGTGGGTGCATGTAAACATACTAGTCAGTAATGAATAGACTGAAATTGGATTTCCATCAGCTGGATCCGAAGGCAAAAGAGGCAGAAATAAAACAGCGTGAGGACACACTGCTACTTGTATCTTCATTAAGTACCTGTGTCTGTTTTTGTTCTTTCTCTTCTTGTGGCTCCCGTGATGGCTGCCTGAGGAGGAAGAGGAGGCAGCTTTCTGAGGCTTTAGGTCTTGCAGTGTTGAGTCCACATCCTCTGTGTCCTCCTGGCTGGGCTCGTTCTCTTGGTTCTGGAGATCTGGAGAGGCGTCGCTTTCCGTGCCGCTGCCTGCCTCACCTGACCGCAACCAAACATCAGCACAAATTCAGTCTCAGAAAGAATCAAAGACTATGACAGAGAGTCTGGCCACCTGGATTGAGAAAATAATTTAAAATTCAACTCACGTTTTTCATTCATGTGATCAGGTATCCCACCTAGTGCACAAACTGCCTGAAAAATCCAAACCGAGTGTGGAGTGAATTAGTTATTTTCTTGTCGAGCTGCATTTGAGTAACTAAAGCAGTGTTATTGAAAAAGTGCAGGGAGAGAGGGACTTACTGCAACTGATGTGACAGATGACTTGCTGAATAAACGCTCTGCTTCTTTAAATTTCCTATTCCTTCGATCAGTCTTGCTGTTGGAGTTCCTGTTAGAATATCAGAAATATCAGAAAAGGTCTTATTGATGAAGGATGCTCAGATTAATATGCCAATATTCCTTCTGAATAGTTTGAGCGGTATAAACGGAATACCAGACGAGTTGATCGGACTATTCATCGATTTGTATAGAAACGTTTTAAATACACATATGCTCACTTTTCCTCGCCTGCTCCTTAAACCAACACTGACAGGAACTCATCTGTAAACCCACACGCAGGCCAGACAACGCAAAGCTACTCGGCTGGCTCACCATCTGCTACTCATCATTTTTCTTGCCCGTTTGATCTAGTCGTAGATGGTCTCTAGTTGTAGATGTGTTGTAGAGACTTACAATAAGTGCATTTAAACCATACAGATACAAACTCAAAAGAACAAGAAATAAGTGCAATTTCAATAAATAAGCCAATTTACAACTTTCTATAGATAAGACTCTTGAGTTATTGGAAATGTTTTGTATCATACAAATTCCCTAAATTCTTCTAATAATCTTCTCCATAATACACTTGATAAAGAGTTAAGCGGTCAGTCACACTGTTATCTAATCCACTTACTTTTGGTTGGTAAGGTATCGGTCCCATCCTCTGATGATATTGCCATACATCTGAGTGTCTTCTAGATAGCTGCCTTCAAATGCATAAATTTGTCTTTCTAAGTTCACTAGTGTCTCCTAAAAAGAGATAAAAAGGTGAATCAATTTTGAGGAATTGGTAGGTACAATGCACAGATAATCAGACAAATGTGATAGTGAATGTTTGCAAAACTCTTTGATTCTGCTTACAGCTACTCGATGAGAGGGAGAGACAAGTCTAACTGCTACAAGTAAGCGTTTACTTACTGCTCTGCTTGTATAACTTGAGTTGTCCTCATGCAATTATCTTGTGTTGTTGTTCTGACGTAACAATGTTACGTGTGTTTAATGCGCCCATAAAGCGAACATATCGCGAGAACTTTGCCAACCGTCTGGCGGCTAAATTTAAGCTATGCTAGTTGATTAGCATCTGTGCTGCAGTATAAACGGCCATACATTTATATATGAAACATTAAAGCTACACAAATTGAGTGTAGCTTAAGATAATCTTAAAAGTCAACGTTAGGTGTGTGAACAAATGTCAATAACGCTACGCTGCTTTCAGTATAGTCTTAAAGGTAACGTTAGCTGACCAAGTTAGCAGAAGCTACTGGCACTACTCTAATGAACGGGGAAGCGATAGCTAAGGTTTGCAACCGCTATCATTAGCTTAGCAGTTAGCAAGGCCTCAGCTAACAAACGCCAAGATTTAAGTTAAAATTACCGGTAATTCGGCACGGTAAAACAACAAATTTATTACGGCGTTGATTTTTAGAGGGAATTGCCGTCAAGTGAACTCACTGCAAGTTCTTGTTTCCTCTTCACCAGCTCGGCGAGCTCCCGGCGGGTGTCCGGGATCTGTGGTGGAGTCGCCTTCGCATGCATCGCCATGATGGATCGTGCTATCTGTAGAAAGAAAACAGAGGCGGGTTGGTATTAAGCGCCTGTTGGACAACCATATTACCGACCGATGGCGCTAAAGGACCGCGCCAGTAAAAACACGTCGCCATAACAACGCCATATCCGATCTTTTGTATAACTTCAGATTTACCGATGTACAACGTGATAACCGACTGAAGCATGGGCAGGAGCCGATCGGGTCATAAGCGTGAGTCTAAGAAAAACCTGTATTCAGCTTATAGGTATGACATTGATTTCACATTGATTTAAAACAAATTGAAATCCAGATAAGATGCTGGCCCATACCGTTTCACCCTCAATGCGAACGAAATCCCGAAGTGTGGTGATGGCAAATGAAGAAATGAAAGGCTTTCTATCTGAAGATAGGAGATTCTCTTCACAAGTCTGTCTGGTAGGCACTAACCCAGCATCATCATACAGCATTGGCCAAAGTAATTCACACTGATTTCATGTGCTAATCAGGGTCGTAGCCAGGATTATAAAGTCAAAGACAGTGTCACTGTTATTTGAAGTCAATATTTAATTAATATATTTAACAAACTCATTCCAAAAAAGTTTAAATTCAGCTGATTGCCTAACAATATACCAAATATCCTTTTAAAAATTGAGAATGATTTGTCTTCCTGTCCAATAGACTGCAAAGACTTTCAGTAACCCGTGGAGAGGCCTCCCAGGACCAAATACATACAACCTGCAAAACACCTTTGTGAACAAAAATCACTTCAGCATTAGAGTCTCCAGTGTGTTCAGGTTGCCTGCGGCTGTGCCAAAGCATACACCTCCATCCCTGAATCAATATGATGTATGTTTGTGAATTATCCATGTAGCTTTTAGAGAATGTGTTGTGCATGCTGCAGTTAATGCACAGCCTCTTTTTGTTATGCTTCTGTATCGATAGGTAGGTTATGGAAGAAGAGACAGCTTGTTTTCAGTGGATGGTACATCAGCTTTCCTGTCGAAAGCTGGACATAAGTCTTTTTTCCAGATCAAAGATCAGCCATCGCCATGTAATTACCTCTAATTTCTTTATGAAAAATCAACTATAATCAAATCGTAATGTCTGAATTGTATGTATCTTAATCTATATATTTAAAACGCCACCATGAAGCGAGCGACCACTTAATCCAGAAGGCCATCCTGTCACCCTTCAAGTCAAAAAGTCAGAGAACCCCTCCTCCTGACAACCGTCTACCAGGCCCAGGAGCCTACAGTCCCTATCAAACACCCGTCCTGGTGAAAAGGAGCGTCCTGCCGTGAGTACAAACGTAATATTTATCTCTTTAGTTATGTTTCCCCCAGTTATTCCTCATCAATTGTATAAAAATGTGAATCCTGTGATCTGTATTTGTAGGGAGGGATTCTATTCGGCGATAGCAGCGCCTGCTATGATTGTTGACCCTCCCTCGCCAGGCCATGGGCATTACATCAGGGATTTTAATGGCCTGGCCAAGCATCCCACATCCACAGCTGTATTTGCATCCAGAACTGAAAGGATATCACAGCACCTGCCGGCCTACATGAGGCCAGATCCAGGTAATGCCTAAATAAGCAAAACCATGACATAAACCTAAAATAATTTTTATTTTACAAGACATTATTTGTTGTTGGGATTTAAGTATATTCTAGTTTCTGAGAAGAACTAGACAAATTCAAGGTATGTGATGGCAGGATATTTTGGCTCACTAAAACGCACTGAACAATAAACACTAGATTGTAGTATCTATCCAGGTGAAAGGTTTCTTTATAGATGAATCGTTAGATGCATACACAATTATATGTGCCACCTAAAGAAATATACTGACTTCTGCAGTGAGGTGGTTATAGAGTGAAATGCCATTATTTCCACACACATATTTGTCCATGGTAGTACGTGGTAATTTGTACAGCTTTAAATTTGCATACAATTTGCAACCCTACTCGGAGAACTGTTATAATTTAGTGTGCGTATGCAGGAAACTGCTGACTTAAGTATATGTAAATGAGGCAGGGTTAGGAAAAAAATCAGCACATAAATTCGTACGTCAACATTTCACCAAACTCCTCAAAGCTGCCTAGGAATTTTACTTTAACCATATCTGTCTCATTTTTTATTGAATAGTCGTGTTCCTTATGAGCAAATTGATCTTTTCATGCTAATATGTAGACTTTGATATTATATGGTAAAGGTACATGTAATGGGAAATGCTGGATATAAAGGAAATGTTTGCCTTTGTTAAATATTTCCCCCTTAGACTTTTTCCCATTTTGTACCGACACAAACTGGAAATCAAATCCCATTTGATTAACACAACATGCAACATTGCTTTTATTGTGACATAGACCATAATGAGAACAAAAATGTTCTGTTGGATGGACTCCCCCGAGTCAATACTTGGTTGAACCCCCTTTTGCTCAACACTTTTCAAATTCTTCTTTGTAAATCATATTGAAAGCCATATAAACTTTCCCCTGAGTTCTATTTTGTGTTGGTGCATTACATAAAATCCTAACTAAATACATTTGAATCTGTGGTTATACCAGGACAACATGTAGAAAAGGCCAAGGAGGGTGCAATTCTTATGCAAGGCACTATACAGTATATATATACATATATATAGTGAGACTGCTTAGTGAAGGTTTACTAGGGCGAAGCCTTCTTGCTGACTTGTGGCTATTCATTGGTCATCATGATGTACAGCAGTAAGCCCAGTGTGCATCTGTTACACTAAAAACCTCACAAATTATGTCACAGATCATTTGGACCACTGCCCCTTTCACATTTTTTCTTTAGTTTATTTTAAAATAGCCATGGTTTTCCTAAAGAAAGACAATGTGAAATATCCCCCTGTAACCGGTTGCTGTTTTATTTTATAAAGGTCAGTTATACTTCCTCTGTTTTTGTCTAGGTTTCTATGACACACAGATTGGGCCAAAGCAGTCCTTCTGCCGCAATCACTCTACAGGCTGGCTTCCAGTATAAAGCTTCCGTGGAAATGTAAAATGTTTAAATACACCGACTATTAAAGAAATGCTTCCACACAAAGGTATGTGCCTGCATGTTTACATTTTCAGAGGTTTATGTATATGTGATTTTTTTTTCTGTAGTTGTTTAGAAAAAAAAAACTGGTTAAAGTGAATGATTGGAACCAATTAGTGAAGGCCAATGAGATGCATAACATATTTTGCAAGATGGGAGTGGTGATATAAGGGAATTTAAATATTTTGAAAGGCCATATGTTCGATATCCTGATGCCTACTCTGTAAATGACTTAGGAAGTAGGTGCAGTAGGTTGCCGCAGTAACCGGCAGCTGCTGGTCCAGTCACTGGTGCGCCATGGTAACAGCTGAGAGCTTGAGATGACAACACCGTGCCAACTGCTAGAGGGCAGACACAGGGGTGGAGTTTGACTGTACACTCACCGGCCACTTTATTAGGTACACCAGTCCAACTGCTCGTTAACACTTAATTTCTAAGCAGCCAATCACATGGCGGCAACTCAGTGCATTTAGGCATGTAGACATTGTCAAGACAATCTCCTGCAGTTCAAACCGGGCATCAGTATGGGGAAGAAAGGTGATTTGAGTGACTTTGAACGTGGCATGATTGTTGGTGCCAGAAGGGCTGGTCTGAGTATTCCAGAAACTGCTAATCTACTGGGATTTTCACGCACAACCATCTCTAGGGTTTACAGAGAATGGTCCGAAAAAGAAAAAACATCCAGTGAGCGGCAGTTCTGTGGGCGGAAATGCCTTGTTGATGCCAGAGGTCAGAGGAGAATGGCCAGACTGGTTCGAGCTGATAGAAGGGCAACAGTGACTCAAATAACCACCCGTTACAACCAAGGTGGGCATAAGAGCATCTCTGAACGCACAGTACGTCGAACTTTGAGGCAGATGGGCTACAGCAGCAGAAGACCACACCGGGTGCCACTCCTTTCAGCTAAGAACAGGAAACTGAGGCTACAATTTGCACAAGCTCATCGAAATTGGACAATAGAAGATTGGAAAAACGTTGCCTGGTCTGATGAGTCTCGATTTCTGCTGCGACATTCGGATGGTAGGGTCAGAATTTGGCGTCTACAACATGAAAGCATGGATCCATCCTGCCTTGTATCAACGGTTCAGGCTGGTGGTGGTGGTGTCATGGTGTGGGGAATATTTTCTTGGCACTCTTTGGGCCCCTTGGTACCAATTGAGCATCGTTGCAACGCCACAGCCTACCTGAGTATTGTTGCTGACCATGTCCATCCCTTTATGACCACAATGTACCCAACTTCTGATGGCTACTTTCAGCAGGATAATGCGGCATGTCATAAAGCTGGAATCATCTCAGACTGGTTTCTTGAACATGACAATGAGTTCGCTGTACTCAAATGGCCTCCACAATCACCAGATCTCAATCCAATAGAGCATCTTTGGGATGTGGTGGAACGGGAGATTCGCATCATGGATGTGCAGCCGACAAATCTGCGGCAACTGTGTGATGCCATCATGTCAATATGGACCAAACTCCCTGAGGAATGCTTCCAGCACCTTGTTGAATCTATGCCACGAAGAATTGAGGCAGTTCTGAAGGCAAAAGGGGGTCCAACCCGTTACTAGCATGGGGTACCTAATAAAGTGGCCGGTGAGTGTATGTGAGCAATGTGACTGACTGGGCATGAGGCGGGAGGGTGGTGTTTAACCACAAAAGACAAATGGAACCATCATTCACCAGCCTTTATCAGTTGGTATATTGTTGGAACAGTGGCTACAACACTTTTCTGACCTCACAATTGGTTAGTTGTTGCTGATTGTTTAGCGGTCGGTCCGACAACTTTACTGCTTTTCATTTTCAAGGCACTGATGGCACTGTCATTGAAAAAGACTCTTAGAACCCTGCTGCACACTAACTGCTCAGCAGCAAACAGCAGAGAGAAACTGTTTCAGATATTATCTGATTATTGGAGTATTTAGCAGCCCAAGAGAAATAAGCTAGACAGAGCTAAAAGCGTTAAATAAATCAGGTGACCACCGATGTGAATGATAACAACAATACTCTGGAACTGCTAAATGTGTAAATAATAATAATAATAATGTTTGCAATATCAACTATCAAGTCGATGTGTCAATCCTGCTCGCACAGATAGTAAGCAAACAGGAGGCCAATGTAAATTCATCTCATGTGTGCCGTCTACCTTTTATTTCAGACTTAGCACTTGATAAACAAACATGTAATGTTTAAATTGGTGAATTGCAGGTGGCGCTATAATGCATTTATTTTGTTCTGATCAGAACTCTCCGCCACAAAGCAAAAAGCTTTCTGTTCTAGGTCTGAAAATGTTTCAAACATCGTCATGGCCTTTTGTGTTCATCAAACGCAGCTGCTGACACAGGAATTAATCTCAGGGAGAGGTAGTCTGCTCTCTGGAAATTACAGACTCAAACAACAACATCGTGCCAAAGAAATGTTTATTTATACGCCAAGCTTTTTTTTTTCCATCTGCAAAGACCGAGGATGCTACACAGTCCAATCCACAGTGGCATCTGCTCGTGGGGAAATGGGTTGGATATTTTTCTCTCAATAAATGCACCAACTGCAGACTTGCTTGACTCCCACACTGTGGCAGCTGTAGTTATATTCAGACTGTGACTCCACCAGTGTGCTCTCCATATCTGTCTGCTCACCCTTTGAAACCAAACTATTGTGAATGTGGTTTTTACAATAAGAGGCAGATTTTATGACTCCCCTTTGAAAGCCAAAATGTCTCCTCACCGCCTGGTTAAAGAAGCATGGAGGATCCAGAAGAATGTTTCCAGTGTAACTGTAGGCTTTCTAGTGGGTTGCCCTTGTGGTTGCGTGTAGGAGGCGTAATTAACTACTATGGCTTTACAGGAGGGCGAGTGTGGACAAGCAATCCTTCAAAGGAAGTCTCATTCAAAAAGCACTTTGTTGTTGAGAAGTTGAAGGATACATGTAGGTTGAATCAGTTCCTCCTGGATCTTAGCTCGTTGAATATTGTACTTTCTTCATTAATTAAACTGCTCTCACCTAGTATATTAGCATTCACTTGGCTCTAAATAATAAAAAAGTCTGAGAGGTCCAATTAAACTAATTTTGTGCCACGGAGATGAATGATAATGACGTTGATGAATCCTTAATATTTCATCAATCAAAATCTCCAGATCAAAATTGTATTTAGCCTCATACTTTTGTTAAGGATAAAATGCCTTCAAAACCTCAGCTGTGTGTCGTGTTTAGAGTAAATCAACAAATGTTTGCATGCTACCAGGCTAAACTAACACACTACCTGCTAAACACCAACAACAGATTACTAGTGCTGCTGTAGAAGGATGAGACCCGAGTGGAAGGTTGAGCTGTTGTCTGCTCATCGTTTCACTGCAATGTTTGTCTGAACACAGTCAGCGTTTGCGACAAAGAGTCCCTTCACCAAACGGCATTTGCCCGGATGAATTAGGTCACTTATCTATTTTGAGGTTATAGCCTTGAAAATGACAGCATCTCACCCCCTGTAAGTCATCTCCCACACGACGCACGGTAGTAGAAAACAACTCGAGTTCACAGTGCAATGAGTGGTGTCATTACGCGTGTGTGTGTTGTACAGATGTGAGGTTTTTTGAGAACTTCCTGCCTTCCCTCTGCCGCTCTATTGCATTTCACGAACTTGCAAATCCCATTATTGAAATAACAAAATGATTCTCGTTTTGGAAAAAAAAAGCCTTCTTTTGGCAAAGAGTCCAGACTCAACATTTGAGCTGTCTGCTCCCTCCCTCTGTGTTTCCAGTTCAGATGCCAGTGGATTGATAGCAGTGTTTTCACACATCAGAGGCATGTATATAGGACTAATTTAAAATAACTGAACCTGAAGTTAGTTGAAGTTTTTATTCATATGTATAATGCTATTTTTTGTTCATGTAAAGAGACTTGAGTTCTACTGCAATAAGCAAGTAGTCCTGAGGTCCTAGAAGTCCTTACTGTCTTCCCCAAGCTAAGTAGGTCATATTTCATCTCTCTGGTAAAACCCACATGGCCTTTTAACATTAAGCGGAGCGAGCATGCTATACCAATGTTCTGAAGTGTTTAAAAAATGTCCTTTTACGTATGCTTGTGCTCAGGGCCGTTATTTATTTCCTGAGGGTTTAAAAAAAATGAAAAAACAGGATGTACACAGACCTCATTCATCATTAATCAGAATTTCTTCATTCCAATGACCAAAAAGAGCTAAATGTGTGTAATTCTGGTAATTCTATTTATTAAAAGTATCTTTCAAAAAATAAATAACGTTCTTCCTGAACTCTGGAGACCTCACTTGCATCGTATGATAGTAACTGAGTAATATTCCAGCGAGATACTATATAATATATATCTTGTCTGTAGTAAATAATACTATTGACTGTTACAAGCCGTTGACTAATGTAATAAACACAAATACCGGTCGGTTTATACGCAGTTATTTCAACGTAGCTCGTCCGGGGCAGCGAGGCTTTTACAGCTGCTGGAAATCATCCGATGGATCAAACCACTCATGTGTTCAAGGGGACGCGTTTTGTCCTTTTACCGCAGTAACTCCAGCGAGACAGTTCCAACTGTAAATGCGATCTGTTTCCAGGCGCTTTTAGTTGGTGTCCGGTAGATTATCTGTGCTGGTGCTTTAGTAAATTTGATTAGTTTCTTTAAAAAAAGGTTGGCAGAGTCCAGTTGTCCGGCATGCGGTTTTTCGTTGGGATCGACGGCGTCAAAAAAATCACGAAGGAGAATGAGTCACATACCGGATATTGAGCAATTCCGCTTTCAAAATAAAATGTGTTCTTTTAAAAAAATACATATAGTGTAATTCTTCAAAAACGGGTTATGTAATAATTCTCAATGAATTAGGTATTTCAATAATAAGAATAACATTTAAATATAATCACATAAGGGCTGTCCCACTTTGCAGTGAGGTATTTCTTGAACAGCTGCATGGATGTAAAGTCCAAATCTAATTTATAGTTATAATCCTTCAATGAGAACGTTGTCAGACCTTTTGAATATAGTAACCATACTTGAGCATCCTTTCATTTAGTCTTCTGAGATAATTATTTTTACAACAGCCTCTTGTTGAAATGCGTTGTTTGTATTGAATTTGTTTTTTGTGTATGTGGAATAGTCATGTCAAAATTAGAAAAATATATTTTAAAATTAGCTGGCCAAATGTTCCTTCCATTCCGACTGCAGCACGTAGCTGGAAGTACTGTTGAATAATTTTATTCTAAAGATCATTCCCGGAAGTGGTTTTATTCGTCATCGCAACTTGACTCCGGTCCTCGCAGGATTCGCTGAAGCTTTTTATTCTCACACTGTAAATTTTCCACTAACGACTCGCTGGATTAGACCGAGTCTCTTATTCACTGACAACAGTTTATTGTGGTTCTTCACTCCTGACATTTCCCAGCCGTTCTTCTTTTTTTGTAACGTCCTCTTTTTATTTCCACAAACTGTTTTGGTCACTTTTCTCCTGTGTATTCCGGCTGGATTTTCCAAAGGGCGTGTTGGGGGCGATCTGTACCGGGAGTTTCATCTCCTGCACTGGTGAGGTTCTGAGGAATGACAGCCACCGGGAATCGTTCCGCCTGAATGGAAACAATGGATTATAAAGAGCTCGGACATCATTTCGAGGAGAAGCTGACCCTAACAGATAAATGTGAGTACATCAGGCTACAGCCCATGAAGTCATCGTCGGCTCAAAGATGATGGTGATTGTGGTTATAATGTGCTATTTCCCCCCCCCCCCCCCTTAATCCTTTCATCCTACCAATCATAATTAAAGTGTGTCAGTACTTTAGATTCAACAGCTGCAGCAGTGCAACACATCAAATTCCTTCCACTTCGGATCCTAAAAGATGGGTTGTTTTTCCTTCCTGGCAACAGTGGTGTAATTCCCCCCCCCCCCCCCCCCCCCCCCCACACACACACTCAGACAGCGGGCTGTCTGCACATCTCTCTAACAGGCACGTCCTAAGCAGCAACAGATCCTGGAAATGCTGCACTGAGCTGTGCTCTCCATTACCAAACACGTCAGTGAAAAATGGCTGAAGACACTCTGCAAATGAAGCAAACAAACATATTAGTGAGATACTAACCGCCGCAGGTAAACTCCTCTCTAATCCCAGCCAGTGTCTTGCTCAACAGCATCTCAGCAGCGCAGATAGCAGCTGATGTTAACATCTGCATCTACAAATCACAGTTTCTCACACTGACCGGCCTCTTTGTGGCTGATCCACAAGCACGGTGGACAATAAGCTTATATGTCCCATTTCCTTCTGCACTGTACATGCTACAGGAAAAAAGGATGACATCATTTAATTTCCCGGTACTATAATTACCTACTTTTATATTGGCTTATATGAATTTGTGGTGTCTTGTATCCATCACACATTTACCCTTGACCTGTGTACTGGTGGAAGGTGACTTTCTGGTCATTGGCAGCCCTCCCCCTCTCTTTCCACTAGGTGCAGAGAGCCTGGGATGGAGATAGAAACGTTCGCCGCAGTTTTTTATCACAGCCGAGGCAGGCTGTCATGGTGCTCGCTCCTTGCATGTGTGCACGTCGATAGGATGCTGCACATGCATCGGCTTTTGCAAGATGATGTGATAGCACAAGTCAGTTGGATGCTAGACGTTTTTAGACCAATACTGATAACATTTACAGCCATCGTAATTAATGTATTTATTTGTTCTGGGGCCAAAAACCTTAACAGTGAGCCATTTTATAGTTGAAAAATAAACCATTGGGTGTTCCTTTGGTGCTACTTTGTAACGGGGACACTGTTTGTCGACATGTACCTGGATTACAGATATGTATTCAAACCTCTGTCTAGTTTATCATTGCAGCTCTCGTAGCAACCCCTTAACTAACCTAAGTTTGACTAATAACAAAATCAAAAAGGCTCTTGTTTCTAATTTGCAGTTCCGACCCCGGTCTCTTCTGGGAGAACATTCCCTTGAGCTCCCAAATCACAAAGTCAGAATCAGTCTGAAGTGAACCTGAGCAAAGGCAGAAACATCGTGTTGCATGTATCTGTGGCTTGTTGACTTTGAGGATGTCTTTGACTGGTGAAACCTAGTGTAGTTTCAGTAGTGTGTTGATTGAACTACTCAATGAGCTTGTTTTCCTGAGCAGGATGGCTCCCCTATAGATAAGGGATCTAAAGTGGAAAACAAAGCATGTTTAGGTTTCAGCAGGGCTGCTCAACAGGTGACGTTATATGGAATGCTGGATGCTGAAAAAGGCGCTGGTGTTAGATAAACAGAGGCATTCTTTCTCTATGACGCCTTTCTGCGAGCCGCAAGTCTCAATCTCGTCTCATAGAAAGCTTGCTTTTTGCAGCCTGTATTGTATTGTGAGAGGGGGATCACAATCAAAGTGATTTATTCAGGTCGGAGGTTGGCAGACGTTCCAAATTCCTCACATAGATGCGTACTTTCATCTCTCCTGACCTCAAATATCTCCCGTCGTCCCCCAATCTCCCCGAAAAGCAGTCAGCCAGCAACAGTACGGCGCCCACAGCCTGCAGTTTGCTGGTGGAGTCGACCTCACAGAGGAAACACAGCCAGCGGCGGCCTTTCTTACCAACTCGCGTGCCGCTGGAGACACACCAAGACTCCCCAAGACATGACATGTTTAAAGAGTCTTTGTTTTAAGGCCCACAATAGGAGAGGCACCGGCTTTTTGTGTGGACCTGACACGGTAAAAAACCCGACTCGTCTGTGAAGGAGTCTGAATTGTACGGTTATTAGGTTTGTCTGCAGTTGCCACGGCGCCGGGTCCTCCGGTCTCCGAGTGGAGTTGAATGCTCCTCTGTGGAAGTGATCATGAGACGTGGCCTCCCTTTGGCCCCGCCAGCCTCCCGGGTTGCGCTGACGTTATTTTCTTGGAAAAAGCCCAACATGACACGGTCAGGCTGGAAATGTTGATTCTGGCCTAGAAGCCTTGCTTCTACCCCTGGAAGAAGTTCCCTTTTAGATTAGCAACCAAATCGGATGCTGAAGCAAAAGGGACACTCCAAAAATACATTGTTTGGAGGTTGTTGTCTATTTTAGCGTTTCTAAAAACCCGAATTACAGCAGCGAAAATGCGATGAATGGATTAAACGGTCAAAGGGGGGGGGGGGTTCAGTGAGAAACTGGACAGGGATTTGAGGTTCTGGCCGGATCGATGTGGTTTAAGTTGAACCTCGAGGAGGAGACCAGAGTCCCTGTGACCAGATGCTATGAATCACAGCTGTGAGGCCCATCGCGCCCACAGGAAAGTAGAGGAAGTGCTCCATTCTGCTGCAGAGCATGAAGAGGGAGAAGGATGTAGCCTCCAGAGCACTATTCCAAAAAGAGTCTGGATTCATGAACGGGATGTTGATCCTGTTTGCAGGATAATCTTGTAACGGAACGAGGCGAGGCACAGCTGTGTCATAACAGGAGCTGTCGTATTACATTTTATAGATTAGAGTCATTGTGGCAACACCTACACATCTGTGACTATTTCAGAGCTAATGTGCTGGTGGTGGTAATGAGATAAATCCGAGCGCTGATTTCTTTGTGATTCAACAATATCTACACATTCCAAGCGCTTCACAGTCAAGCCAAAATGTCTAAATTTCCAATGGTCATATTGCACATGTGTGCACTCCCCAAATCGTTTTAGTCCTTTTCGTAGCCGTTGGTTCTGTTTATTCCTCATGGTCCACTGCTGCGTCAGGAAAAGACATACACATCACTTCCTGATTGTGCACCAGAGGATGTTTTTCAAAGTCAAGGCTTCGTTGACTTGGGTCACGAGTTAGGTCACCGAGGATTAGAGTCTGATCAATTCAGACTTTTGACTCGACTTCAGAATTCAAAGAGATCAAATAAGACTTAATGAATGTGTTCAGTTTTTGGGGAATAATTCAAACAATGACAAATTACAAAATATCAGACATAGTAATAGAAATGACTGACACATCATGTATAATGTTCATGTAAAACCCACATCCAATGGATTTACTGTGCTTTACATTTCTGGCACTGACATGTACATCCATGGTACTTTGCATCTCCCCTGCAAGTGGTCCAACTGCACAATGTTGCCCCGATGCAAAACAATGAACCACAGTTTTAGTATAGAAATATGAACAAATGAGGTATTTAGAGAGTTAAATGTCAACAACAAAACAGGACTAGTTTTGACTCTGGACACTTTATTCAATTAAGATCCCGGAGCCTATAGACATGCCTTTTTGTTGTGGGGAGACAGAGGGATGAGGCTGCCATTGACACCGCGCTCCTAGGAGTTTGGTGCTTTGCTCAAGGGTCATTTCTAATATTATGTTATTATTCTCTTCTGTTATTATTCTCCTCATTATTTTGTACTGTTATGTTGTACACTATGCACATGACATCATTGCACATTCTGTCCATCCTTCCAACTCTCACTAAGGTTTCTTTCCCCTCGTTTAAGTCTTTTCGGGGAAAGTTCTTTCTTTACCGTTGTGAGGGTTTTACCAACCGTAAAATGTATAGAAATTGAAAAAAAGTTGTCTGAGGCAAATTTGTGGGCCATACAAAATGATTGAGGTGAGGTTTCAGCTCTACTCTTGAACGTGGCGTAAATATTCAAGAGGATGATTGTCTTTGATGTATTACACATAGTACTACAGTAGTGCTTGTATCTTCAGGCCCTTTCCTGCTGACCTAGAGGCACCCCCCCCCCCCCTCTCTCTCCTTTTTAAAATTCTGCGCTACACTCAGATTTAAATATCGAGTTTAATTGGTCTGTATGAATTCATTTGAAATCATCTCTTAGTGATAGTTAGCAGCTTGTTTTTGCTGTGCTTGCTGCAAAGGACGACTTCTGAGCGAAAATGTCTTGAGGGGATGATAATGTAGATTCTTTAAGGAAATAACTCACTAAAATAGCAGGATTCTTGTATCAACAATGCGGCTGTATCCATTTGGTTCCTGGCCTGTGTCTGTCTCCTGTTACCCATGCTGCCTTGCAGTTTTCTGTGGATGTGTAACGCATACCTCAGGGGAATCACTTACAGATGTACCCCACCCCCCCTCCCCCACTCCTGTTTGAAGTGTATGTGTGCTTAAGTGTATTTGTGGAGAAAACTGGTATGATGTAGCTACGTCTCCGCCCCCCCCCCCCCTCCCTCACACGCCCGCACATATCACCCACCACGCCATCTCACAGTCACAGGACCCACAGCCTCTAATATTACAGCGCAGATGATGTCTGATGAACGCTGCTAACACTCTGTATGCCTGCATCAGGACAACGAACCTTATAAGTATGTACGAAGCCCTTATGATAACACACAAATAAACATATGATGTATGATCAGCCATCTTGACCTGAAACCCATCTGAGTGGTGCCTGGTACCCAGATGCGGCGCAGCGAGAATGTTGGTGTCGTTGCGTAAGAACCTGTGGTCATGTGGTGTCGTCGGATGTTTTTTCTCCTTCTTTTAAACCGCCCCCATGTGTGTTCTGGGCTCTCTGCACTGCTGTTTTTGAACGTCTTGAGGAGCACCGTTAAACCAGTTTTAATAAGGCACCGGCCATGCTGCACCAGAGTCGATCACCTCTGCAGTCCTCTTCGAGGATGGCGGCCTGCTGCTTCCTCTGCCTCCACACAGGCGTAGAGGTGACCCAACTTGCTGAGCACTTTTCATCCTCCTTAGAGGACTTGAAATGCTTGTCTCCAGGATGAAGACCAGGCTGCTGCAAGATGCTGACACATTTTACGGCTACAGCAGGTCAAAGTCTAGTCTAATGTCATACGGTTGCTTAATGAATATAGAGGGTCTGCTCGTGAATATTGGACATTTGCTGTCAAATTGCTGTAGCATTGGACAATTCATAAAGAGTAAAAATATACTTTTGGCAACAAGAAAAAGAATCCCATTGTGCATGTCGTAATGACCTGATCAACCCCATCTTTACACATATTTTACATTTGCAAAAACAAATGGATTAGCGTGATTTTTTTCTCCAGCTGCTTTAGCGTTTGTTTACCTGGAATGACGCAGCACTGAAACAAGCCCACAGCTGAGATTAAATTTAGTCCGTCATAACACTTGAGCAGGCTGCCAGGTCAACGTTAGTCAGCTGGATAAAGTTATGCCCTACTTATGGGTCCAAAACAAGTGGGTGAGTGTGGTGTGGCAGTTGTGTTGTATTTAGACTTGATTCTGATCTTTCCATCACAAATAATTGCAACCAAGATGATTTTTTTGAACATTGACACTTTCCTCTTTGTCATTGGTTACAACCTAGAGCATGTGATTGAGTCTGACTGCTTTATTGTTAAAACCTCCTTTGCTGGGCCTTTACCGTGGAGACCTCGTGGTTATCAACATTTGTCCTGCTGTTGTTGCTATGTGTTCGAGAAAATGACTTAGTGATGAAGTCACAGTTAAAGAAGTAAAACCTCTGGACCACAGCTTCAGTCTCAACAAACCACGCCTGAGCTATTTTCTCCCTGTCTTGGAGAAAAGCTTTTCTCAACACACCACCATTTAAAATCATTTCTTGCTGCATCACCATTAACTTTATATTTTAGTATAAACTCCGAGCCAGTGAATAGAGGAGGAGGAAGAAGTGAATAATAGAGTTTCCATGTATGATTCATGCCTGGCTCTGTTGTGCATCTTGGTGACTGGGTAACCCACTTCTTTGTGGTTAAAAGCATCTGGAGATCCCTTATGTTTCCTGCCCCACGCCATTCCAACCGAATCAGGGTGAGCTCTCACGTCGAGAGCATGGACCTTCTGTGCTACCTCTTTGAGTACTATTAACTTTTAATAGCTGTCCTATTTTTACATTGCATTCAGAGATGGGGGAGGGGCTGAGATAATGAGAAAATCTTAATCACTCTGCTCATGCTAATTTGTTTATTTTTATCTGAGCAAGCTGCGATGTTTAGCGTGTCAGGCTAAATACACGTTCCCATACAAAGTTCCCATTTAAAACACGCCAAATTCAGGTAGCGCTAGTCATTTCGGGCAACTTAGTCCTTGTGCACATCTAAACACCCATATTTTTTTAGGAACAGAAGGGGGAAATATACAGGCGTAGCCCAGTGGTGGAAATCAGTTTTGTTCTCTTCTAATTTGACTCCAAAGAGCGAAGGCTGCATTGTGCATTACATCCAACACACACTATTTGAAACGTATCATCGGCAGAGAGAAGCCATGTGTATTCCTCTGTGACAGTGATTACAAGCTCAGCATGTGGTCCGTGCTTGGTACTATGAGCTGGAGCTCGTTGCAAACACAGCAGCCGGTCCTTCTGAACAGGAGAATCTGACGGCTTCAAAGGTTTGCAGGGCATTCATTTCATCGCGGCTGAAGCTTTCCTGTTTCCTTAGAGGAAGTTGGGTCCTAAAAAAAAGTATTTGTGGCTTTTTTTTTTTAATCGTGCATGTTTTCAGTTTTGACTCGGTGACCTTTTGCCTCACTCGGTGCTTCTTTTTTGTCATGGGATGGGTTATTTTCAGTTTAGCACAATGGACAATGCATACATTTGTTACAGCTTTAAAGATGTAAGACCTAAATATGTACCAGGTAATTATCATTTCACATCCACTCAATGGTTATGGCTCTCCAGACATTCAAACTGGAGGTGTGTGCTTTGGCTGTTGTTGCTCTCAGCATCAGGGATGTTCTTCCTCTACTTTTCCTTAGGGCGTGGATGCTTGTTGCCAAAGAGCATTTCCTATTTCTCCCCTGTCAACAAAGGAAGAGGTTGTGCCACATGTGTAAGCAGTCACATACGTGCAGCAGAAGGTTGTGAAATGAAAATGCCTGTTATTGGGTGGAATAATACAAATTCCTTGAGTCACTCCATCTGAGTTTGTGCATTTTGTGGAAGTGAAATTATTCGGATATTGTGCTGTTTCTTTCATTACACATGTACTATTTAATCCTTTCTGTTTTTTTGATGATTTTAATCCCTTGGGTCTTTGGCACATGCACACCACAAAGACACATACATAAGCCCCGCATTTATTTTATAGAACACATGCAAGTGGAATGTGGATGCCAGGAATTCCTGAGATCGGCCTGACCCAGATCCAACATGTCCCACTCATCACAAAGACACATGTGTCTTCACATGCTGGCTCTCTCATGCACATAACTCCAGACAATAGCATTTGACCTGCTTCACACAACAGGGGTTTCAGCTAGCTTCCAAATCTGAAGCTGAAGGATTAAAAAGATGCTTCGCTTTCAATATTCCCATTTTAACTATAACTACAATCAGCAAACTCATTCTAGCTCTATATCATATTATAGTACATTATAGTTTAGTGTAGTATAGTAGACTGAACTTAGATAGGCAGTCTATCTAAAACATTGCATGAATGTAATACAATTATATAGTTTAGCCTTTGCCTTCAATTGTATTAATGAATCAATTAAAATACATTGAACCCCCATAGTAACAACTCCTTTTGATGTTAACAGCACAAGTCTAAAAAATGGTACCCAGCCTTTCATCACAGAAGACATTTTGACTCATCGAATAAAATTAAATTAAACGGCTCTGCTTTGGTTTCAAGGTCACGGACAAACCACTGTAGCAGTTTAACAGTTTAACAGAGTCATTTTTTTGCATTTATTAGAAAGTAGACAGTATAGTCCATTTATATCACAGTACCACATGATCATAAAGGTGCATTTTAGGATCAGCTATTGCCTCTAAAAACTAAGCTCAGATGGGGATATCTTCTAATACAAAATACTTTTAAACACATAAGAAATATATCATGTATGTTCTCTTTCATCCAAAAATGAATTCTGGGAAACGCAGTGCACTAGGACCAGAATGATAAGCATCCACACACCTTCATACATCTGATGGAAGGCGTTTTTTTTGGGGACGATCAATTTGGCAGGTTACCAACTCTCATTTGGACGTCTGTCGCTGTTTTATTCTGTTATTGTTGACAGTTATTTTTCATACCAGATGGTGTTGGATTTCACCAGTGAATGTGGCCCGCACACAAACAAAATTAAGTTTTGCTGCTCTGCCTGCGCTGTAAATCTGGTGTACCACATGGTGCAGTTTGTGGTCGCTGTGCCGTCCCAAGGCGCCGCGACAGAAGCCAGCCCCTTTTATGGCCGACATTCTCACTATGGTGCTTATCGCTATTTATAAACCCGCGGCCTGCCATAGTGGCACAGAAACCTGAGATGGCTGCGGAGGGCCTAGGAGCTCTGAGGGAGGAGGGGGGGGGGGGGGGGGGGGGTGATGGTGATGGGATGACATGCTGAATTTGTGTTTCTGTGTTTAACTGAGCTTGTCACATGCAATGCTGATATCTGGGAAGCTGTATGGATTGTCATGCTGTTGCAGGGACACCACTGAAGCATTTGCATTATAATCAGGGATGCATGTTTATATCAAGGTATAATCCTATAATCAAGGTCAAATCATAATATGATTTTAGTGTTCAAAAGTAATAAGTAGTTGATATTACATTGGAAGAAATTTAGCATTTCTTCCATATAAGGACTAGGGGCAATAAACTATATACGGGAAAAGTTGATTTTGTTTTTGCAAACGTTAGCCCAAGTAGAGAAGTGACAGGGTCACTGAAGGCACTTAGTAATGATATTGACTCTGCAGCGTAAACTAGAGATGTCCTCTTTTTTTATTTTTCATTTTTTCTGCGTGTTATCACAGTGGGGCCTGGTTTACCCGCACATGTAACCATTAGAGGTGTGAGAGGTAATACACACCGATCAAGACACACTACTTTCAAGTTTAATTCTTTGATTTGTAATTGAAAATCCCACTCACTTACGTTCACACACAGTTATGGTTCAATGCTGATTAAAAAGACAAAAAATAAAAGGATCAGTAAACACTACACAAAACTAACTAAAGGTTGGGGAGAGGCTGACAATGAAAGTAATACAACTGTACACCATTAACTAGTTCTGAATAGACTCACAGCAGCTTAAATCTCTGATCTTAGATGTGTTGTTCCTCCTGAAAGTCTTATGGTGCCCGTATAATCAGCAATGTTGTTGAGCTCCGTCTTAGGCTTCCTAAGCCATAAGAGGCTTGTAAACTGTTTGAATTCATAGAAATCGAACACGCTTGGTAAATAAGTAATCTTCTCAAGTTAGGAGGAGCACTGCGATCCTCCTTTTGCCAAATCCCTTTCTCTTTTTTCCTGCATCTTTTTTTCTCCGGGTCTTGTCTGAACACACGTGGGGCTCTTGTTCATGTCCTGTCATTCCTCCATTAGTATTCCATAATGCAGCCTGTGCATTTAAGCTCTGTGTTTGGAGTACAGTGGGGGTAGCTGGAGGGGAGCCCAGTGTTAATCTGTGGTTTATGTGGTTCTGTGAGCGTTTGGACCATCTGCTGGCTGACTGCAGGGGAGAGCTGGCCTGAGGCCTGCAGCCTCTCACCTTCCTACCTCGAGCTCCTGTCTCATTGTTCTACCAGCGCTGTTACTGTCTCCATCCCTCCCCTCCTTTTTTCGTCTTTTCAAATCCTGTTCCTTCTTTTTCCTCCGTCGTTGTAAAAGCAGAGTTCTTGGAGAAGTGCACAAATTGTCCCTTCTGCTTCTTCCTGCTCCAGCACCCCCCCTCCCCCACCCCCCCCCCCCCCCCCCACCGCTTCTTCCTCAATGCGTCATAGCGGCGCTGCTCAGCTTGGGGGGGGGCATCCGGCAGACAGTAGTGACGGTACCGGCAAGAGTGTGAAAGCAAAGTCGGAGCCGGGATTAAAACAGGATGTGTTTTGTGGCTTTTTTTTTTGCTGGCTCTTTGTCGCCTTCTGTAAGGGTCAAAGGTCAGGAACTCTGGCCTAATGACCGGATCTATGTGGATCTGTCAATGGTGCTCATGGTAGGAGGCCCAGAGGACTTTGTGTTACATAAAACATGGCGTTCAAAGTGGAGTTGCAAATGCTTATGTTATTTTCATTATCTTAAATTAAACATCATCAAATTGCTTGTTGTGTCCGACCGTCAAGTCAGTTGATTTTCATCTTTTTCCCCCACGGTTAAGTGCAGGAACTATTTTCCGTTCATGTGGCTCTCTGGGGATAAATTAGAAGTATTATTCCCATGATACCCACTATCGTAGCATTGTTCTTCTTATGAGAGCAAACTGAAATAAACTTACACAACAACCTACACTGTTTTCTTCCGCCCCTCCAGGACAAATCAATGTGTATCTTAGAGGGGTTTTTTTTTCAAATACTGTGTATCTTCTTCTTGAAAGATGAAAGTTTGACAGGAGGCCTTTTCTCTGCAGGACTAAAAACCTTCGGGGAAGGAGGGGAGAGAGGGCAGCGCATCGACTGATGCGTGTCGAGGAGGCGTTAATGGTTTCTAATGAGAGTTAATTAAGTCGCAAAGAGATTTTTCAGGTTTACGGTGATGATGTGTTGGCAAAGGATGTAGGAGGTTTTCCAACAACGGGGGGACGTCACACATTGAATTAAACATCTCTCGTCTCTGGTATCTTGTCAATCTTATCAATTGGTCTTTTTTCTCATCCTCCAGCTCTTCCTCTGCAGACCATCCAGAATGGGGACAAGTCCTTGGGGAAGGACGCTCCGATCTCTGACGACTCAGCCGTCACAGACCTCTCCCCCAAAACAGAATCCAGCCCCATAACAGAGACCCCCACCAAGACAGATGCATCCTCCAAGACGGATGTGAGGGCCTCGACTCCGGGCAGCAGCCCTCAGCCCAAGAAAGGTTGTTGTTCAATATCGGAGTCATGGAGTCAGTGTCTTTAAATCATCACATTAGTGGGATCAATGCATTGAAAAATCAGCCTCTCCTCTTCTGGTAATACCTTCCACAATATCTTTTGGAGCCAGGCTGCCGGGATTCGCTCCCATTCACGCATCAGAGCGGCAGGGTTCGGTCCGATGAGACCTGGCTTGTTCCAGCTAATCCCAAAGGTGCAAATAACATTGCAAGCTGTGGCATTGACTTCCTCAAGAGAGGCCACGGACCTTTAGCCAGAAGATGATCCTTTTTAGAAAAAGGCAGCACCTGTATTGTTTTTTTCGATCACTATGATATAGAAATAGTGGCTTTTTTCTGTTTATATGCTTATATTCTTCAGCAGCACTTGTGTGGATTTTTTTTAAACGATCGACAACTCTTTTTGGCCACAAATAGGAAATGACACGCAAAAAGGGATGCTGTATTGTACTGCGTTGGTTTTCGTGTGATTAATTTGCCGGCATCGGGCAGCTGGGATAAGATAGGATTCTGGTACAAAACCGTAATTAAGGCAGAGAGTGGAGCAGGGAGATAACGGTGCTCATTCAACTGACTCAATGCAAGGTGAAATAAAGCAATACGTTTACGAGTGGCTCTACTTTATCGTCCAATGATGTAACAGTTTGAGGGCGTTGTCAGGCCCAACGCGCAGTAATGCGGTTACCAGCGAAATTATAAATAGTCAGTAAATAGCTTCCTTTGGTAGACACCAAACGTGTGCATCTCGTTGTGCATTTCATCCGTCCAGAGGAGAAATAGCCCCCCGTACGTGCATGTAAACACCATCTCATTCATTCACATCGCTCATGACCTCCACCTTAATTGTCCAGTTGCGAAAGCTCGCATTAACGGTCGCGCAAAACTTGTTACTTTGAGTGCGCAGTGATGTGGAAAACACTCCATTTTTCATTTCTGACCTCTGAAGACCATCGCATATAAAACCTAAAAGCATTCATGGATACTTCTCGCATACAGTTCTTCCTAAATCTTTAATGAATATGGAGTCACGCGCCCTGTCAGAGGGTCTCTTGACTCTCGAGGAGGGCCGGTGGTGGAGGGAAGGGGACGAGACCACGCCGTAGCCTACTGCACATCCGTCAGTGCAGCCGCGTAGGCAGCGGGGCGAAAGGCGGGGAGGAAATCCAGGTCGCCATGGAGACGCCGCTGGAGGAGGGCCCTCCGTGATCGGTTGAGAAAGGCTCGGCATACATATTGCATAGCACGGAGGAGAGCATCAAAAGGAGACGGGCACCCCAGGGGTCCTGGTTTCTTCAGTCGTGGCGTTACACACACTGTCTCCACACACACTGTGCTCCGTCGCTACGTCTTTTAAAGCATATCAGGTTTCACTGCTGAAAATTGTTCATCCCAGCTGAGCTTCCCGAGAGACTTTATGTTGTCCGTGTACGCAGAGACAGAAAAAACATCAGCATTATTTCTGTGTGAAATCAAAGTTCCTGTTATTCCACATGATCCACACAACATGTGGACAGCTGTTTTAAACTGCAGTACTTCTCTTTTAAGCTGAAAACTGTTTTTAGGATTTTAGAATAATCAAAATAGCGTAGAAATTGTTTCAGAAATTACACATTCTATTTGAAGATTCTTTTTTATTTTTATAATGTGACCACAACCAATTAGTGGCCCAGGAAGGCATTCCTCCTCTCCAGCTACTCGCTGTGGGATCCTAAGACATTCCCTGGCCAGATGGGGTATGTAATCCCCCTCAGAGTGTTCTGGGTCTGCCGGGGATCGCTTCCCAGTCGGAGTCGACTGGGCCCTGTCAAGTGGCTCTTCCCTTCAGGATCTCTGAAGCAGTTCTACTCAGCTCCACCGAGCGTTTTATTGTGTTTGTGACACTAGCTCAGCACTAAAGTAAAATGTTTAGGCGACCAAAGAGCTCACAAGTAACTTTCATGAGCCAGAGGTTGTTGCATGTTACAGTACTGGCTGAGAAAACTACAGATTCCAGAGTTATTGATGGCTGTTGGGATGTAAAGAAAGCTTCTACAATTATAACAAAAAATATTTTCGAAGATTGCTTTATATTTTCCTTTTCCCTGCAGATTTGATCAGCTCAGAGCAACGGCAGAAACTTGCCAAGGAGCGGAGGGAGGAGAGAGCCAGATACATTGGTAAGAAATTATAGAACCATTTGAAGGCTGTGTTGAACTTTTAAAACTTTAAACAACTTGGATTTTCCTTTAAAAAGAACTCTGGTGAAGCATAAAGCTGGAGTTTGTTGTAACCAACTCGATGCATGCTCATCATCTATTCTTAAGGTAGTGTTACCTTTCCTCTTTCCTCTGTCACTCCCTTATGATGTGACTCACGGTTATTGTCGTCTCTCACTGTTTCTCCTCGCATGGCTTTCAGAACAGCAAACCCAGCTGCAAGGTAAGGGGCTCCACTAAAAAACCCCGTCATCCGCAGACCTCATGCCTTTTAGGAATAATCATGAGAATCAACGTTGCTTCTTCCCTCCATGAATCATTTGTGCTTTTTGAATGTTTCGTTCATATTTACTTTGTTTTTCTGGCACGTCCAACACCAACAGTCATGGTTTTACTTTGTGGCTGCTCAATGAAACTTTTCTCTGATGAAAATATTGCTCTAGTGTCCCAGCAGTAACTCTTTAAACACGGGGTCTTCTCCCAGTGGATGGAGGCAGCCAATCAGAGCAGAGCTTGGTGGGCCTTTCCCTTCAGAGACGTCCCTCGGAGCCCAGGGCAGGAAAAATGAGCAGCCATTACCACGAATGAGACCAGGCCCCTCAGACAGATTAGATTTAATTACTACCTTCATTACCATCAATAATGTGGTCATGCTCAGTTGAAGCAGAGTTCTGCTGCCATTTTATCGATAGTATCTGAGGTCCACTACAGGCTTTAGCTGCTCTGAGATACGTTTTTTAAGGCTTTGTTTTATGTGGAGCCTTATTTTCTGTATGCACTAATGGCATGTAAGTCGCAAAACATGATGTTTAGTTTACATTTGCAACAAATGTCACAGCAATGGTGCACGTCATTCATTTAGCAAAAAACGAGAACTCGAAAAGCTCGCCTACATTATACCGACATATCCGTTAACTCCGCTGCGCAGAGCGTGGACGTTAAACTTCAGTAATTGGATTTATGGAGGAGTGAAAAGACATTTTCATTGTTGATGAGGCTCAGCCTTGTGTGATTCGTTTGTGAAATCTGAGCTTAATACAAAACACGTCTTTGCCTCACAGCACTGCTACATCCTCGCAGAGCTTAATCCACTAAAAAGTATTTCTGACGCCGTCTTAAGCCCAGCAATGCGAGATAATGTTCCATCATGTCATGGCTTTACTTTGTATGGATGCAGCATGTAACACACTCTCATCATCATCATCTGGAGTTTAAAGTCTTCACTGTGCTGAAATAAAAGTTGCCTCAACAGGCATATATTGAAGTGATAAAAAAAGATATGAATCAGACAATTACAGAAGCTGTCCAGCATACAAAAGGTTGGATTTTGGAGGATTGATTGCTGCTTAATTGTTTCAGCAGGAAATGAGCCACAGCAGCGATTGTGCAAAGAGAAGCAGGCGCCTGCCGCAGGGCGCTGTAAAACACAACGGGACGCCTCTGCTTATTTACTGTTATCAGGATTATTGTGTAATGAACACAGTGTCTTCCATCTGCTTTTCCCCTTGTGTTTGAGTGTCAAGAGTTGGAGTGATTTAAAGAATCCACTTTAGTAGTTTCTGTAAATCTTACAAAGATCGGCTAACAGCTTCTCTTCTGTTTCCTTTTCAGTCCTGTCTATAAGTGGCATGGCTCAAGTGATGATAACCATTGATTAATTCCGATGCTCGTGGTCTCGAGCAGATAATTCCCATGAATTCTAAAGACTGGTGGTTTCCTAAATTTTCCTGCGTCACCACCATGACATTTGTGACTATTAAACGGATTGCCATGAAATTTGGTTCAGATATTGAGGGTCTTTGAGGGATGAGTCCTAACTTAAGTGTTTCTTTAACTCTTCTCTAGTGACTAAGGTTTGATTCCCAAGTGAAATAGCTCCAAATTTACCAAACTTGATGGCAAAGGATGAAGTTTCCTTATCTTGTTATGCTGCCTCCAAAGCACTTTTATCAACAATATTCACGAAAGGTTACACCTGAAACAAGTTTTTTTATTGTTATATAATTTCATCATCAATTTATGGAAGGAAATAGGCTATTCAGATTCACCTTTTTTTACTTCTAACTTCCCCGTATAATGTGAATTGCTGTCTGGATGTCAACCCCTCTGCCTGTGGTGACTGTGCAGCAGCGAAGAAGGCCCAGTGGCTGGAGAAGGAGGAGAAGGCGAGGCGTCTGAGGGAGAGCCAGCTGGAGGGCCGCAGGAGGAAGCTGGAAGAGCAGAGGCTGAAGGCCGAGAAACGCCGATCTCTGCTGGAGGAAAAACAGAGACAGAAACTAGAAAAAAATAAGGTGAGAAAATACATTAAACCCGAATGGGGAAGCTCAAAACCATCCGATCATGGTTTCATGAACAAGTTAAGGTTCAATGCTTTGTACAGTTTTTGGTCGTCATATCTTGAGTATCCGATGGAAAGCTCATTTTCCAGTGGTCACAATGTCCGATTTTGTCATTGGCTGTACTGCGAGTTAACAGCTATTGATCACATCATTGGTTCCTAATCCTTTGACTTCTGTTTGACCTCTAGAAATGAAACAGTTCCTTCCTTTGTCTCCTTGTCAGGAGTTAGTCATGCCCATGAGTTCACCCAGCAACACCCAGCAAAGGCATCCGCTTAGTGTTGAAGTAGACCGCAGCAGCAGTTTAGTTTGGCTCTGTTCAAACTTCAAAAATACACCTTCCTCCTCTGAAACGTATTATTTAACATGTTTTATCGTGTTTGTTTCCCTCATGTTCAGACAGAAATGTAGAAATGAACATGGCAATTTGTCTCGCGCAGCGACACTGTTGACTGTTGTCTTGTTGTCACAGTGTGGTTTTTAGGCTCTGAGGAGATATAACACAAACTAAATGTTGTTTAAAAATGTGTGTAAAAAGCATTCTCACCTGCTTGTAGTGTTTTTGCTCAACTAAGGTTATCACCGGATTGATACCCAATAAAACCGATTAAACAAACAATATATAAGTTGATTAGCTCGCTTTAACGTTGCTGTAAGGTTGATGTGGATACTTCCCCTTTTTTCTGTTCTTTATGCTAAGCTTGGCTAACAGGCTACTGGCTGTAGCTTCACATTTGCAGGGTTCACCACAAGAAAGCCACTCAGCCTATTGCACTAGATGTCTTTGCTACTCTGCATAACTTTCAAACAAACTTATAAGTGTGAGTTTGTGACTCCGTTTTGCCTGCATGGCCCCTCCAGGAGCGATATGAATCAGCTATCAAGAGGTCAACAAAGAAGACGTGGGCCGAGATCCGCCAGCAGAGGTGGTCCTGGGCGGGTGGACTCAACCAGACATCCCGCAGAGAAAGTGAGTTTCAAATCAACGCCAATCCGACAGAAACTCCAGCAAAGAAAGGAATATAAACTGGAACCTTCACATCGAGCAGCGCGGCACAGACTGTGACTCACAGGTCAAAATGATGCAATCCAAGGGAATAACTCCTGAGGGTTCATAGAGGCGGGGTACCAGGGGCAGATGGCCGTATTCAGTCATTTAAACCATAGCATTTCCACAGTGCTGCGTCCTTTCAGGCAGAAATGGGTTTTGTGTTCCAGTTTAAAAGGGCTCACGGAGGCAGAGAGGCAAGCAGCGCGGTAGCTGCCATGAGCGTGTTTCATTAGGTCAGCAGTGTGAACGGTGCTCAGCAGAGCGCTGTGAGCTGATCCCCTCTTCAGGTCACGTGATCGCCGGCTTCTTTGGACCCGTGAAACTGAGGTCGAGACGAGTTTCTCTCCTTCAGGGTGTGAAAGAACCTGGACGCGTGTGCTATGCTGACTTCTGGCTGTAAGTTTAAAGCAAAGTAGTGACCTCTAACCTCACCACCCCGTTCCCACGTTTTCCTCAAACTTCCTCGATCCCCCCCCCCGCCAAGTCTAGCCGAGTCCAGATTGATCTCCCCTCCAGATCCAGACCGAGGGGAGTCGGCAGCCCCCCTCGTCTCTTATCAGTCCTCCGCCGGGGCCTGCCCCCCCCCCCCCCGGACGCCTTGTGAACAGTTGTTGTCTGTTGCGTTCTCTCCGGTGCAGGCAGATGCTCGGCCTCCACGGTCAACTTGCCGAGACAGGTGGACCCTGTCATTAACAACAGGCTGTCCAAGTCCTCTGCCACGCTCTGGAACTCCCCCAGCAGAAGTAAGGACGACCCGGCGTCAGTGTCCACCAGGCCTCTCCCTCCTCCCTCCCTCTCCCCACCTATTCATCCCCCTCCCCCACACTCCTCTTGCCCTAATCGTTTTTTTGGGGTGTTTTTTTTTTTTTTTACTATTATAACTGTCGTCTCTGGTGGCCTGCCTGCCTGCCTGTGCTTGGTGACTGGTCATTTACCGCCTACTCCCCCCTCGCTTGTCACGCCCTGGGCCTCGTATGCATCGTGGTTTTTGATTTCAGTTGGTGGGTGTCATTGATTTGAGTCTCCTCTGCATTTTTGATCAGCCTCCCTTTCACCACGACATCGTCGAGCCATATTTTGTGATATGTGTGTTCTGTTTCACAGGTTTTTTTTAAGTTCACATCTTGTCTTTATTGGTTGCCCCCCTCCACTTTACTGTTGGTGGTTTGGTGTGGTGGTGGAATTGCTGGTGGATATTATAGTGTGACTGTTGCATATAAAATGTATTTTATTATATTTTTTTGGTTTTATATAGACATACAGCCTGTTTCCATGGAGATTAAACCGCTCTTGCTTATTTAGTTATTTACACCATCGCATTGCTGCCACCAAGACAAAAGCATTTTTGCTCTGTTTTTGTGACACATTGCCAGTTATTTATCATTGCAAGTAATTTACAGGAAACTTTACAGTCACTTTCCATAATTACACAAAGGCAACATATGGCTGACTTGACTATTTATCGTCACATCATAGTAAGTTGGGTCAGTATTTTTATAGGAGCAAGTCACAGTTTGTGCTAAATGCTAACGTCAGCATGCTAAAATACTCTAAACATGCTAATGTTCTTCAGAATGATGTTCATCTTAGTTTATTAGCATGCTAACATTACATGAGACTATTTAACTATTGCTGAACACCAGTGGTCACTAGGAACCACTCCTGATGCAGTCTGGTGGAATCACAAGCATTGTTCACATTGTCTGTGGAGGCTTCTGATACCAACAACAAATACTCTATCTTGAAAACCCTCCTCAGACAGAGGAGTCGAGCAGCGTAGACTTACATATTCATCTTAACAAACTCTCCTCTGTTCTTTCCATACAAAAGAAGAGAAAATATGTCAAAAACATATGTTTTATTTTAAAAAATCTACACAAAAACCTTTTCACTTTATAACAAGAAACTAAGCAGAGGTTTTGAGGATTTCTTTGACATGCTCTGCTATTATGATAAATAGTATAACAAAATTGTTGCGTTTTTTTTTTACAAAATGTTCTTAGATTCCTGATTTGTACATATGCAGCACTGTTTTCATCACAGATCCTTCACGCCCCATTGGGTGTGTCATAACTGATCGTATCACCCACAGTGAAATCAGCACTTTGACTCTTAGAGATTGATTTTCCTCCTTGATATTCACTAATGAAGCGGATGCTCCAATACAGAACATGATAGGACCGTTTGGAGCTGAATCACGTTTAGGTCCATATAAGAGCTTGTTTGAGGGTGTTCTGCAACAGTGTAGCACTACTAGTGGAGTAGGGGGGGGGGGGGGGCGTTGATGGATCGTCAATCAACCTGCAGTTGAACAGTCGATCAGAAGGCAGCAGCTCAGCTCAGCTCAGCTCAGCCTCCGCTTGCCGCATTGGAGAAAGACGTGGGGGAGGAGGGGAAACCACTGTTGCCTAGCAACGGGAGGCAGTCGAGTTATCAGCTAGTCATAAAACATGTTGGTAAAATGATCTCTCCCAACGTCACACCAGCAGAGGTGACAGTTGCATAAGAAGATCCAGCCTGTGACATGAGTGTGTTGATGTGACGCTCTAACGTTATAACAACTAAAGCCGCGCTGTGGTGATTGCACTGTTCTCGTGTGTTTCTCTGGGTCGTGGTTTTTAGCTGTCACGCACACCAACCAAGAAACAGTACACATGCTTTGAGTTGTCACTAAAAATCCATCTTTGAGCAGCATGTTGTCAGCTTCTGTCCTCAGAGACAAAGCTGGACCCCCCTGTTGTAATGCATCAGCTCCTCCTCTGTCCAACTCCATGTTCTTGTCTCATGTGCACTTGGGTGTAAAGTCTCTGCGTCATCCATTGACACTTTCTTTGTCTGCTCCCTCGCAACTTGACTCTCTGAGATTAAGTTTGCTGCACTCACGAGAGAACAATGTATTGTTCTGTGTGTACACACATGTAATCAACTACCAATCTGGTCATATTCTGCCGTTTCTGGAGGACATGCGTGCTGAATTGACTTCATATGACACGCAAAACAAGTCAAATTAACACAGCGGTGCTCATGGTAGTGTGTGTTGTGTGAATGCTGAACTCACCAGACGCCGTGCACTGCATTGGTTTGATCGGCGTCTTGCACACAGCCGCAGTGGCTTTTAAGTGATTGTGGTTTTAATGAAATGAACTTGGCTTTGTTCCAGTGTGTGTGTGTTGTTGTCTGATGTCTGGTACTGTGTGACGTGAGGGCCAACAGTCACTCATCCTGTAGGACTTGTCTGTGTTTGGCAGACTGGAGTTTTGCGTGAAATACTTAACTTACGTCGGCTACGTGACGAAAACGCTCCTTTTGGATCCCAACCCATGAGCTTTCCTCAACGTAACAACAAATATTCGATGGTCGAGCGAGGCCTAATAGCCTCTGAAGTCTTCCACTTGGCATTGAAAATTGTGGATGCTCCACCTCTTGATGTCTGAATCCTAAATTTAGATCCACGTCATAAAAGCAGTCAGCTTTTTATTCGATTTTAATAAATAAATAAAAATTAGGCTTATGTGGCTTCTTGCGTAGAGGGTGGGATTTGCGGTGTAACCATAAGTGATAAAAGTGTTCATTTCCCACTGACAAAGTTTTAAACTTGATCTTCTTTGATGTCACAACCTGACGGCCCGTGTCCTCACCAACCTCCAGCGGTAGAACTCCCCTCTGCCTCAGTGTGAGAGAATGTGCTGCAGTGTCATCCGCCCACACACCCGCAGCGTGTTCACCTGGGCGGCGGTGTGCCCGGGGGGACGTGCGTTTGGGTGGTGAGTACGCGGCGCAGCGCCGGCCGGTGACCCGACACTGACGGCGTCCTCTTGTGTCAGCCCGCAGCCTGCGCCTGAGTGCCTGGGAGAGCCGCATCGTGGAGCGCCTCATGACGCCGACGCTGTCCTTCCTGGCCCGCAGTCGAAGCGCCGCCACCCTCCTCAACAACAGCGACTCCTGTGAGTGCGAGACCCCCCCCCACCCCCCCCCACGTGGATTTTTCTACTCGATGTAGCCTCCCTGTATCGATGGTTTCAAAGCATTCAGAACTAAATCTTTGATTTACCCTTTCGCTTTGTTTTCATCTGTGGGAACATCGTGTCACATGACCCTGGTTTTCCTGAAATCTCTGAATGTTCTTTCTTTCCAACCACCTCGCTGGACTTATTGTCAACTTTGAAGTCCTTAGAAGGTTAGAGGAAACACTGTAAAATGAACTAGCAGTAGTATTTATTCTTGTATCTATTGTTACCTCAAAATAGTCACTATTGGATACCAACAATAACCAATAGTCATTGTCTCATGACTGAGACCTTCGGAAATGATCCCTGTGGATGGTGCATGTGTTGTGGGGCCCCTGACATCATGTGTCACTCACCACTGCTCCCGTTTAGTCTCCACCAGCCCGCTGAATGCCAGCTCCCATCACCACCCCCACAACGCCGAGCGCTGGAGGCTTTCCTCCGCCAGCACGCCGGACATCACCCAGCGGCCACGGCGGCGGAACTCCACACCGGTAGGGCGTCTTCATCTTTGAGGCCCCCACAGGACATAGAGTCGTGACATATTTCAAATATATCCACGTTAAACCATGGTAACGAGATCGCTAGCGGTGATACGTTAGTTAAACATAGCGTGTAAAGGTAATGACTAAGCTGTCATACTGGCTTTAAATAGACCTTTTGGAAGCCTCTATAACATGCTGACATTTAACAAAAGGGCCCAGGGTGATAACAGCTTACTTCTGTCATGTCTTCCTTCAAGGTGGACAAAAAGAAGAAAGAGAAGAAAGACAAGGAGAGGGAGAATGAAAAAGAGAAGAACGCGCTCACAACAGACAAAGTGCCGAAGAAGCCGACAACACCCACCAGCAGCACCCAGAGGTCCAGGCCGGAGATCAGGTAACCCATACGTATCTGATATCTTTTCTGGTGTCTTTTCCCTCGGAGCAGTTTAATGTCTCTCAAATGGTCTACTGAAAGGGTCTCTGATCCGTCAGCCAACCGCCGGCGCTATGAAACCCATGCTGCCAACTCTCTTTGACGCACGTTTCCCCTCCTCTCTTCTCATCAGCACCCCAAAGCCCAGGAACAGGCCTCCTTCACCCGCCGCCCCCAAAAGTCGGCCCCTGTCCCCCTTGGTTCCGGCGGCGGCCTCCAAGACCCCGACGGCCAAGAAGACGCCTCCACCGGGCACCAAGACCCGGCCCAAGCGAGCCCGGACGCCCGCCAGGGTGCAGCCGCAGGCCGTCGCCGCGGTCGCCGTGGAAACGCGCCTCGATACTAAGCAGCCCGGTGCTCCAGAGGAGAAAAAGAGTAAGTGTGGTTACCATGGAGACAAAGACACCCAGGCCTCAAGGTGACCTGGGTGTCTTGGTCGACATTGTGTACCAGCTGTGGCCTTTACCCACCGCGCTGGATCTGGATTGGGACTACGAAAAAACCCCACCAGCTTCTCTCTCGTCCTCCCCGGTCTGCTAGGCTCCAGCAGTGTTCCTGCCATCGTGGTGTCCTCTGCAGCGGTTACTCCCCCCTCCCTCTGCCCAGCCGTTGGATGCGAGGAAACCCCCGCTCCAGCTCCCTCGGCTTCTTCTCCCGTTCCAGCCGCCGCCAGCAACGCCGCCAGCAACGCCGCCAGCAACGCGGCCCCCGCAGCACCGGCCGGCAGGCCGTCAGCGGGCACCAACGACCCAGAGGAGGCTGCTCGCGTCCTGGCAGAGAAACGCCGGCAGGCCCGGGAGCAGCGGGAGAGAGAGGAGCAAGAGCGTCTGGAGCAGGAGCGCAAGAACAAGTGAGTTGGATTCTGAGTGGGAGGGAGCGAGGAAATGAAATGTCCCCTTGAGACAGACCCCAAACACGTCTGTCTCAACACAGTCTTCCAGTGAGGAAAACTTCTAACCGTGCATGGCGTCACGATGTGAGAATACTCACAATTACAAAACATTTAAATGAATGTCTAAAAAGTTATTACTTTGAAACTTTGTTAATGTAATGTAATATTTATATGGTTTAGCACCTCTAACCTGTGTTATTCTTTATTTAAATAGCCATGGATATACTCACACAGAAATCCCATTGCTCTTAAAACATAATAAGATTAAAACAAATCCTAAATGAAAGCGTTACCAACATATTTTGTTTTACAAATTCAATTTAAGTTAAACGATATTGTTAATGTTTTTAATCAGTTTAGTGGCCCCAGGCCCGCGGGGTGGACGAGTCGCACCATGGGATAACTGTCCGTTGTTTTAGCTCCAGGTGCTGAAGAAGAAGAAGAAGGACTTGTGTCGACAGTACGACATCTGAAGCCGACTGCTGGATAAATGAATAAAATAATATATAAAAATGTATATAATATACACTGACACGTCTTCCCAGGATCCTGCGAGAGGAGGCGATGGCCCGGGAGGTAGAGGAGAGGAAGTGCAGGGAGGAGGAGGCTCGATTCATGGCCGAGCAGCAGCGCCTCAGGGACGAAGCCCAGCAAGCTGAGGAGGAGAAGGAGGCGCAGGAAAGAGCCACGGCCGAGCAGGAGGAGAACGAGAGGCTGCAGAAACAGGTCAGTGACCAGGGAACATGTGTAATAATGTGTAACTTTTAAAGTTGTTTAGTTACATCATCACAAATGTCTCCAACCATTTTCAAACCTTCCTTCAATCACACGTTGATTGCCAGACACCAATTTGTTTTTGTTTTTTTACTGATGATAATCACCTGGTCAATAACCACCTGGTCAATTTGGTCTGACAAAGACACCACGTCACATGGGGAGAGAATAACAGCAGATGCACTGCACTTAGCACACAGCTGGATGCGTCATTATGCAAACGTTTTGACCAGATAAGATCATAAAAACACACAAAGCTTCAGTTTTCTCTTATTTGGACCCGTGTTATACTCAGAACCCCCCGTGACTTCAGTGATGACTTTAAAATCCCCAACTCTTTCATTATTTGAAGCAACTTTGCAATATCTTGTGGGAATCAAGCTCTCAGCCCGAGCTAACCCGGGCCGACACTGAGACACAACACAGGATGTGTTTAACTGTAAATACTGAAAGCACTGAAACCCCTCTAATTTTTCCCTTTGATCCCCCGCATTAGTAAGCCCTTTTTCCATCTGGGAAGATTAATGCATATCTGGATGCATGAGCTTGAAAGGGGGGGGTTCAATACTGTTCGCGAGCCCACACATGGGGCTCACTCACCCCCTGACTGACTCACAGACGGACTGGCTGCTCTGGGCATCTGGGCAGATTAAAGGAGGAGAATATTTGCTGCTGTCACGGACTCTTAGTCCAAGGTCCCCAGTCTGGGCCGGGCAGATGCCAGCTGGTGACCCCCATAATGGTGATGAGCGGACGCCGTGGGGGGGCCGTTGTGATCTGGGAGATAGTGACAGGCGTGTGTTGCCCCCGTCTCGTACACTTGGCCCCGCAGTGGGCTGATAGTGGGGTAAGACGGCGTCAGTGTAGGACAAGGCTGAGGCACTCGGCCATCCCCCCCCTTCAATTGGACCATTGTTCTACCCCAGAGAGGCCTTGTATGTGTTAAGAGCCCTCTCTGCAACAGACACGGGTGATATGCGTGACTACTTAACTCCAAATTGCGGTGAAACATGTGAAAATGGCATGTTCTAAAAACATATTAAAGCTGCGAGGAACGCTGAACGGGCCTTCGCCCCCCCCCCCCTTTGCATGTCGGGGGGCAGGAAAAAAAGTAGTGCATGTGGGATTCAAACCCAAGTCTGTGGCTTCTTAAACAGAATACCACACCACTAGGCTACTGGCCTTGCTGTACTAAAATGTCACTGAAATATGTACGTCCGACATATTTGTCTGGTAGATATATTTTGCGGACTGAACACACTGAGGTTGTCTCTGCAGGACAAAGTCACCTTCCTGAAGAGAGCAAAGCAGACCTAATAAAAACTCTTGTTGTCATTGCTGACTCCAACACATCTCTTTGGTCGGTGCTAAATCTAAAAACCCAGAGAAGAGCAAGTAATGGCGTTTCTAATATCACATCAACTGTGGATTGAAGGCTTCATAATAGACTGAGCGTGTGCTGCCCCCTGGTGATCCGGAGTGGTTCTACATTACAGGACACACAAACGCACTCATATCCTGAAATTTCTTCTTTTGTCATGGATGTTTTTGTCTCAGAGGGAGGAAGCTGAAGCCAAAGCTCGCGAGGAGGCCGAGCGTCAGCGTCTGGAGAGGGAGAAACACTTCCAGAAAGAGGAGCAGGAGCGACTGGAGAGGAAGAAGGTGAAACAGCAACTCCACGGCTCAGAGAGTTCACACAGGAGTTCACTCCACGGTCACAAAACCACATGTAACTTACTGATCTCTCTGTCTGATCCGCACAGCGCCTTGATGAGATCATGAAGAGGACTCGAAAGAGCGACGCGGGAGAGAAGGTCTGAGTGATTCCCTTTGAACAAGCTCGCAACATCCACACTTCCGTCATAACAAAAAGTATTTTTTATTCTCCATCATTACAGAAGGATGTTAAAGCTCCTCCACAGGTCAACGGCAAGGACGCAGAGCTCAGTAAGGGTATGTGTGGCAGTCGCCATGCCGTATTGCGCTCAAATCTCATCCGTGCATCTACTCACTAATATTAACTTTCAGCAGCAGCTGGAAACGTGCAGAGTGCCGGTGCGGCAGTGTGCGGTCCCGTTGTGAACGGCGTCCAGCCCCCCGCCCACCAGAACGGCGTCTCGGCCAACGGAGAGGCGGCCGACTTCAAGGGCGTCGTCCAGCTGAACAGCACCGGAAACCCGACGCAGCCTCAGAGCGGGCTGGTCGGCGAGCCCATCCTGGCGTTCGAGGGTGCAGAACCCTTCCTGATAAAAACAGGCCCCATGAAGCCTCAGCATGTTGCAGGTACACTGGAAAGACCCCACATGGGTCTGCAGAGTCAAACACACCTTAGTGCTTGGTCACAAGTCTCAGACGTCTCACCTCTGATGTTGTTTCCCTGCAGAGGTCCTGTGAGTCCCCACACATCTCCATGGAAACGCACGCCTTACGTCTCTGCTCCAGCTACGAGATTCATAACCCCACCGCAGCGGCTTATGAAAAATATGTGTGCCAAAACAAACAATGAACTGTGCTGAATACCCATCATGCAGTCTGTTGCAAGAGGACGAGTAAGAGGAGCTCTCATCCGAAATATCCAAACGTGCAACAAGAATTCTCTGTCTCCACCGCGTGTCCTGATGCAGCATCTGTCAAGTTTTATGGAAATGTCACATGCAGATTTTATTGTGCACCTTAAAAATGACAGTGTAACAAATTTTAGGAAATACAGCATATTTGACAATGGTTGTTATTATTACCGTCTTTGCAATATTGTTATTGTAATCTTAAGTTGAACAGTGTGTGTGGGTGTGTGTGTTTTTATTTGTCTTGAATTGTTGCGTTATTTAACATGGGAGCGTTGTAAGGACGGGCCACAGACAGTGTATGTAAATGTATAATGAGGCTGCCTGGGCCTCCTACTACAGAGGATTTGTGAAATAAAGCTTTATGAAAGGGACTGGCCTACTGCGTTTGTGTATATTATAGGGCCAGGACTCGATTAAAAATATTAATCTAATTAATTAGAGGCTTTGTAATTATTTAATCGAAATTAATTGCATTTTAATTGCATAAATATTTGACCTGAGAACAGTGAGAAGTAATTTTTTTTAACATTTTTTTTATTTTTGTTCAACCAATTCCAGCAGGCAAGTGTGATGTGTTGTGGATTCCAGCCTGAGAATCTATGAGAATTGAGGTTGGATTCAAAAGCATCAACAGGTGTGTGGTGGAACAGTGCAGGGAGATAGCAGGAAGGCTGAAGTGTGGAGGATCCTCAGTTCAAACCTGCTCTCTCAGAAGGAGGGTTTGGTTGCAGTCAGGGTTTCAAACTGTAAACTTTGAAACAGTTTTGAGGTTTAGTAAACAATCCCAAGGTCTAATATGAGAAACGGACACAATGAGGCATGTGCTTGAATAGCACAAGGGAACAACTGAAGGGCTGCAGGCTCCAACCTGCTGTCTGAGGTTGTGGGTTCAAGCCCCTTCATGCAGACATCACTTCTGCTTTGAAAGAGTTTTGAGGTTTGAGTAGCAATCTCAAGGTTAAATACGAGAAACAAAGGGTTGATTAGTGTGTGGTGAAGTAGCGCTGCGGAAGAGCTGCTGACATAAGCCCCTGCACTGCACTTGAAGGTTGTGGGTTCAAGGCCAGTCTTGGTTTTGAACCTTTGGCTTTACTTCAGGTTTGAGTAGCAATCTCAAGGTTAAATACAACAAACAAAGGGTTGGTTAGTGTGTGGTGAAGTAGCACAGCGGAAGAGCTGCTGACACAAGCCCCTGCACTGCACTTGAAGGTTGTGGGTTCAAGCCCTGATGTGGAAATAGCATTTAAAAAGAGTTTTGAGGTTTAGCTCAAATGCTCAAGGTTAAATAGGAGAATCAAAGTTGCCAAAATGTGACCAGGACTGGTAGTGTAGGGGTGCAAGCTAGAGCCCAGAAGCCTCTGTGCGCACCGCCAGTGGGTTCAAATCCCGCTCGTGCCAAGTCTTGAGCACACTGCCGCGGAGGTAGTAGTGGGGGCATTGTCCCCACGGTTGTTTCAGAGAAGTGAACCCTAGGGGTTATGCAGAAACACACGGCGCGTTCACTTGAGTTATGATGGCATTGTCAAGAATGATGAAGAATCTTTTGCTGATGAATTGAATTTGATGTTAATTGCTTTGCTTTAGCCTTTTAGCACTTATTAGCTGGACAGCAGAGGTGGGAACAAGTCACTGTTATGCAAGTCTCAAGTCATTGCCCTCGAATCCCGAGTCAAGTCGAGTCAAAGACGAAGCAAGTCCCAAGTCACACTGACATGAAACTTATTACAGCCTCTGAGGGCATTTTTCAAGACAATCACATGTTTGTCTACTTCAGGGCATCCTGTGGACAACCTTAAACTGACAGTCTGGCATAGGGTGTAGATTTGTTTACCCTTTTTAGTGCATCCACCCTCCAATTCTCTGTTACATTCAAATTCAACTCACTTGTGCCTTTACCAATGCAGGAAGGATGAATAGCATGGTTGATCCTCCAAGATGCATCAATCCGTCTCTGGGGCAATATCCCATTATGATTTTTTATAAATGTCAGTTACCCAAAACTAAAAAAGGATTTAGGAAGAGCCACCATGTCCCTTGAGGGTTGAACCCAGATAAGGTTTAAAGTACAGAAATTTGGGGCATTAATGTAGGTTGCTCCATCTAAGATCATTCCAGTCATGTCATGGGAAAAAAATATTGTGAAAAAAGTCAAAATATGTAGGGTCAAAAAATGTTACAGAAAAGATTTTTTAAAGTAATAGGTAAAAAATTATTATAAAAAAATATATGTAAGGTCAATATATATATATAATATAATATATATATATTATTAGGGCCGGGACTTGATTAAAAATATTAATCTAATTAGAGGCTTTGTAATTAATCAAAATTAATCGCATTTAATTGCATAAATATTTGAACAGTGAGAAGTAATTTTTTTCACATGGATTTTTATTTTTGTTCAACCAATTCCAGCAGACAAGTGCAGAAATAGCATATTTAGAAATATAGTACTTTCAGAAATTCAGGTAGCCTATAGGTAAGTAGACCTTCTGTAAACTATGTTTTTTTAAGTAGACCAATACTTTCAAGTACATTCAGAACATTGGTTATGGACTTAGTTACCCTGGTCCTTAAACCAGTCATCTGGTGCAGTGTGGGTTGGGTGTGGGTCCTTGTACTCGGGTCGGGCTAACGTCCACGCTAGCTGCTAATTGTTTTGCGTTGAGGTGATACTTGAGGCTCGATGTGAATTCCTTGTTGCACAGCTTGCACACAACCACGCTCTTATCGACGCTTCCATCCGTATGTTTATTATAATAAGATTTCCCATTCACGGGGCCACCCGACACGGTCTCGTCAGCTTCTTCGTTCATGTTCACTGTGGTTTGTTGTTGTCTGAAGTCATGAACGCTAGTTGGTGCTCCAGTATAATCGGTCCACGGAAACTCATCCATGAGAAACGTTCCGCGGTGCAAAAAATAAGTGTAAAAATGCATAAAAAATGTTTAATGTGTTATTTTTTGTGTAATTAATTAATCTTAATTCACATTGTAATTAATTAATCGTAATTAACGCGCTAAAGTCCCGGCCCTAGTATATTATTATTATTATTTAGATATCAGATATTTTAAGCAATGCTGTAAATGATTATTAAACACTATTATTATTGAACACAGTTTACAACCATTGTGCACTCAGGAACCAACAAATGAAACCACGACACCCAAGAGAATTTCACTCTTTACACTTTGAATTCGACTGACCACATTTCTTGTGGCCCATTCAGCACCATGGACAGAGTCTTCATTCAGTATTAGGAAAAGAACCTGATCAATTAAGAAAAACACAGAAACAATTAATGACAAATAGAATTTATTGAAAAGATTTTTTTTGTTTCTAATCAGCATTAAAAAAAACGTATATATTTATATATTTATATTACTTGTATTCCTTCATCTTTGCACTTGTTTTACAATAGAAAAATCAATAACTTTGTAGAGGAAAAGTGATCACTGAACCCTGTCACATGAGTCCTGTCATCATTACAAAAAGTGAACTTATGCCCCATCGAACTTCCACTGAACCGGTGTCATCTGACTCCCATTGTGCCGAAAAGGGATATTGTAACTATTTTTTCTCTGTGACAAACTGTATTAAACTAAGAGTGTGCCTTCACCACAATCTTGATTTTACACCATGAAAGTAACCATATCAAACAGACATTTTCAGATTTTTACCTATGACCTCTAAGAAAACGTTACCCCACTCATATCATTTTGTTTAATTCTAAGTAAAAATTTACCCCTGAAAAACAAAAACCAGCCATGTGTGTAATATACTTAAAGATGTGAGGGTATCCCTCTCCACAGAGCTGTCTAGTAGAGGGGAGTACCTTCCAGGCAGCAGGCCACAGCGTAGATGACGCTGACCAGACACAGACTGCCGGCAGACACGGCGGCGCTGGAGCCGAAGACGCTGCCGTCGGTGGACGGCGGCGTCTGGGTGGTCGGATTGTTTTGGACGGAGAAGGCGCGAGACTCGGCGCCCCAGTTCTTCAGGTTGAAGACCATGGTCAGGTTCTCACCTGCAGGGAGAGCACCAGTCCTTATTGTGCTCATGCATGTTTTAATGGCTGGACCACAGTGAATATGAATGATCTTTCAGAATTGAACAGTCCACAACACAAAGATATTCAGCTTAGTATCAGATGTAATGGAGAAGATTCAAATCATTTGAGAAACTGGAATCAAAGAATATTTAGCTTACTCTTTGTTAATCAACTAATTATTCCTTGATTTCCTCTCAAGGGAGAACAATGTTTTTAAAGTTTTTAAATTCAAAATGAACAATAAAATAATCTATCCATTTTTGCAATATGTTGAAAGTGCGACGCAGACGTACCACTGCTTTGAATGGACAGGTGAGTGAAATTCGCCCAGCAGGCGCTGAAGCGGATGGTGGTGTTTCCTTCCAGTCCGCCCACGCTGCTCCCAGCGGCGTCCTTCAGGCTGGCCGTGACAGTGAGGGTCGTCACTCCCACAGAGACACAGTTACCCTGCACCACAGAGCACACAACAAGTGTCCACTTCAACACCGTGTGGACTCTGGGTGCGTGTCTCCTCCACATTTCATGTTATATTTCTGGTGTCGGCTCAAACCTCATCCCAGAAACTCCACTTTCAATCTAAAATGGTGAGCCTTAGGTGTGATCAGTTAAACCAAATGTTTTATAATCATTTTTATTTTGAGGGCGGGGGGGGGGGGGGGGGGGGGCGGGGTATTTAATGTGATTAGAAATAGTGGAGAGATGCCAGAAAATGAGTCCTCCAGTCACAGTAACATCCTTTGGTGATCCCCCTCCAGCTGTGCGGTGCCTCACCTGCTCGTCCACAGCCATCAGACTCGGCTGCTGGCGCAGAGGACCCACAAACTCTCCGGCTATCGGCTCGTCTACCAGCAACAGGTCGCTCACGCTGGACACATAGCGCACCGCCGGCTCGTCTCTGGTCACTTCTTCTGTGGCCTCCTGAGGTTTCGGAGCAGAAAACCGGTGGCGAGCCGGTGAGCGATCGCTCAGAGCTGACATTTTTTACTATGCAAATGTCGTCCTCGGTTGAGTCTTGACTTTCACCTCTTTCCAGCTGGGGTCAGATGACGGAGGAGGAGAGGGGATGACGCCCATCGAGGAGACGTTGAAGCCGATTGACTGACTGAGGCTCCCGGTAACGGCGGCCTGTCCCAGGTCGTCAGCGATGTTCTTCAACAGTGTGAAGTCCTCATCATCTGAGGAGACCCGAGGGAACCGACAGATGTGAACAAGGTCCTGTTTAACATTGTACCATGTCAACACGTAAATGACAGTTCTTCTCCCACCAACCGTTGGTGGTGTTGGAGGTTTGTTGCACCGGAGGTTTCATGATCTCCACCTCGACCTTCAGGCCCGTGGATCTCTTCCTGCGCCTCGAACCTCCATCCTCCCGGATGATTTTGGTGATTCGGATCATGTTTGGGGGAACTTTGAGGAACGTGGCGAGGTTCTGGATCAGGTTGTCACCAAAGAACTCGGCCTCGGTCATGGCGGGCAGCTCGAAGGAGATGATCAGCACCGGGGCGGTTCGGATCTCCACCGGTTGCGAGCCTTTCACCACGACCCTCAGCATCTTATACTCGCGGTCGAAGTAGTTGGTGCCTAGGGTGGCGTTCAGCTGGGGGTCAAATTGACCTGAAAAAAAAGGGATAAAATGAAAAGATGAAGAGATGAATGAACCGCCTTGACTACTGTAACTCTCTCCTGGCAGGTCTCCCTGCTGCCGCCATTCGACCACTGCAGCTCATCCAGAATGCAGCAGCTCGACTGGTCTTCAACCTTCCGAAATACTCCCACACCACGCCACTTCTCCGTTCTCTTCACTGGTTACCAGTGGCTGCCCGCATCCAGTTCAAAACATTGGCACTGACGTACCATGCTGTGAATGGATCGGGACCAGTCTACATCCAGGACATGGTGAAACCCTACATCCCAACCCGCACACACTCCGATCTGCATCTGCCAAGCTGCTTGTTCCTCCCTCACTGAGAGAAAAGCACTCGGCGAGATCGCGACTCTTTGCTGTCCTGGCTCCCAGATGGTGGAATGAGCTCTCTGATGACATCAGGACCACCGAGAGCCTCTACATCTTCCGTCGAAAACTCAAGACACACCTCTTTAGACTCTACCTTGACTAAAACACTAGCAAACCGTAGCACTAACAAATGGTAGCACTTAAATTGTACTTTAATGGCACTTTTCTATAACATGTTTTGAAACTGCTTATTTGATGAAAAATGTACTTTCTTGTTACTTGTTCTTCTGAGTTTGTATCTCTATGTGGAAATGCACTTATTGTAAGGATAAGGAGACTTATTGTAAAAGGATAAAAGTGTCAGCTAAATGACATGTGATGTAATGTAACTAAGATGTTGCCCTCAATCTGGCCTCATCCACATAAATGACTCTCCTAAGAGGAAAAACACGTCGGACATGACTGGCCCGCATATGTAGAGCGGTAGTACCTGGATAGCTGGGCTTCTTCAGGGTGTAGTCAGTGTTGTCAGAGTTCCACAGGACGTTAGTCGGAGCAACCAGACTGTTGTCAACATACACGTCCAACCGCTGCGGCTTGGAGTAGAAGACTGACACTATGACGCTCTGCACAAATCAAGAAGTAACCCGTGTGTTAGTCAAACATGAAAAAAAGGCCCAGAGGTTTTTAACAGGTATATATGTATTTTTGGGATCTGAGAGTCACATCTAAACTGAAAATTACGCTGAAGAAAACTAGTTTGCAGTATGACCTCAGATGGACCAGCGTTGAGCATCATGAGGCGAAGTTTCTGAGGGCTGACGCTGGTGAAGAAGACGTCGAAGGAGAAACCAGTGGCCACGATGCAGTGGAAGAGAGACACTCTCTGCTGGCAGGTGTAACCCGAGCACCAACCGTGATCCTGAGGACCTGGATGCAAAGACACACAGACAAATTAAAGACTTCCTCTTGGTTTAAAAAAAATGATTCAATTTCAACAACAACCGGACGCAACCCACCGTTGATCAGATCCAAAAAGCCGTGTCCGAGCACAGCGACGGGGGAGAGGCGCCGGGTCTCTGTGTCAGAGTCCAGACTCTCGATAGCCAGCATCCTGTAGTTCAGCCCGAAACACTTGTAGCTCTGCCAGGAGCTCATGTACGTGCAGCCTTCCCTGATCACACCTGATCAATTACGAAAACACGGCATTTTATGATTTACGACGTTTCAAGTTTAATCTCGGAATTCCACCCTCCTCTCCCGGGTCTGTGATTCTAAATCACGATCGGTCGCTTTTCATTTCTCCATCGGTGGAGTTACCTTTGTGTGGAGCGATGTGGTCCACAGGGATGCGGCTGCCGTTGGGGAACGTGAGCATGACTTTGGGGATGCGGTAGTCGCCCAGCCCCCTCCTGGGATCACCTCCCCACTCGTACTCGGACTGAGGCACCACGGCTCCCACTGCGCCCAGGAACGAGCCGTCCAAGTCCTTCAGCAGGCTCTTCTTCTTCGCATCGCAGTCCATGTCCACGCAGTCAGCTGGGTTGGCTTTTCTGAGAAAACCAAAAACATTTGATTACACATAAAACAAACACATGTTTCAAACATGGGTTTTGTCAGTTTAAACACATCTGAATACCAAAATATATTGCAACTTTGAAAACGTAGGTTATACTTAAGGTGTCTGTTGATGTGCAATGATTTACCCCACATCAGGCCGGTGGATGAAGACCCTGGCCTCCTCTGTGCTGTCTGTCACCGTTATGCCTGAAAGCTGCACGGGGTGCTGCAGGTCTTCGTTGATCGGGTTGGTGATGAACATGATGTCCGTCTCGCCGGAGCAGACCGGTCGGAAACTGACAAACATCGTGTCTGGGAAGGCATGTAGAGAAATAAGGAATATGCTCCAATTTAAATCTTTACACATCACTACTGGAGCCTAAACTCACCGGTGACTGTCATGAGTCCTTTGATGGCGTTGTAGTTCATGTTTACATGATGGACCTTCATTGGAGCAGTGTTGTGATTGGATGCAAAGGTCGGCCAACAGATTCCAGATCTGCCACCTGAACAGAGAGTAAAGAGCCACAAAGGTGTTCAAATTCTTGAAGTTGGATAAATAAAAGTTCATTCAAATCCTTCTATTAGAGGTTACATTTGTAATTTCAGCGTTATCAGCTAAATGTAGGCCAAGTCAAATAAACTTGAATAAATGAGAATGTGACGGCATCCCGGGATGAGCACAGACGGTCCACTTTGCAGCGCTCGATGTACCTGGGGGGGGTCTGGGGGCTCGGTGGTCGTTGCTGTTGACCACGTTAAAGTCACCGCTGGGCAGAGTGGCTGAACAGTTGAAGCTCGGGCTGCTGCCAACAATCAGGGCGTTCTGAGGAAAAGGCGAGCAGGAGGGAATATGACATCTGTCAACTATAATAAAATACGTAAATCCCATAAATATGAGAGAAAAGGGAAAACTCAGAGAGGAAGTTTACCTGAATGTGTACAGTTTTGTCGGCGTACGCGTGGGAGAGGGAAGGGGGAGCGTAGATGAGAGGCATCACGCCCATCCCGTTGTCCACCAGGGTCACGTTGGACACGATTACGCTCATGATGGTCTGTCAGGGCGAGACGAGGAAGACGGAGACGAGGACTCCGTTTTTAATCATGCGGCTCCTTTTTCTTTGAAATCCAACAACTAAGTTTTTATAGATAATAAATATTTCCCTATCTAGAAATGCATGATGTATCTCTAAAAGAGAACACATTTCAGTACTTCCTCCAAACCCATTGTATAAGTCCCAGTTTATTTTTACTCTTCCAGACACCTAGCTTCACTTGACCTCAAGGTTAAGAGGCCCGACTCCACACCTTTTCCTCTTGAAGCAGTCAGACTGTTGCTTTGTGGGAAAATTAAGCACACGACTGAATGGAAGAATTCAGAACTGGAAGAAGTTGTAAAGTATTTCAACCTGAAAGTAGATGCCGTAGTCAAAGCTCCTCCAGACAAAGAAGCCCTGGACGAGGCTGCAGCCCGGCAGGCCGTCTTTGTTCAGGTAGACTCCGAACAGACCGCCGTGAGCCTCGTTGTGGATCCATTTGTCGTTCTTGTTTAAGTAACCTGCAGAAATGACAAAGTGTGAAAGAAAGCTTTAAGGGCAGCAGCTCTGTATTGTTTTTCTCAGCCTGAGCAGTTAAGCTACGGAACTTGGATCATATCCGTTACCTGGACACGGTTCACCGTCGATGCGGTAAGCGACTCTCTCGTAACCTGCCACAACGTTATTCTGCAGCACCACGTTTGTCCCCTCATTGACCTGAAGAACAAAAAACACAGTAGAGATGTGAACGCAGACAGAGATTGATTGATGGTTGCTGTTGTACTCTGAGAATTCTCACCTCGATGGCGGCGTTCCAGGCGTAGTTAAAGGGCTCCTCTCTGTCCTGATAGGAGCCGGGCCACAGCGTCATCACCACCAGGTTCCTCCTCACTTTTACCTTGTCACCCCAAATTCTGATACCTACACACACAGATCTTAGGACTTTAGGACTTTAATTTTTAAACTTAATTTGCACGATCGTGCCTCGTGTTGTCATTTTAAATTGCTAATGAATCACTTTGATTGGATCTCAACCACGACGTGTTTACCTTCTCCCACAGTGTGGTGGACGACGTTATCGTCGACGTTCAGACCTGCTGTCTCAAAGACTCCGATGGCCGGGGAAAATCCGTCATGGAAAGCACAACCCTGAATGTACGAGTCTACTTCTGAAACCTTTTAGCAAAGAAAAAAATATTAGTTATGTGAACCCCTGCATAAGGTCACAGGAGACTCTAAGAGTATCTTAATACAAATGTGTGATATATCAAAGAGGTCCTTTTTTTTAAGGTTCCAACTTCCTCAACGCAGTTTGAGCATCTGTCCTCCAGATAAAAGTTTTATTCAATATGCATATAGTCATTTAGTCCTACAGCTAGTGTGTGTGTGTGTGTGTGTGTGTGTGTGTGCGTGTGCATGCATGCATGCGTGTGTGTGTGCTGCTTTACCTCTCCCAGGTTGAGGAAGGCCACGGAGTAACGAGGGTCGGTGGCATCGGTCCAGCCTTCTTGACCAGAGCGGAGGAACTCCACATTCCTGATCTGAGCCTTGCCTGTAAACCATGAAACGACGAGATGGTAAATGAGTTTGAACATAAACCACAAAGGTGCACTTATTAATCATAAAAGAGCAGGTGAACTGCTTTGAATCCACTCTGGTCAGGATGCTACAGCTGATTGACACATGCCGTCTGTCAGAATGTGTACTCTCACCTTTGTAGTAAACTCCATTCCAGGAGTAGCTGCCCACTAAAACTCTGGCTCCGAATGACTCCGACATCATCTCTGGATACTCCTCACCGATGATCTTAATGTTCCTGGTCACAAGGCCGACATCAGCCGCCAAAGTGTAGGACAAGGACGTACCTGAGACGGGGTGAGTCTCACCTGAAGACAGAGAGAGAGAGAGAGAGAGAGATTAGGGTCATTATAGAGCTGATTCTTCATCACATCAACTACTTGACTACTGTAAAACCCTTAATAAAGCAACAACAAACTCAATATCTAGCAGGAATTAGCTGGTGAGCAGCAACATGTTTAACGGTTTCTACAGCTGAACTGACCGATGTGAGTGTGGGTCAAAGGCTGGCTCAGGGTCAGGATGTGGCCGTCTGCTGACACGGCGGTGATCTGGAGTTTCTCTGTCTCCCACGCGTTGTAGCTGGTGGTGGAGATGACCACCTCTTCTCCAACCTGCACACAAGCAGACATGTGGCTGAATACTGGCAGCAGGTATACTACGTTTTAATTGCAGACTCAAATGGACAGTGGGAATTTTTTGAGGGATGGTATGAGGTATTTATCCAAAGTCACCCGGGACACACGCAGTTAAACACAAACTAACTCATTTAGCCAGAGGTAGACCAGCAAAACGACTGGTGCTGCTACTCCTCATGAAGATGAATAGTTAAAGACATCCAAAACTATACTTTCTAGGAAAGGCCACCGTAAGAGGAAAGTTCTCTGACCTGCCAGTCCACAGACTGCGACAGGTTCAAGCTATTTGAGCCAGCGGCGGCGGTGGAGGCCAGTTTGGTGTGGTAAACGTTGCGAGGTTGTCCGTAGAGCTCCAGCGTACCGAACACACCTGTGGTTCAACACACACACGCACAAACAGAGTCAGTTTGGGTGCGCCATTAACTCTGTGTGTCGGGCTGGGGGTGCTGGTGCAGGCGGAAGGCAGGACTCAAAAGCAGGATTTCCAGAAGGTGCCCTTTATTCACCAACAAAACCGAAGAACGTGCACCAACGATGACTGACGTAGACAATGACGCGACCAGGGACAACAGGCACACCAGGCTTAAATACACAAGGGAGGTGCAGGTGATCGAACACAGGTGGGAACACTCAGGCAATCACAGGACAGGACAGGAAGTGAAGCTCACCCAGAGACACGAGAGACAAGAAAACTACAAAATAAGACAGGAAGAAGACCCAAACCGTGACACTGTGTGATGAACTGAGGTCACAACAGAGCATCATAAGCTCAGTCTTCTGTTTTATGGAGCATGGTAATTCATTAAGTCATCACGCAATCTTATTTTTGTCAAACCATTTTTAACACAAATACACATACATATGTCTGTGTAGGAGTAGAAGCATTTCATGTAAACCTGTATTACTTTTGCAGATAAAAAAAGTGTAGTTATATTTACAAAATAGAGCAGAATGTTTCACAACATTTTGTAACTATATCATCAAATGTATTGCACAAATATATCTATGATATGACAAAAACGTATGTAAGAAATACATCAGCTTCGTCGTGTTGTTTTCTCACCCAGGACTTTGGATCCCTGGTTGGGCCCGTCGGGCAGAGGCCAGTCCGGCGTGCGGTGGTTCCCTCTCAGTTTGATGTGCAGCTGACCCCTGAACGGCTCGTCGTCCCAGCCTGCAATCAGCCGGCCGCCCTGAAAACGCACGAGACGCCGACGGGACGTACTGTGAGTGTCGGATCATTTGACAGTACTACGCAGACAGAATACTATTTAGCTTGAAGCAGGTGACGCCTTTTCTGTGTTCAGCCGTGGCACTGGTAGTAACACACAAACTGACATCCAGTCACACACCAGCTGGTGACTTCTTCCTGCGGCTCAAGGAGATGACGGATCACACTGACCTGGATGGAGATGTAGACGGCGTCCAGCACCACGGTGCTGTACTCGGGGGCGGCCCGAGCCTGCCTCGACGACGAGCTGTTCGTGTTCATGTCGGGGATCTCCAGAACCCCGATGACTGTCAGCTTGTTGAGGGGAGGAGTCTCACTGTCCAACACGACCCACTGCCCTGTGGGGGCACACTAGTATTTTAATACTACAGTATACAATCAAATCAACGCTGGAAATAAAGAACTGTCACTGTTTTGTTACCTGATGGGATGACCACATCAGCACCCTCTGTAGGTGCAGTGAAGTTGTTTTCAGGTGAACTTGTCCAGAAGGAGGCATTGGACCATCGGCTACAGAGGAACACATGCAGTACAAAGACCATTTTAGGGAAAGGAGACAACAACAACTTCTTCTTCCAGCTTCACAAATAAGATATTTTGTGAATAAATGGGGATTCTAAAACACATAAAGCACTGGGAGGGACAAGGGGCGGGGTAGGAGGCGGGGGGGTGAAAGGTTAAACAGTACTGTATGTCCCTTCTGATTCACGTTTTATTCCTGAATATCGAAAGAGAGCCAATACAACTAGATATATAAATATCTAAATTTAAATCAAGTAATATATTTAGATAGCACTGCAAGATATTAATTTTAGCGTGCGTTAAAGAAGAGAAGAGCAATTCTCTTGAACTAAAGTTTTCAAAATGTACCTCAACCAACCACAACTAAAAAACATCAGTAAGAAAACAAAAAAATGTGAAATACTGTGACAACAAAATGCTCTTACTACTACTTTTAATACATCAATTTGGCTATTCATTCTTCTTATTGTCTGACTGCAGTCTCCTGAGTTTGGATGCGTTCCTCCTGGTCGTGAATGGCATGTTGCGTTGGGCCGGTGGAACGTACATGAAGTTGTCAGGCCGGTGGGTGGGCAGAGGGGCGAGCGTGGCTGGGGGTGGGGGTGTTGGTTGGATGCAGTCGAGGTAGAAACAGCGGTAGACTTGAAAATTCACGTCGAAGTCCTTCATGGAGCGGTCCACGCTGTCCCGACGCCTGCGCTGGCTTGTCTTCCCAGACACTGCAGACACAACACCACGACAAATCGACAATCAATCCGCGTGGTGGGGGCGCATGGCGGAGATCAAAGAATGATCAGCTGAATGCTTTTGTGTGGTTTCGGGGCGAGATAATCGCAAATGGAGACATATTGAGCACATTCTCAGGTTGCTACATTCATTTGGGGTTTCTACTGTGCAGTATTTCTCTTATACTGTCTGGATACACCTGCATTCAACCTCTTTCTAAAACACTTTGTTTCAGACCGCACAGTCAATATATAGAGTCATTAACAATTATACAACATATATTTCATATTAAAAAAACTTCAACCTCTCAATTAAATTCAATTCAAATTAGCGATAGATGAGTCAAGTGTGTCTAACCGATGTAGTAGAGGTCGTTGGAGCTGTCGTCGAAGTACCAGTCTCCGTTATTGTTGTCACTGAAGTTCAGCGGCGTCGACGAGCCGCTCCTCTCGTCCAGGATCCTGAATCGATCCGGACTCTGAGTGAGGTTGTGGTTGACGATCACATATTGATCCGACTGTGACACGAGGAGAGTACAGCCAAAAAACCCAAAAGACGTCAGTATACAGTTCAGTAGGTACGGTAAAGAGGCAGAAAGCTCATCCGACATGTACAGATACAGTATTGTCATATTATATTACAGCTTGTAAAGGCTCTCTCACGTACGCTGAAACCGTAGAATTTTGCAGAGTAAGTGATGTTGGTGATGTGATCCATATCTTTGAAGTACCAGTTGTAGGTTTGTCCAGAGGGCAGCAGGGCCATCCAGCCGAACTTATGGGTCATCCTCTTCTTCAGAAAGGGAATAGCACTGCTGCCTGTCATTCAAAACAACTTATATAAGTATAGATATCTATATATATAGAGAAATGTGTGTATTTATATATATATTTGTTGTATTTGTATATCTGTCATCTCACTTTGATGTAGTACATAAATGATAAGCCATTCATTGGTGTTTATACAGTATTTGCCAAAACTTATTATCAAAATGATGTGATGGAAAAAAAATATTTTCAATTATAATCTGTTTGTGCATCACACTAAATAAATAAATAGATAAATTGTTTATGTTATGTGGTCTATATGATTTCATTATCTTTGATGAAATTGCACTGTCCAGGAATCACCAGTAGAGTTCAATACAGATTCACAGATGAGTTTCTGCTTCCTCAATAACAAACATGACCAAGCCTGTGTGGGTTTTAGTACCAGGGGAGTTGGTTAAGATGTTTTAGTACCATGGGAGTTGGTTAAGATGATGTCCTTGCCCTGCAGAGAGGTCGGCGACGGGTTGTTCAAGGCCAAACGATGGAAGTTGACGGTGTGGTCGCACACGGCCCCCGGGAAGCCCACACTCCACTCGTCACTCTGGGAACAGTGAGCGGGGTCCAGCAGGGGGCTCATAGGCACCACTTTGTGGTTTATGTGTCCTGGAAACAAGGAATCTTGGTTTAATCGCATGCAGGTATGGAAGATGAGCCCCTTTAAAACTTCGAAAGAAACAGTATTTGTAGGTTTACAGTGCGGTTGTACTGACATAGATAAAAGATATAAGTGGTTGTTTTTGGCTAATTAATGCCAATTAATATTAACATTAATAATATTAACATTTTTGTGACTGATTAAAGAAGTAGTTTGAAAAGGTTATACGGACGGAGTACCTGTGAGGGAGCCATCAGTGTCCACCAGCTGCCCTTCGTGCTCCCACCTGAAGCCGGCCTTGTTGGGGGAGTCGAAGTACTGGTTCCCACTGAACCTGACAGCCCAGCCCCCACAGCGATCCACGCACGTCCCATCAATGGCGGCCACGCCGATAGCTGCGCAGGCGTTCCGGTCGAAGTTGATGAACTTGGTGTTAACGACACTCAGGCCGTCGTCGAGCGGCGCGACGACACCTCGCCGCGTGCAGTAGTCGCCTCCCAGTCCGAGCTCGTCCACGTGGCCCACGACGGTGCTGTCGGACACCGTCGCCCCCCCGACCGCTCCGTAGCCGCTCACGGCCCACTGCATGATGCGCTTGGCCTCCATGCCGGCTTTCTCGTTGTTGACCGCGGTGAGGTCGATGAACTGCACGGCGCCCGCGTTGACCCACTCGGCGCCTTTCTCACAGTTCCAGGCGGTGAGGGAGCGGAAAACAGCGGGCTCGGGGCTTACGGATTGGCAGCCTCCGTCCCTCATGGGGAAGAAGTCTGCGAAGATCCAGAGGCCAAACCAGCCCTGGGAGTGCACGGTGTTGTTGTAAAACATCCCGAGGGGAACCCTCTTCTGGCAGATGTTGGCGTCGTAGGACGACCCGTCCGGGTGCTCGTGCATGCGGTACCAGAAGCCAAAGTGGGTGCCCCCCGCGGCGGCATTGTGGCGGATGATGTTGTTGGGATTGGTGACCCAGTAGGCAGCGGGCGTGACGTCGTCGTTCAGCAGGCTGGTGCTCTGTCTGACAAACACGGCCAGGTTGTACTGCAAGATGTTCCCCGTCTCGATGCCGTCCTCGATGAAGAAGGCGCCGCCCATGATGTCGTAGATGACGTTGTGCTCCACCAGCAGATTGTGGGTGTTGTGGATGGTCACGGCCCTGTTGAAGGTCCGGTGGATACCACAACCGCGCACGTAGGACTTGTGGTCGATGTCTCCCATCAGATGCCAGTGGATGGGATAACGCCCCAGCCTGAAGGCCTGCCCTGCATAGTAGACCTACAAGAAAACGTCTCCTTTTGAGTGACTGAAGGATCTGGAAAACATAATCAGATGCCCGAGGATAAAACACAACACAGCAGAGAAAGCCTGAAGCGTCTCACCTCAACATACTCCAGCCTGCCTATTGCGAGATTCTCATTCGGTCTGGGCGCGTGGAACATGATGCAGCCCCCAAACTGGTCGCTGCCGGTCTCCTCTCCGAACCTCCCTTGGAAACAGGTCTGGGTGCTGAATTCACCTGCAGCACGGTGACAGAAAGATGTTACTCCTCACATGCCGGTCAGTTGGGATGCCGTTGTGTCTCTTCCTCTTTACTTTTACACAGCACCTGTGTTGAAGCCGTCGGGGCAGGCTTTGATTGTTTCGTCCCACTCTTGGTGCTCGGAGCCTCGTACCACGATGTTCCTGGTGAGGAGACCCACCTCGGCTCGGCCCTCAAACAGCGTTCCGTCGGGCAGCGTGACGGTCACCCCGAGGTGAGTGTACTTGAGCGGCTCGCTCAGGGTTATGACCGTGCCGTTGGCCGACACGGCGGCGATCCTCATCTGCTCGTTCTCTCCCTGGCTGTGCCTGAAATAGAAAATCGAAGATTTCAAATCAAGATTGAGACACATGACGACATTTAATCATCGAGTTTGTCTGCGATTGACCACACGCATGGATTCGAGACACCACCTGTGGCCGGTGGAGGCGATGACAATTTCATCTCCAGCTTTCCAGGTCACCGCCTTCATGAGGGTCAGTGTGTCGGAGCCGCTTGCGGCCGTCTGGGCCAGGTGGGTCCAGGGGACGGGAACTGGAATGCCTGGAGGAACAGGATGTCAACAATGACCTCTGCTGGAGGAGGACCCTAACCCTTTAGAACACACAACTCCAATGACTGTCAGCTAAGCAGCACGTGACATGATGACATGTACCTATTTTTTTTAAATATTTGGGTCACGACTGTTCCAGTTGTCTGTTGCTTCTTTCGGTGAAAATATTCTGTAATACTTACAGAAAAAAAGTGTTGGGCTGATTCTTTTCTTTTGACCAGAGCCAGGCTTCCTGTTTCCAGCCTGTGTGCTAAACAAAGCTAACCATCTGCTTGCTGTATCTTTACAGTAAGCCTACAGTTTGAGTGATATCGATCCTCTAATCTGTTTGTTTGTGTGTGTTGTATACCGTGCAGGTCTAGCACTCCCTCTCTGACACCCAGGGTCTTGGTTCCATAAACCGGTATTTCAGGCGAGCGCAGGTTTCCGTGCAGCGTGATGATGGCTTTGTGCTGGAATGGCGCCCCCTCCTGGCCGATCTGGAGCCGCCCACCGTCCGTGATCAGGATGTTTTCTGCCTGCAGCTCGATGTCCGCCTCATCGAACACCAACGTGCCTCCTGAGGACCAAGAAGCAGTGCGTTTTAAACTAAACCCAGCAACTTCTCTTATGATCCTAAAAAATATGCAAACTTAAACTTTGTATATAGCATATGTAAGTATAGTATTTCACAGTTATTTTAAAAATAAATATAGAACAAAGACATGTTTTCATTACTCAATAAATGTTATCCGTCAAATGAAATCATATGAGGCACAGTTGAAGGAGATCTGAAATGCGTTGGTTCTTCTCGTAACAAACTCAATGTCCCTTGTGTACCTTGAATGAGGAGCATTTTGAGCACAGGGGTGCTGGTGTCCAGCAGGATGGTCTGGCCTTTACTGATGATGGCAAACGAGCCCTTCTCAGGGGGAGACAGACCGCCCCAGGTGAACATGGACGACCACACGTCAACGTAGAAGAAGTCCGCATTATCCTGAAGAAAGAGGCGAATACGGAATAAAGTTAAAAGTATGTGATAGAGAGTCAAGTCTCACATAAGGAACTGAAAGGCCTCTGGGCTGGGACTGAGATCGGGGATGTGATCTCACCATCGTGGCGATGCCTCGGTCTCCGATGCCGAGTCTGACTTTGGTTTCCTGAGACTGCCGCTGAGAGTTGGTCACACAGATGACGTGTGTGCTGTTGGTGGACTGAACGTCACACACGGAGCCTGCGATGGTCACGCTGACCTCATTTATGTCGCTGCTGTTGGGCGGGAAATAGAGCGGTCAATAGATCTATGGAGTAATTGATGAATGGATTAAAGTTTATATCACACCTGACATTTCATTACATGTGATACAATGATACTTTTTTTAACATAATAACCCTCTATACTGTAATTTACCAGTTAAATTACACATGTATAATACAAATGGATAATATAATACAATAGCATGCCACACAACAATGACTAATATATATACTATATATATAACATACCATATCATGCTACAAAATATATAGTTCATGTACTATCCTAATACATTTTTATATACCACATAGTTTCCCCTGTATTGTCATTCAACAAAATATGGTACATAAATAAAACATCTAATTGTAAATAACGCTTTTTTTACTTCCCACTATTAATACAAAATATATGTGTATAAAAACATTATTTACATTGTTTAAGATCTAAAATCCCTTTATGCCAAAAGCAAAGAAAAGGTCTTTGCTCTAAAAAGCAAAGACAAATGATGTAACGAGTGGAGCGCCTGCTTGTTAACCAGCGACCAGGGGGCCGTGTCCCTGGGTTCTGCTCCTTTGCTGCACCTGAACCCGGAGCCGCTGATTGTGAGACGGGTGCCTCCGGCGGTGCCTCCTCTGCGCGGCGAGACCTCAGTGATCACCGGAGTCAGCTGAGATTTGTAGGCGTAGCCGTCTGAAATGTTGACGGCATCCAGCTGGTTGATAACGGCGACAACGCAGCTCAGCTCCGACTGAGAGTCTGAGAGCGGAGGAACCGGGAGAGAACAAAGGGTAGAGGAAGAATGGAGATGCGTGCTGAGACACGACGAGCAGCTGACAGATGTCTTATCGTCCCTGACGAGTTATTGTCTGACGAGACAAGCCTGACATGGTCTGCTGCCAAGAAGGGCTGTCAACATTACCCATTTATAATCCTATAAGATGAGGCTTATTATGTATCGGCAGGAACGAATTCTTCTCAAACTTGTCCCAAACCTTTAGTAGAAAGACCAAATGCTGTTGATGGGAAACAGCAAACTACTCAGTATGATAAATTAATAATGTTGCCTTTTTTATGGCAGTTTGTTTGTATTAAGGCAGTAATACACTAACGTTAAATCAATAAACCATTTGTACATATATTACTCGTTAATGGACTAAAATCCAGTAGACGATGCTGGTCTAAACTTACTGGTGATGGACGGGGACTGGCAGTACAGACGGCTCGAGGTGGACATCTCCCTGCGAACGTCACACTCCTCCCCGCAGATCCTCACAGTGGAGGTGTGGGGGTCGAACCCGGACCCCTGCACCGACAGCAGAGCGCCGCCGCCATAACTCCCTGAGACCCAGATGAGGGAGGAACAGTTTATCAATATCTCACTTGAATTGCGAGGAATAAATGAAAACGTGAAGGATGAAGACAATCAAATTCTAACGTACACACAACCAGGACCCTCAGACCCTCTCGCCACTTACCCATGTCGGGCTGCACGCTGGTCAGGGTCAGCTCATGCGTGAACGTGACGTTTGACCGGGCCTGACCTTTGACCTGGTGGAGCAGAGTGACCGGGTACGCCCCCCCCGGGTTGTCTCCTGCAGTGCACTGAACCAGCGTGTCAGAGACGCTGGACACAACACAGGGGACGTGGTTTATGGCTACGGAGACGCGCTGGGTGTCGTTGCCGAATCCTGAGCCGGTCAGTGTGACGGCTGCGCCGCTCGGCCCTGTGGGGGGGTAAGCGTTACTGTAATTCTGACCCCTCCATTGTTTTTACTGTGGGTTTACAGAAAGCTTTAACTTCAAACGGGCATCATACATCTGAAAGAAATCAATTTCCTGTAGAACCAGCGTCCCCATTTGTGCACAAAGCTGAGAATAACACACCCAAATGAAATAACTTCATTTCATTCATTTAGCTTCTTCTGAAACCCTAGAAGAAGATAGAAGTCTCTTTTATCAAGGGTGATTAAGGAATTAAGACAAATGCCATCCAAAATAAGGAAATTAACTCTCCTCCTAACCAGTGTTACCATGGCTACAACATACAGAGGTGCGTAGTTACCAGAGCTGGGGCTGATGGAGCTGATGACGGGAGTGTGGTCTGCAGAGTATGTGAATTTGAGCGGAGGATACCGCACCGAGAAGACCTGGACGTTGGCGGTCACCGGCCCCTCGCCACGGGGAGGCGTCAGGCAGCGCAGCGAGCCCGCCGTCACCTCCTGTATCTGGCAGGGTGAGCCCCCGACCGTCACGCTGGTGTTCCCCGGAGCGAAGCCGTTTCCGGTAAAGACAAGAGTGGTGCCTCCGGCCAGGCTGCCCGCGTCCGGGTCGAGGGTGGCTTCGGCGAGGCTGCTCAGGGTGACGTAGCCGGATGCGAGGCCTTTACTTCTCACAATCACCTTGAGCGGGTGTTCGCCGGCGGGCAGGCCGTTTACCGCCAACATGATGGTGCCGTTGGTAACGGCGGTGACTTCCAGCTCCGAGGCGCCGGCAAAGACAGCCAGGTCGGCCACGCTGCCGCCAAACCCTGAGCCAGAGACGGCGACAGTGGTCGGCTTGCTGATGCTGTCTGGGGAAATAACGGAAACGGCGGGAGTGACAGAGGAAGAGTACTCGAAGGAGCAGTTTGAATGACAGGAGCTTTGGATCCTTCCGGCGTGGACGACGACGTCCCCGGCCTGCGGCTGCGAGGGAGCGGTGTTGCAGGTGACGTGAGTGTAATTGGCGGACACAACGGAGCACGGCTCGCCGGCCACAGTCACTGGCCCGCCGGAGAAGCCGGAGCCGCGGACGAGGAGCCGCGTGTGGCCACTGGGGCTGCCGACGGGAGGCGAGACGGCGTCCACCGCCGGCAGGACCACGAAGCGGCGGCCGAGTTCGTCGGGCACGGCGATGACGGCGCTGCCCAGGTTGTTGACTCTGACTGCTACGGGGAGAGCGAGGCCAACGGGAAGCCCGCTGTCGCCGCTGAGCTGACAGGTGATCTCGGAGTGAGAGCTGTTGATCACCTGGCAGGGCTGATCCCCCACCGTCACCTACAGGACACGTGAGACATATCATTACATCACATGTCATTCAGCTGACGCTTTTGTCCAAAGCGACTTACAATAAGTGTATTTCAACCATAAAGATACAAACTCATTAGAACAAGAAAAAAGAAAGTGTAATTTCCTTAACTAAGCTGATTTGCTATAGATAGAGCCATTATAACTACAATTCAAGTGCTACAATGTGTTAGTGTTTTTAGTCAAGGAAAAACGCTCCCGCTAACCTCATTGGCGCAGGCCGCTTCGCTGAAGGCTGTGCCCTGAATGTGGATGACCTGGTGGTAGGTTCCCTGGTTGGGAGAGATGGAGCGCACCGAGGGGGTGGAGCAGTCGGAGGCGCTAAAGAAGATGCCTCCGGTCGCATTGTCCTGCGGGCAGCGCGGGGAGGCGACACACTGCGAGGCGGCTCTGGAGACACGCCGAGAGCCTAAAGGGGACACCGATGAATCAGTTGAATTGTCTTTCATGTCATTTCTTCTTTAAATGAAAAAAATGCATCTTCTTAATTATGTTAAATAATAATAACTACACCTGTACTTAGATTTTAGAAGGTCTATGTCAAAATTCATTTAGTCAGTACTTTCCAGGGATGGAGTCAAATCTGCTCATTATCTGAGCAACTAATAAAAATTATGCCGAGTAGGTTATATTTTTATCATTTCTATGATTATATTTTGTATCATTTCTATGACTGTATTATATTGATGTTTATGTTTCATTTGGTGCATTAGTGTACGGATGTGATAATAGTAGCATACATAGCATACACTGCATCTCTGACAACAGGGTCACAGTGGTAACAATTCATGGGACTTCAATCCTCACAAATTTTAGTACATAATGCACATTTGTGGAATGTATTTTTAAAACGACAAATCAAATCCGATCAAATCCTGAAGGAGCTCCTCGATCAAGCTGCTGACTGAGAGCGCCGTATCAATGTGTTTACCTCCCGTCACGTGTCTGGCCTCCATGCCTCCCACGCTGACAGAGACCCCGCTCCTCCTCTCCGGCCGAGCCTCGACCTTCACGACTCCCTGCAGGCTTCTGCTGTTGGCGCTGTCTACATAGCCGCTGCTGTAGTAATGCACACCGGGCGTAGTGAAGCGGTAGGCGAAGAACCCTGCGGAGCAGCAGGAGAGAGTATCGTAAAGCATTCTTGGCCATGGAGTAGGTGGGACACTTCCCATTCCTCATGTCATGTACCACAACATCATAGACAACGGAATATTTCCAGTTAAATGAGATCAGGTTGATATATCAGGTAATTGCAGCTGCAGCAGAATTGTTGGGAAATAAACTAAAACGTCAATTTTATGTATTTTTCTTTATCGACTAAAAAGGGTTGGACACTCACCATAATGCAATTAATGAAAGTATGGGCTGCAATTACATTATTACCATTTAGATTTTCCTGTACACGAATGCTCAAATTCTACAACTACACACTGTACAATATGTGTGACGGCTTTACTTTTGATGTTTGCGATGTATTTCTTGTTTGAGATTTGATGGAGATGAAGTGCACAGCTTCTGTGCCGAATATAGTTGATGATTTACAACAGGAAACAGAGAATAACATCTGTTTGGAGTCATGATTCGCTTCTTGAGCTGGATAGTTCCTGCTGATTGGTCAATGGCAAAGGAGGAGAGAGAACAATGACACAGCAACACACGAACCCTTTTGGGCGGGAAGGAGTGTTTGTGAAGAAGATAAAGCTTCCCGGTGATATCTCGCAGTGAGGACGTTGACTCTATATTCTACCTTCTGCTGTCTTTGTGACTCCGCTGTACAGCGGCCCCCCGTCGTAGGTGGTTGCACTCGGGCTGGAGACACTCAGGACCTGGTAGGCGTCTTTCTGGAAGGCCGGTGCCTCCCAGCGCCACATCACCGCGTCCCCGACCAACACCGTCAGCGAGGCGGGATTCCACGCATACCCCTGTCCATAAGCTGCAACAGACAAAGGGTTTGACAGACAGGATGACGCCCTCGGAAACATTTCATTGTCTGAGGTCACGCAACATGTTATTAGGAATTTTTTTATTTTTTACAAATGTCTGCGGATGGAAAAAGAGAGGGGTAACTGTTTTTGAAACTAGTCTAGGTGAAGTCACCCCTTTGTCCAGAGGCGACAGCTTTGTCATTTGAATCGGCTTTCGGAAACGTGACCTTCTTTCTGTTGTGATGTGTTGATGTCAACTCAGATTTAATTTGACACCAGCAGAAAGGAGGAAAAATGTAAACCTACTACTGTGGAATCCCTGGTTGGTAACAATGTGGGTCTTCCCCTCCGACTGCAACACGCACTGCAGTTCGTTCTCCGAGGCGGACTTCACTTCGCACTCGAGTCCTCCTGTGACATCACAAAGCAACACAAAACACGCGTGAGAGCAGAGACGACCTGAAGCGGCCAAGCGTTCGTGCTGCTTCTCCGTGTTCTCACGTGGTTGCATCACTGCAGATTATAGTCAGCTAGTTCCCCCACAGCCATTCATGTCATTATTTTTAAGGTTCACTCCCTGTTTCCCTGGTAATGAATCTGTTTGAAACAGCTGGGTATCATTTTGCTTACCGACGGAGACTTTATTGTCCACTGTGTTGTTGCTGAAACCGGATCCAGACACAGTCAGCGTGGTTCCTCCCATTAACGAGCCAAGCTGTGGGGAGATGCTGTAGATTTCCAGGATGTATTCAATGGTGGTGTTCACACCGTTGCTATGAAATGAAAAAAAACAAGAAGCACAAAGGAGTTGACTGAAGGATTGAATCTAGACGGCACCTTTAGACCTGTTGTGTCACTTCTAAGTCTAAATAACCAAGGTGGCGATGGCTAAAAGTCAAGTCATCATGACAATCAACAAATCAATGCGTAACCACCCAATCAATATTGTTACATCTACGTACCGTCGTTTTCAAAAAGTCCGAAAAGTTAAGTCTCAAACCTCAGAATGTCATCAAGGACGGTTGCGTCAAAAGAAAAATATTTTTTTAGAAACTTACGTAACCTCAGTATGAAACTATGAAGGTGATCCTTCTCCTGTTCTTGATTGACAATAATCTCGAAACTATCCTATCAAGTTAGTTATTTTATTTGTGTTTTCATCTATTGTTGTGACAAAACTTCTACTAGATAAGTTGCAATGTTTCAGGTGAAATGTGGCGGTATGCAAACAGTGGACATGACATTATTCCCCACAATGCACTGAGGCACAGATTCATATATAATGCACTGTATGTGACACTGTATGTAAAATTAAATCATCTTTACTGAGCATATTTTTGAACGTGTGAATTTTTTAAATAGGCGTAGTTCCTCTAAAAAAAAATGTTTTCCCCCCAACAGCTTAAACTTAACAAATTTATTTGAAAATCAAAAAACACCAGTTGAAAAGCAACAATATCTTTTTTCACATCCTAATCTTGAGATCTACTATGTACCCTTAAGTGATGTGTGATAAAAGCTCTCTTGAAGCTTTGTGGTGTGAAAGAAAGAATTCACGGCACATCTTTCTGTTCTCTACGTAACAGAGAAACTATTCCCTTTGTGAAAACACCTTCGATGGCAGCTCTACCTCGTCTGGGGGTGGCCATTGTTTCCAAGCTGTACTTCCACCTTGTGCGTGCCCGGCGGCAGCACGGGGAGACGACAGGTGATTCTCGTCTCCGTCCATATCACCGTCGCGCACTCGCTCCCGCCCACGAATACAACGCTGTCATTGTCTTGGCCTCCCAGGTTCGAGCCCTGGATGGTGAGAACCCCATGTCCTACACAAAAGGCAGATCAGAGAAACGTCAACAGATCTTTTCTGCTTCTGTCATCTGTGGATGCGTCCGTGTGGTTAACTGTAAATATATGGGAAGATGTTGCGGCCTTTCGTGCTCACATTCTCCAGAATGTACAAAGGGCGAAAACAGATAAAACCAGCAAATCAACATTACAGGACGCACAAAAACACAACCATTGCTGTAGACGGCGTGGCCAAAAGGTTGTGAGATGTGGAGTCTCACGCCAACTCTTCAGACACAGATGGGCGGAAATTCACACAAAACATATTGTCATCACGGAAAAAACACATGAGAAGTGATTTTGAAATACAATGAGCAAAACATTGAATCTTCTTCCTTTCACACAGAAATAACATCCGACCATGTGTGTTTCATTCTCTAGCTTGATAGTATTACAATTAACCTGTGAGGAATAAACAAATCCTCCCTGATAAACCTCTTGCTTGGGTTTTTGCCATTTTATCCCATCTTTATAATAATCGTACCTCACCTGACTGGTCATCAAATGCATGAACACAGTTCATAAAAACCTCTCGAACTCACCAATCACTGTGGTAGTGCTGGGACTCAGGCCGGAGATCTGGGCTGTGAGGCTGTCATTGTAAGTGAAGTAGCTGCCGGCGGTCTGACTCATGTTTCCCTCCATCACTGCGACCGCCTGTGACCCTGCGGTCCCCTGACGTAAGTGACGCAAGCATTCATTTATTAACAAATAAAAGGGCCTTGTTCACAGCTCAGGCTCTTTGTAAGGCAAGAAAAGGAAGGCTAACAATTTGCCTTAAACCCTCGTCCCTAATAAACAGCACGTTGCAGTGTGGTCACTCACTGCCGGCGTTCTGCATTTCAGCTCAGTGTCACTGGCACGAACCACGGCGCAGTCGCCGCTGCCGATAGTAACCGCGGTGCTCCAGCTGAAGCCGAAACCTCTCACCGTCAGCAGAGTGCCTCCTGAGAGATGAAGGTGATTTGAGTTCTTGTGTCAGAGAAAGTGATTCTGCTTTAGATGTTCACCGGTACCGATTTGGGGAAAAGTCTTACCTGCCACGCTTCCAGAGAGCGGGGCGAAAGAGGAAACGATGAGCTGGTAGGTGAAGTGGAAGGCGTTGCCTCCTGCGGGGCGTGAATCACCCAGAGAGGGGAAGCTGACCAGCACGGGGTACGCACCCGCGCTGCCACTGCCAAGTCTGCACACCTGAGAGGTAGCTGAAATAATAACCATTGTCAAAATATGGTTTAACTTCTTCCGTTAGATGAGAAACAGCCGACTCAGGATGAACTCCTAAAATCTTCCTTCACTTACCAGTGATCTGTTCAACGGGGCAAATGGTTTTCCCCACAAGGATGGAGGCGTTTTCACTGCTGAAGCCCGTCCCAGTGACAGTCAAAAAAGTCCCCAGGCCAATAGATCCTGAAAAAGTCAGAGACATTTCATTACAGATAAAAACTCATCCTCATTGTCTTGTTTTATTCTGTTTTCAGAACAAGATATGGCGAGATACACTATACACTGAGCCTTAAAAATGAATAATGAGACGGGACACCTTGAGATGGGCTGATTCCAGTCACAACTGGAGTCTTGTCCTCAGACCATTCATATCCACAGTCACCAGAGCACTTTGAGGGGATGCCATTGATGTAAACCTCCACCTGCAAACAGGGAAAAGCACGAAATGTTCAGATGAGTAGTTCTTTAACATAAAAAAGACACCCCAAGCTGAGATAACCACCGATTAGAGGGTGTGTGGTTGTATTTCCCTTGAACCCTTTGATTTCTTGCATTCAGCTGGATGTTTATGCACCGGGTCTTTACATATTCTACGAAAAACACAAAATTTGGGTCGCCAAGTGACAATGTAGAACAGCACACCGATCAGCTCTTGCCTCAAAGTGTCAGCCACAGAGAAAACACCCATTTGAGAGATGATACTGAAACCCCAAACCAGATGTGGCAGATGTCATTTAGCTGACGCTTTTATCCAAAGCGACTTACAATAAGAATGAATCACGATTGTACCTGTGGTTTGGGTTCCCAGACACGGAGGTAATCTCCTGTCAGGCTTCGGGTCAACAGTCCTCCCTTTTCATCCTCACGCGCAAAAACATTTGCATTTTGGCCGACTGACGACCCGGTCACCTGAAAGGAGAATAAATGACCAAGTTAATGTTTGTCACAAGATGTAAATTCTGCTGATGAACCTACTACCGACAGCGTATTTACTGTATTACTACTAGTACTATCACTGCTGTGTTTTATTCAAACAGAACATGACAGATGAGAAAACAGAGATCAAGAAAAAACAGAGCTATGCTATAAGTTTGGCAGTAAAGAACGTTCAGTAGATGCTGACATTTCTGATGAATATTTGTGTGATATTACTACTACAACTGCTATGGTTACTATTTAATTGTTAAATGTTAGTAACACATTGCTTTTCGGGCAACGCACCAATACTAAAGTAATTACATCGAACAATTTTCCCTTAAATGAATGAACAAGGATCCAAATAACACACCACTGCTTAACACCACAAGGATCTACCAAACTACAGAGAAAAGACGGGTGTCACCTGGATCAGAGGCTGGTCTCCGGGCTTGTTGAGCCACTCGATCCTCCACTTGGGGTCCCTGCAGCTTCCCTGCCTCTGGACGCTGACCTCACCCATTCCTGCGATCCCCTGTAGGGCGTACTTCAGGTCCTCCTGGCTGATGTCTACTGACAGACCTGAGAACAAGCCCCGGCAGAGTCAACACACGCCCTGTTAAAGCAACTATTGCCTATATCGTAGAAGCCGCCAGTGGTGGAATTCAACTAAGTGCATTTACTAAAGCACTGTTCCAGGGTGTAATATTACTTTACTTTTATGCTCTTACCTTCAGCTCGGCCTCCGTAGATCTCCACGTCGAAGGTGCCGTTCAGAGGAGGCGTGGCTCTGTGAGGGCGCGTGATGCTGACGGTGGCTGCTCCATCCCTGAACTCAGCCGTGTCCTCCCTGCTGATGGACATCTATGGAGGTGGAGAAGGGAAAAGGATTAAAAAGACGCAAACCAATGCAGAAGTCACGTTCTATCACGTTATATCTTTGCAGGTGTTTTTTTTCTCTTGTTGAGTTTCATGCAGTATATCTAAGGCAAGCCACAGAAAACAAGGTCAGCTTTAAGTATTGGTGTATCAGTAGCACTGCTACCTGGTAGCATATATGAAGATGACATTTTATCTAAATTAAGAAAACCCTTGTTTCGGGTTTTGCTGAAGATGACACCCGGCTTTCCTTATGTTTGCTGTTTCACATTCTGGATAAATACCACTATTTACTTCACGCTAGTATCTCTCTTTTTCTTCTTTTCTAATAGCACATCGGATCAGAGCTCAGCACAGGTGCATCACAGGAGAAAAGTTGGATTTCTAGAACCTAAGCTTTCTTTTGCACTTCATTCTTAACCCATAACGGCAGGAGATTGGAATCATTTTTTACACAAAATGTGCTGGTTGGGAAAAAATCATGAGGCTCAGTGAAGGAGGTTGTATTTTTTGGGGAGTGTGTGATTAGCTGTCAGGTGGCTGCCCCTTTGTTATTTCACTTTAGCTTCACCCCAAGCTCCACACCGTTTTCCAAGTGTAAGATTTCTTGGGTCCACGAACAGCACATCTGTGATTTCCTGCAGACTACGCTGCAGAATTAAGACACAGGTGAAGAATGAGTCTAATATAACACATCCATGAACATAAATACAAAGCAACCGTTACCGGCAGGAAGCCAACTCCAAGCAACGGGAAACCGAAGGAACAATTGACCGGTGTGGCTTTGATCTGGTAGCTGATCTGTGAAGCATTCCGCATGTCTTTGGCGACGGAGATCGCCTCGAAGGATTGGCCGGAGGTCTCAAAGGGCGGAGGCCTCCTCTCTTGGGGGACGGCTGGAAGAAAACAACACACAGGAATGAAGTGAGTGCAAATAAAAGTATTTATCTTGTTATGAAAATACGTAAAGGAAAGATGGAACAGAAAATAATGTGCACTTCTGAACTTTGATCTACAACCCCAAATCTAAAAACTACGATCAAGCTGCGTACCGTTTTCATCATTTGCGGTGGGATACTTCCCAATGTGAACCGTGTCCACGTAGAAATCTCCCCCGTCTTTGTAAAGGTAAAACTCCAGCAGATTGTAATTGCTCCCGATGTATTCAGTCTGCAGGGAGCTTTGCAGGTCCATGCATTTGTAACTCCATCTGTCAAGACATATCCAACTCTAGAAAACGGGACTTGGTTGAGAAGTTTGCACATAACTGAGAGATCAAAAGTAGAGTTAACAAACTTGTTCTCCTTATTGAAGACAGCGCTTATCTTTGCAACCTCAGTCTTGGTTTGGCCTTGGCTGTTTTGGTAAGTGAACTTTATTCCAACTTCATCCTTCAACATGCCCTTGTATGCAAAGCAAAGCTGCAAGGGGGGGGGGAATGGGAAAAATAATCCATCCATCAATAATCTGTCAACCACATTGTTAATGCATCCATTTGTTTTCATTCAGAGTGCTAGTTCAAACCGTCTGTACAATTAGTGAAGCAACTGTGTATTTTACCGTGGGATACTTGTCCAATGAGACCGATCCGTAGCTGTAACCAGAGTCTCCAATGTAAGTGTCCTTGAAGAGGACCTCGGCGTTCTTCAGCGACCACAGGCCACAGAAAGCCGTGTTTTTCATCGGAGTACCTTCCTCAGCACTGTTGAACTGGTGAGTGCAAGAAAATAAAAAACAGTTCAGATGCCTGCAGCGATTTAATGTCCCCGAGCCGATTCCAAGATGTAAAAGGAGTGCAAAGAACAGGTGCACAACCATTTATTTGTCCACACTGACCTGGGAGTTGTCCTTTTCAAAGTCTTTGAAGTACTTTACATCAGTCCCTTCGGGGGTCAGGACCTCAACGGGACACTCGGCCTTCATCATGTCCTGCAGAGCCGACTGCACCTGTTGACGATAACACACTGTAGTCCAAGTTTGACAAATTGTTTCATAACTGAAATCTTAGTTAGTCATTGTCTCAGGCATAATAGGGTTGTCGATGCTGACAGAGCGACACACAACGGACCTCAGACTCAGTTGCATTGAAGCCAATGGGTTTAGAGGGTATTCCCCCCCAGAGCAATGTGAAGGTCGCCATGTTGCTTATCCCCTTTGTAACCTCAGCGACGGTGACGTAGGTGTCGGAGCCAAAAGTTTCCCAGTGTAGAGGTTGGAAGTCTCCTGCGCTCCAAAAACAAAAGTGGTTTATACTAATAGGGTCAGCTACACGAATGCACGTAAATGAAGTGTAACGACCACCATGTACGTTTCTGTCCTTTCATACCTCTGTCAGAATTGAAAGTGACCAGGAAATTCGATCCTTGGCTATCGTCCTCTTTGGTGACATGCACAGTGTCGGGTTTGATGGTCCAAAGCTTGTTCAGGGAGGCTTCGACCACATCAGCTGAGGCGGTGACTGGAATTGGTCCTAAAAAAAGAACAAGACGAGGCTTGTGAACAAACATAATGGCTGAGAAATACTGCACTTTGGATTAATCAAGCAACAGCTCAAAATTCACCTGTCTTTGCGTCTCCGTAGCCCAGGCTGAAGAAAGTGCTCCCACAAAGATGGCTGGCACAGCCGCTGCTAACGGTGACCCTCTGGACCTCTTTGACTGCAGCCACATCGCCGGGCCAGGAGTCAAAGGTCACCACCTGAGGGATAGTAAGAGGAATGTGAGGTACAGAAGAGAGGAGCAGGTTCAACCTCTTTTCCTGCATTCTCTAAAACAACTTTTAAGAGATCCGACAGAGCAATGGAGCTAGCAGTGATGCTAGCAGAGATGCTAGCTGGGTGCACTGCTGTGGCCTCTAACATTGGTTCCTCTGGCTCGCAAAAAAATGGAAAACTAGAAGCAACGCAGAAACAACACGTTTATCTATTACGGGACTGACCGAACAAGAGTTTGTGTTAAATTGTCTGTAGCTGCTTTTAACAGAAAGGGGAATTTGGAAGAATATAATGAAGTTAATTTCAGTTGATTACTCAGCAATGACAAAGTGAAGCGATGTAAAATTATTGTTCGATTGAGTATTTCTACATATTGTGAAATATGCTAATAACAGATCAATAGTGTGATAGCTTAGCATAAAGACTTAATTAGCTTAATTCAAAGGTCCACCTACAGTAGTGTACCATAGGCTGAATAACACATTATCTACATTGTTATTTTATCTATACAAAACAGAGAGCGAGCCAGCTTTCCCCTCTGTTTTCCAGAATTTATGCTAAGCTAAACTAAACATACATGAGAGAGTGGTATCGATCTTGTCATCTGACTTCAATGGAGAGCTGAGAAGATCATTTTGGAATGTGCCGTGTTTACCAGAAGCTACATACCTGTTCCTCATCGTACACATCGTATTCAGCCACGATACTCTGAACCTCGTTGACCGCATCGTTTGTCTGGTCTTCTGTAAAGGGACTCTGCTCCTGGAACAAGGCCAGGTTCACACTTGCGGCACCAGTATATTCTTGATGCAGAATTTCCATGTAGTAGCTACAAGAGAAAAAAAGCCTTTAAGTGATGGAATATTGTGTGCTGTGAATTAAAGAGTATTCATTTGCAAAAGAGGTATAACAAGAAGCTTTTAAAATTATTTCCTTACGGTTTTCCTTGCTCTAGAGCCTTTACTTCAGACTTTTGTGATTTCATTTTTGTGAAATCTGAGACGTAACTTGTCTGGAACGCAACTTTAACCTAAAGTCAAAAGGGGGAGGAGGAATATTTTATCCCAATATAATCTTTGATTGCATCCTAGCATTGTTTGATGGTGACAGCAGGTGTGCTTCACCTTGTTTTCGGGGCGGCTGGAGTTGCTGAGATAGAGCTCGCATCGGTCGTCACAGTGCAGGTATATGGTGTAGTTGGCAGTGGCCGGTGGGACGAAGAAGCCTCTGGATCGTGAGCTGAAATAATCGAGTTGATTCTGAAAAACGTGGGGGACGGAGTCGACCCAGTCTGCCCAGTATCCAGCCGTGTTCTCATTGTAGCCCCAGATGTCAGTCAGGTATCTGGGTCTCGTCCCGTTCCACACCTCCACCTTCAAGCCTCTTCCACCTGGATTCAGAGGAAGCGCAAGTGACAAAATGGGACGTAAATGGTGGTGCATCAAAATCAGGGTTTGGCAGATTAATCATTAATTAAACATCATAAACACCACTTTGGGTTCTCTGAAATTGTATTCAATACTTTTTGAGATTGTTTTGCCAAATACTCAGGAGGACATTGTCATCATATTGTTCTTCAAATGGTATACATAGCAAGGGGAATAAGGTTTTTACTGTCTGACATTAAGCAGCTAAGTTGACTGATATATATTTTAGAAATCCAAAGCCGGCGTCTGTATGTCAGCTGTTCACATCTGCTCTACATAAGGTCTTGCGTATGAATTCTGATCTCCCAAAACATGCGCTCAAGTCACAGTCAGATAAGAGGTTATCTGTTCACAGTACTCTGCACAGACGATGTTATCTCCACTTTAGATTGACCCAGCGTTGGAGATGTCACCCGGTGTTAATGCTTTGTTCTGCCAACGACACGGCACATCGGTGGGGACAAATGTGGTTTAGCGTCACGTCCAAAAGACAAACGGAGGAAGAGGAGGCGTTTCCTGACCTGGGTACACTGTCACGTTGCCGGTCATCTCGTGCTCGGCGGTTCTGCACGTGATTCTGTCGTTGGACACCGTCTGGATTTCACAAGGCAGGCCTGATGGAGAAAGTGCATAGTTCCATTTTTTGTGTCGAGAGTTAAACTTTGATCACTCTGATGATTCTTATTGTAGTCTTACAAACCTGATGATGAATATTATGAAAGACAGACTTTGTGTACATTATCACTTGATAATGTATCACCTGCATTCTACATCTGTTTTATACCCATCTTTTTCATTGTGTGAACAGGTGGAAGAAAAGATTTTATTTGATAATGATTGAGCTCAAACACGTACTGTAACAAAAGAGTTTGATGACACATAACTTATTGTAAAAGACTTGTTTGTCACGGTCTGCTTCCAGAAGATTCTTCTCTCGTCCGCACGACAACCCTGTTGTTTTCTTTTGTTTGCCCCTCTCAAAGTATGCGCAGTTTGTGTTTGCGTTGAAAAGGATTATCACCGTTGCACAACTCAAGGCCCCACCAACGTTGTCGGGTTTTGTTTTGTCTGAGACGCATCCGTGCAACACACTTTGTACCGCGTGACAACAGAAAACGCACAACGGGTCACTGGGTGGCGGCCGATTACCTCCAACGAGAACGCGTGCCGGCTGGTCCGTTTGGTCGAAGAAGCGTCCGGAGATGGTCAGCAGGGTTCCGCCCGTGACACTGCCCGTCGAGGGCGAGACTCCCGTCACCTCTGAACAGGAGACACGACGCACGTTTCACTGCAATGAGAACAAATGCAACGCGGGAAGTACTTTGTGGTGAAGAGGCTTACCTGCGAAAGTCTGAAACATGGAGAGCTTTCCCAAAGCTGAAACCCTCAACAGCTTCCTGTCCGGTAAACTCCTGAGGATTTCAAAGAAGTTGATCAATATTCTTCCAGCTGTTCATACAATACCGTTGGTGTTCAGTGAAACAATCTACTTTCAAGAAGTAAAGGAGGAGATGTTTCTGGCAATATATCTATTCATTTTTTCCTTTACAAAAAAAATCAGACGGATTCAAATGGTGTAAAAAGAGAACGGACGGAATCTGTAGCAATGCATTACCTTCCAAATTCGCTGTCCAGAATGTAAGTCAAGTTGTGATGCCCTGTCATAAACAAAATACGATTATTAAGACATTTTTACGGCATTTTTTAAGGCACTTTTTAAGGCGAATTAATCATAGTGATCATTATTCATGTATCAGTCAATTCAAATGTTCTGGGGTTATTTTGCTTTCATACAATGTCTTCTTTTAGTCTATTGGAAAGACAACACATGTATGTGTTTATTTTTCTATTTGGGTCCATAGATTTCTCTTAATTTTACCAAAAGTCACCATGAGATAAGGCTCGTCTGCATATTCAAACATTGTATGTCCAAATCTCCTTAAATATAAAAATTGTCTGAGATTATCTGAGCAGGTTCCATGTGGATATCTATTGGTTTATTTTTCTTCACATGTAGTCTTCAATTTGTCACATACATTTACAAATCATATCTTAATATATCTTATATCTTAAGGAACATTTCTCTATATTATTTTTCCTGTCTGTGTTCTATTTTCTGAGCTCAATTTATACATTGATCTATTCACACACACATGTTGAAAATTGATAATTATGTATGGCTTCATCAAATGAGGTATCCAAAATTCCCTCAAGAGAAACCCAGAATCTAATGTGTCCACCAAACACTTTAAAACAATATGTTTGAACCTGAAATCTATGCAAATTAGCACATTGTTCATAAGATCATGCATTGGCATGTTTCAAAATAATATATTAGAAAATGTCATATAAAAATATAGTTGTCTTAATATAAATGATCAATCGGGGGTTTCATAGCAAAATCTACATTTTTTTAACCTTATTCGCAAAGTACATTCAAACTTCCAAAGAGAAGAAACCCTGCTCACCAACGTAGCTCCCCGTCATCTTGCAGCTCATGTATCCCCAGTTGGACGACTCAGAGTCCAGTTGTAGGTTATATCTTTGGAAAATATTTGACAAATAATATAATAATACAGTGTTCACATTTTTCCTCCTTCACTTTTATTCAATACAGCTTCATCAAGCAGAAGACGTCTCGGCTGTGAGACACATTTTTCTGAACGCAGTCTACATCTACTTACAGTTCATCTGAGTTCGGTTTAAGCAGCTCACATGGCATCCCTCCCATGTAGGCTCTGCGACAAACAAGCTCATATTCACTCATCGTTCATAAGACTGGGGTGTACCAGTTTATATATTTCTTGTAAAACAAAAAAAGAGTTTTGGTTGGGATCATTTCAACTGTTTTTATGATTTGATGAAGCATCTATACTGGTGGTTCAATTGACCTTCTTTTAGCGTGAACATCTTTAAAAATTGTGTTTCCTTGTATTTGAATACCTCAGAAACCTGACGTCGAGCCCGTTGGAGCTCCTGTCGGTGTTGCTCCCGTACACGTCGGTGAAGATGATTCCTCGGACTGTCACCAAGCTGCCTGCAAGGGTTTCGGGGGAGAGTTTCAATGCAATGTCGAGTGGATGAACTTGGCCTGAGACCTGTAGCGCTAACGAACCGCGTACCTGGGAGCCCGCTGGCTGGGCTCAGAGTACTGATTGTAGGCGTGCGGTACTGCACAGTCTGAGAAAAGTCAGAATGGAAGGGGGAAAGGAAAGGAGTTCACGTTAGAAACATGGCCCCGGGGTCGATCAACTTGACCTTTAAAGGGGTCACCATTTGGCGTGGGCTGCAGACTTACTAAGAAGCTGCACCGGTAGGCTTTGTAGATCCCTCTGCACACACTGGCATCGGGGATGGGAACCCCATCCACGCTGACACGCACCACGTACTGATCTGTGGGCATGGCTCTGTAACGGACCAGTGAGTCGTTTTAAGATACACATGTGTTCAGTGTACTCACTCATGAAAGACCCTTCATCCTGGAACTACCTGGTGACACAAGTGATCCGGTTGCTGTGCGTCGAGTCCCTCTCCACGTCACAGGGCACTGACAGTCTGTCCGACACCAGGAACACGCGGTTGCCAAAATTGTCGTCTATTGGATTTAGCTGGAACTGTTTCTCCTGGGCAAAGCCTGAATACAGGTTTGTGTAAAATATATGTATATACATGTTTTTGAGGTGAAGGCTCCAACGAGCAGATGGGATCCTTATCCTACTGTCCCACTAATGGAAACATATAACATTTTAAAACAAGCAGTTGACTTTCGTCACAGTTAATCTTGAAACGAAAAAATCTAAAAAACATGTTCAGAAACGACTTTTGATCATTTTTTTAACAGTACGACACCACTTTGGATTGAAATGTTACAATAAAGATTAAAAAGCAACTTGCACTCTGGCTCAGGATCTTACCAATTCCGTCAATCACGATTCGTGTTGCTCCATTCGAGCTGCCTCGATTTGGAGTTAGTTGGTCAACGCGTTGAGCACCTGCAGCACACATCAAATAATATAGCATAATTATATTTATTAGGGCCGGGACTCGATTGAAAATATTAATCTAATTAATTAGAGGCTTTGTAATTAATTAATCAAAATTAATCACATTTTAATTGCATAAATATTTGACCTGAGTAATTTTTTTCACATGGATTTTTATTTTTGTTCAACCAATTCCAGCAGACAAGTGTAGAAATAGCATATTTAGAAATATAGTACTTTCAGAAATTCAGGTAACCTATAAGTAAGTAGACCTTCTGTAAACTATGTTTTTTTAAGTAGACCCAATACTTTCAAGTACATTCAGAACATTGGTTATTTTTTCAGACGTGGACTTAGTTACCCTGGTCCTTAAACCAGTCATCTGGTGCAGTGTGGGTTGGGTGTGGGTCCTTGTACTCGGGTCGGGCTAACGTCCACGCTAGCTGCTAGTTGTGTTGCGTTGAGGTGATACTTGAGGCTCGATGTGAATTCCTTGTTGCACAGCTTGCACACAACCACGCTCTTATCGACGCTTCCATCCGTGTGTTTATTATAATAAGATTTCCCATTCACGGGGCCACCCGACACGGTCTCGTCAGCTTCTTCGTTCATGTTCACCGTGGTTTGTTGTTGTCTGAAGTCATGGACGCTAGTTGGTGCTCCAGTATAATCGGTCCTCGGAAACTCATCCAGTGAGAAACGTTCCGCGGTGCAAAAAATAAGTGTAAAAATGCGTAAAAAAATGTTTAATGTGTTATTTTTTGTGTAATTAATTAATTATAATTCACATTGTAATTAATTAATCGTAATTAACGCGCCAAAGTCCCGGCCCTAATATTTATTTATCGCTTAATTGAACTCGTCGTGAACGTTACTTACTGCAGCAGTGCCAAAGGGCAAGGATGAGAGCAGCCGTCTTCATGTGGGGCTCCATGGTGGAGGTTTCCCAGAGATCCGAGCTGCTGCTTCAGCTGCGGTGTGCTGTGGTGGAGTTTAGCTGAAATCTAACACCCAAAGTGTTAGAAAAAACATTTTACCAAAAATTCCAACAATGTACAGAGTGTTGACAAGATTGATCTTTTCAGATTCAAAAAAACGGAGCCCACCTGTTGAACAGGACGTTACCTGTCTAGCGTGCCGCTCAGGTAGACAGATGGAATGAGAGACACTGGCTGCAAAGAGGACAGACTCTTTATTCTGCTGCTCAGGGTTCCTCCCCTTACCTGAAACTGGGAGGAGGAGACTGAACAGATCAGCTCATCCTCGTGTCCCTATAATTAGCCACCACCACGGTCTAAACATGTTGCTGAAATCAGTCACGACACATTTGTTCATATCCTGTCTGGCAGTGAATCAGCTTGCTGAGAAGTGAAACCTCTCATAACGATCATGCTGTCCCAACGCTTGATGTTAAGGAAACGCTTCATTGAGAATTAAGAATTCTGTGGATCTGAAGACAAACTTTTTCATTACTTTACTTTTATTAGAAAACACACACACACAAATCAACAGCACATTTCGCAACAACCGTGAAGCCCAGCAGCACCATACAAGGCCTCGAAGTAGGATGACATGCTGAATCATCACCAGCTTCTATTGTTTTCCACTTGAATCTTCATTTCCTTCAATTCTGATAGTTTCATCACAAACCTTAACCCCTCCAAAAAGTAACCGAGGAAACAATGTCTCTTCATTTGTATGCCACTTTAACATTTGTTTTGAGGTGTGTGATGAGCAACGGAGGCTCTCAGAGATGCTAATGTGGATTAAAGGGGCCTTTTATTATTATAGCGGAGTGGAGAGTTCTGAACGGCTTGAGAACCACTAGGAAACACTGCTTGTGTTGGACAGAATCACACTTTGAAACAAACAGAGACATCCTGATTAGCTGAAACTTACTTAGGGGACCACTTTAGCCTCATAGTGAAAGGACTCTTTTGGTTTTTGAACAGTTGGAGAATTAAATACGTGTTAGCTCAAAATGCTGTATTTTAACATCCCTCCTCGCACAGCATTTTTACATGCAGGCGCCTGGAGCTTTGCTGTATTGTTCAGTGCATTAGAGATGTTGTGGGAGGCCTTCATTGTTCCTGTTAAAGGTGCTTTTACCTGTGGAGTGTTTCACTTTACAGCCTAAAAAGACCACCTTCCTGTGTCTTCGGGTCTGTGACTGTGAGAGTTAAAAGATGCTAAATCAATGTCTTGTTTTCTTACATTTTATTTCTGACTATTTCGGAGTGTGGAATATGCCTGATGTTTATTCTATTTATGTATCTTCCTTCTTTTATTTTTCTTTGAAATGTAAAGCAGTTTCTCATTTCATTTATATAAGGAGCCCTGGCTTTTGTTGACTCAAATTGTATGTATTTGTTACATGAGGAGGAGTCTTCACCTCGCGTTTGCTAACATGTTCCTCTGGGTAGAAACAAGTTGTACTTTCTTCAGTGGAGCCTCACATGGCATTTCCTTTTAAAAGATAATTGTAACTCTGCAAATTCTTTGTTTTTCTGTTATGTCTAGCCCAAAACGTCAATTCTGACAAGAAAAGATAAGGAAGAAACAGACCTGCTTTTGGAGGATAACCTTTTTTTTTAAACTGCCCGCAAAAATGTGTTTTTTTGTGTTTGTTTTCAACAGCATCATTCCAACGAGAAATGCTTTAAAATGGGAAAAAGAAATCCAGATTAATAAAACCAGAAGATCCAGTCAGGATCAGAGGAGTAACTCAGCGTTATATGCAGTAACATGACTGTGGAAACAATGCAGACAAACAAATGATCACGGTTTTAAATGATAAAAACTACCAAAGGATTTTGTTCCTAATGCTTGGACAACACATTTGAATTATTTGAGGGACATTTGGGCTGTTTATGTTGGGTTTAACTTTAAAATATTTACTGTAAAGATGCTCCTGTGTACAAGTATACAAGAGATATTCTTCTTTATCTATTATTTTGTTCAATGCCTTCCATCTTTTACAAATCATTTTCACCGTAAATAAATGTGCTCTTTGAAGACCTGTTCAGTAGTTAGAGTCCAAATAAAAGACAAACACAGTGAACAAAACAAAGGGGGAAATCAATCAACAGTGTGAGCAGTAAACCTAATAAAGCAGCTACACACAACATTTTATGTTTTTTGCAAATGTAACAAACAATAGACGTGTTGTCAGCGTCTAGTGTATTACGTCATGAAGCTATTTCTCCATTTAAAAAAGGTTCAAAAATTAAGACAATTAACTTTTTTTTTTAAAACAGCATTTGAGGATGAATCTGTGGTCCGAGTGAGACAGAGTATTTTCCATGCATTCTAAATGTTAATGTAGTATTACTATTGTAATGCTGTTGTATGTCCCATGTCCAATGTGTGCCAACAAGTTGTTTGGTGTTGTGTTGTTTTTGTTGATCATACATCTTTCTGATGTGATACCCGGAGCTCTTTCACCAGAAAAGGGCTCTTAAACATCAGGGAACTCCGACGGACTTCGTTTTTACTTTTATGTTACCTTCAGTTAAATTACTGGACATTTTAGTCAAAGGTGCGCTTACCTTTGCTCATGCAGTGAGACGCACGCGGTGGAGTAGAACAAGTGCCGCAATGCCTGCGTCTTGGACAACGGGGATCCTGGACACCGCTGCCCGGGATATCCCTCTTCAAGGTTCGGCTACTGGTGGGGAACGACGGAGACCTCTCGTATCCTCCGTGTTGCGCTTCTTTAGGGCGCTTTCCAGCTGTTCGGAGCGGACCGCAACGCGCAGCCCTCCGGCAAAGTGAAGGGTGGGTGGTGTTTTTACACCACCGGTGGCTGGGGATGTGCCAGTGGTCCTGCAGCACTGCTCTGCCGATCTGAAATACTTTATAATAAACTGCAAACCCTGCGCGAGTTCTCTTCCTACATCGTGGTCGGGGGGGGGATTCACATCGCGCACCAGTGGAGCGGACCAACCTGCACTCCTTAGTTATTGTTCTTGGTGATTTCAAAAAAGGAAACCTCAAGAACTCCCCTAATACAACCAGTTGCCCAACTTAAAGAGGAGAACATTGTGGACCATCGACCGTGCTTATCACACGGGCCTCACGGGTACATTCTGGCCCCTTGGAGACTCCCACATGCTTCAAAACCTCCGCCATCACCCACATCCCCCCCCCCCCGCCCCAAAACAAGGATTACTGGATTTAACAGGCCCATCGCCTTGACCTCTGTGGTCAGGAAGTCCTTTCAACACCTTGTGCCCTCTGAAACCATCACCGACCCACTCCCGGAGCCCCTGCGGTTTGCCTACCAAGCCAACAGGTTGGTAGATGATGCAGTCCATATGGTCCTCCACTTCATTCACCAGCATCTGGAACATATGCCAACATGGCAACCATCATTTCTTTCATAATTTCTTCTTAAATTATGCCCTTTTTGCACTGTGTACATCTAGTCATTGTTGAACACGTCTCAATCCAACAAGTAAAATTCCTCAAAAATACCACTTACTTGGCAATAACTGGTTCTCATTGTGACTCAGATTTTAGCAATATGCTTGACAGCATGCTTTTCCGGCCATGCTGAGCAACAATCCTTTGCACAGAGATATGACCAGTACAAAGTTCAAGATGACATGTCACGAGGAAGTAGTAGTCCAATTGAATCAGTACTTTCTGGAGCGCTGCAATAAAAAAAGATCATTTGACAAAGTCTGATATTAATTGACAAACATGACCGCCAACTTCTTCTTTGTTATTTTTTGGTAACCGCTTATGAATTCAACAATTTGTATGCGGTAGAAGTAAAAACGGACTCTGGTCGAGTAGATGTCTGAGCGAGATCTCCAACTGGGAGAGTGAAACCAAACAGGAACTCCAGCTCTCACACCAAAATCAAAAATAGTCTGAAATTATAATTACCCTGCCCCCCCCCCCACCTTGTCACTCTGAATATTCTCCAAAGACAGATGTCACATTATTTCCATGAAGTCATTTTGTCTATTACCATAATCTCCTAAAAAAAAGAAGAACAACACCATAACAAACTGTGAGAGGCAGACAGAGACATTTCTGTCATACCAGCTATTGTCTATTTATCAACACGTTACTTACCACGTGGTCGGTTGAGATACAAATTAAAAGGGAAAAACAAAGACAGCAAATATTTTTGGTGTGAACCAAGACATCAAGTTAAACAGGTCTTTAGCTGCATCAAAGAAAAAGTCTAGTCTCTGATTGACCAAAAATAGGCATTACTTTATTCCCCCCCCCCAAAAAACTGCTGCATGACAAACTAAAATCCATATGAAAACACACAATACAAGATAAAAAAATGATAACACTTGAGCATCACTCACAATGAAAACAAACACAAGTTTTGGATTTGAATTGTGAGTAAAAAGGTGTCTAGACGGTGACACGTCCCATTCACAAGGTTGCGTGTTGAGCAAGAAAAGCTCGGATTCTCTGCAGGAGCTCCTTCTTCACGCTGTCCGGCACGAGTGCTGCATCAGAGGGAGAAGAAGCATTGATAAGGTCAGGGGGCACTAACACTTGCTATGGTAACCACACTTTAACACATTCCAAAAGTTACAAGATTAAAAAAAAAAGTGATAACACTTGAGCATCACTCACAATGAAAACAAACACAAGCATAAAAAAAAAAAACATCTTTTGTTCAAGATTGAAAAAAAAAAAAACGACTGTCAAATAATCTGCAAACGAGCAAGATGTAAGGCAAATTGCAGTTTACAGATGACTATCTTGAAATAAAGCTTTTTGTTAGTTTAATTAATGGTTTTAAGTTAGTTAGTTCTTTTTTTTTTTTTTTATACAAAAGTTTAAAATGTTACCATCTTTATGCCTGCACCAAATGGAAACATCTTGCATGTTTTAATGGGGACTAATGAATTAAGTACCTAATTATTTTATTGTCTTTAAAGTCCTCGTTGGTATTATTGTTTAAAAATGACATGACAATGAAACTGATCTATTCTAGATGTTAGAAGCCTTTAGAATATGTTTAACAAACAGCTGTGCTGTAAGAGTAATGACTAGTTATTATCGCTGTACTTTTTCCACCTCCTGCTGTTGTGTTTAAATTTAAAGATCCTTACCTCTGCCTTTTGGTGTGACTTCTGTGACAAGGTCCTCCACTGTGACGTGCTCCAGACCCTTTTCTTTGATCACATCTGCACAAAATAATCGATCAGCAGTGGCAGGTTGAGTGACGCAGGGCGCAGATGCACGACGTACCTTTGCATTGTGCTTTGAGCTGATCCTTCCATCCGCACTCCACCAGCTTCGCCCTGAGCAACTCCTTCAACCTGCGGCCACACGCTTACATTCAATTCACCGTCTCTAGAACCATTTCACCATCATGGTTGAATTACAGGAGAATTGAGCTCGACTCACCGCTCCCGTTCCCCCATTTCTATCAGCTTTTGGTTTATTGCAGCCCTCATCTGGGAGTCTTTGCTCATGATCTGTCTCAAACACAAACACCAGCCCTTTAAGTTCGGATTCAACAACTTTAGGAGAATGTAGCTACTTAAACAGATGTTTTATTTTACAATCATCCGGTAGATGTTACCTTCTTTTTTGTCGAGATGGATCAGCTGGGGGAACACACGGTTCCTTCACACAAAACCGACCGTCTAACACGCGAACAGCGTAAAGGTTCCGCTTTGGCGTCTCTGAATTCGCCTTAAACCGGCAACGCGATGTATAAGAAACACGTTTCGTTCATTCTAATTTATCCCCGCACACATGCGTGTTTTTAAAAATGTATTAAAACATGTTCTGTAAACGCTTTGCGAGAAAATAGAAGGACTCAAACTCCCTTGTGTGCACGAGCAGCTCGTGTCCGCCGTGGAAAGGTCTCCGGGTGGAAAACAGGAAACGTGTGACTTCCCACAGCATCCTCTTGATTCCCACCAACTTGTGTACAAGCCTGTCACAATCTAAAAAGACATGTCTACGTCGAATTACTCCCTGAAGGTCAACAGGGAGCTGTTGGACCCCGGCTTTGAAAGTTACAGGTTATCTCTGGACGCCATACCATCGTACAGCGTTGAGCTGGATGCTGGTGAGAGAAACTAACGAGGCTAGCAAACGTGCTAGCAAACGTGCTAGCCTAGCGATGCAAATTCATCACACCTGTAACTGTCTGAAAACGTTGTAGTTTTATTAGTTTGAAAGCTAACTTACTCTTGCTGTAGCCGAGTGGCTGAAGTCCCCCAGTTCAGCTACAAACCCTTTTAAAGTATGGCCAGAAATTGACAATAATGTCTAGTTTTTCCCCCACAAAAAACACATACAAGAACATACATAGAAACAGGAAAATGACAATTATGGTCTCCTCTGCCAAGGAGTTAAGACAGAGATATAAAATATGCCTTTCCACCCTACATTTAGTGGGTCCCTAAGAAAAAGAAGTTATAAGAACATAGTTATTTGTATTCATTTCAGTATCATGCTGACAACATTCTTTGAATGAAACACATGTTTATGTTTGCTTATCAGTGAGAAATTGATTTTGTCCTGAATGTGAAAAATGTCCTTTTAGGTTAATTGAACAGCATTACAAACTGATAAGAAAATACTTTTGGGAAAGCTACTTTAAAAAAAGGAGCTGGTAGCAAGATTAATGTTGTGAAGAAGGCAAAGGAGGCTGTGTTTTAATTACATTTGGCAGGAACGTCTACAACGGCTCACTGCACGAGTGAAGTGCCAATAGTATACAAAACATATAATACACATTACAGACGTTAAAAAAACCCTTGTGGACAAATCTCAGTCGAAAAAATGAAGACAAAGAGATTCTGTAATTAAATATTGCCATTTTCCCAGCATCTAAATGGCAGGCTGTTAAATCCGTTCACAGAAAGGAAACATGTCTTCCTGAAAAGGGCACCTACCGCCGGCTACTCTGCATCACTAAACTATTAGTCTGGAACTGGACGTCTGCGTTTACCAACTCTGAGATTAATCTTATGTTTACATGGATGTCCACTGTGTCTCCTTTATAACAAGAGTTTTAGCATCTCATTCATATACTATTAAAAAAAAAAGATATGTTTATCAAATGCGTTGTGTCATTCCAAAGCCTTATTTTCAACGTCTGCTTCCCCACATCTTCTGCAGCTGTGGAGGAAGTGAAGCTGAAGGACACTCACTACACCCTGGAGCACATGCGTGCTTTTGGCATGTACAACTACCTCCACCTGGACCCGTGGTATGAAGACAGCGTTTTGTTTGTGGACTGCAAAGGACGGGTTCTCGGCCTCACTGTCACACTGGTAGGCTTCTGAATCCTCCTGGACTTTAATGCACCTCACAAACCTGCAGGTGGTGACCAAACACTTGCATAATAGCAGCATCAGCCCATGATGCATTTCTGATATAATCTGAGGAGAAAGTAACGTATCGTAGCATATCTATTTAACCTCACAATTGAAAATAAGGAAATACCAAAGAAACGGAAATGTTTTCCCATTGTTTAAAGGTGGTGATCCATCTATAGATCAATATCTAATTAATCTGCACTTAAAATTCTTGAAGCTCTTGTGAGCGAACAACATGAGGAGTTCTTAAACACCGATGCCATTTTATCAACCCACTGGTCGGGCTTTAGGAGAAAGCACTGTTACACCTGTACTCAAAGTGATGAATGACAATTCTGTGCGTCACTGTTTATTGATCTGTCTATAGGATGCGACACAATGGACCATGATGTTTTAAGGCTAAGGCTCCTCTGCTCAGGCCTCTTGTTGGTTCACAAGCTGCCATGAGGATTCACAGCGGTCTGTTACAAATTGTAGACCTATGGCTCACCACTGAGCTTTACTCTCAAGTAAGATTGCTGGTTTTGGCCAAAAAGAGGCTCAATTAGAAACAATTTGAGTGGCACTAGCAACGTCCACATTCAAGGGGAGGTTTTTATTCCGTCTTCTGTCCGTTGTGTGAGTGTGCTAAAGTTTGGGTTGAGTCCTCGTGCGATTACTTAATGGCATGAAGTACTGATCAAGGTCCGTCAACTAACACAAAGATCTTATGGCGATGAACAAAATCACCTTTGAGACATTTTCATCAGGGACTTCTTTTATGTCCAAGACATCATTGACCATAATTAGAGGTAATTGGCTGTCTAAATGATGATGATCATCACGCTATAATCATGTGACACAGTAATCCTGGCTTTCACTGGCATCATTAAATTGCCCTTTTTTTTAGGAAAATGTGTTGCTCAAATTGTAATTACAATCATATAGTAATTATTGTCCCTGATGAGCCTTTTCTTGCCCACATCAGGCAGTCCTGCTGAAAATGGCCTCAAAGGTGCATTGCGCATTAGCTATCAATATAATATGCAGTGCACGCTCCATGGCAACAACAGAGCTGCCGTTATTTTGAAACGGTTAGTTAAGTCATTGATGCGCATGCGGTGGCATCTGTATCGATGACTAATGAGTGTGACATGTTAGGCCAAGTCACTTGAGCAGGTTTTGTCGGTCTTTGATGAGTTACACTTTGTTTTTTTGTTAATCAGCTCCAACGTTTAGGATATTATTGTGTGGCTTTACAGCCGGAAGAATTTGAATGGAAATCATCTTTTTGTCGTGTTTCCTTTTAGCAGATTTTAATTGCAGAATGTTTACATGGAAGTTAATCTGCTCCATTCAAAAGGAGAAAACTTTGTGTTCCTTCATGGTTCAATGCTTTCTCTGATTAAATGTGTCTGTTTCAGTCTTTATGAGTCATGACTGGACTGCCTATAAAGGGCATTTCCATAGAAGCAGTAGCAGTGAGAACCGACGGATCGCTTATTTGAAATTGTTTTTTAGATGATTTATATTACTAAAGAGGAAGAAGCTACTTTTGTGAGTCACATTTCAACCACCTTTTGTCATATATGACAATAAATTAATGGATTTTGGACAGTTGGTATAACAAAACAAGCAGTTTTCTTGGGCCAATTGTTCACTTCTTCACTATCTAATTGCATCAAAGGACACCGCCCTGGGGAAGCCAGTAGAGTTCTACCGTATAACCGCCAACTCTAGCCAGAGCGAGCACCGCCTCTGTGCGTCGCTCAGCCTCACCTCAGCCACCTGGGCGGCTCTCTCCGACGGCGCCGGCAGACTCTACCTCCTCCGCACCGGCAAGAGGGGAGACAGCTCCCATACCAAGTGGGAGGTAAGTAGAAGGGCTCCTCAATGGCTTTGCTGCTTTTGGGTAATACCCAAAGATGCTTACCGCAAAGTTTTGTGTGTTTTACATAATGAGGACGTCTTTGATAGGCAATTAAGTGATGTCTAAATATCAATCAAGTTTTATCTATATAGAACCTTTTAAACTAATCAAATGATATCCAAAGTGCTTTACAAATAATTGACAAAAGACATAATGAAGAGTACACAATAATAATCCGCATCAAGTTATAAAAAAATATAATCTCACTGAAGAGATTGTAAATTGAAAAAAAATAACAAAATTATATAAGGAAATAATTTCGAAAATACTGTAGAATAGAATAAAAACATCTAATGTACTCAGACTTAAAAATAAGTAATATTACATAGGAATACAATCACCATTATAATGTGAGAGTGGCAGTAGGTCAATCCATGACCTTTTATTGACCTCTATTGGTGAATTAGTGGAAGTGCCTGACCTCACAAGATGAATCATTCAGCTCTCAGTTAGAAACTCTTTGCAAACCTTTTTTTTAACTGCTGGAGTTTCCCTCATTCATTCCGGCCGGTGTTTACATCCCACAACAGGCCCGTGTGAGTGTGGTGCTCCAACATCTGGCTGAGCTAAAACACCCAGACTCACTGCTCATTGTTCTTGGAGACTTCAACAGAGCAAACCACAGCGATCACCTACTTAGATACAGACAGCACATTAAGTGTAGCACCAGAGCCAAAAACACACTGGACCACTGCTTCACTACAACAAAGGGTGCATCCCACCCTGCCCCCATGCAGCTTTGGGACTCTCTGATCACTCAGTGGTTCATCTTATCTCAACCTACAGGCAGAAAATCTCCAAAGCCTGTGGGCAAGACTGTGAGGAGATGAACCAACCAGGCAAAGGTGGAAATACAGTCCTGCTGTTTTTGAAGCTGCTAAGCAGCTACGTCACACTGTAACATCGTACATCAGGTTGTGTGACAATGTGTGTGAAGACATAAGCAACAATACACGGATGAGAACAAGCACCTAAGACCTGTCCCCCTGAAGATAAATGTTTCATTGTATTTGAGTAGGTGAGGTGGCCTGACCTTGTGATCTACTGTTGCCATTGCAGCCAGTCGGTTCATTTCAAATGTTCTGGCTTCAAGAGCTGAACCATAAGGAACTATGTGATTAGTTAGTAATAATTATCTTTATTGCTGTTTAAATCTGTCAAAATGTCCTAAAATAGTGAAAGAATATTATGTATTTTTTCAAATATTTAGTTTTGTCCAAAACACAAATCTTTTTGATATACAGTTTATGAAAAAGCAGCAAATCTTCCCGTTGGAGAAATTTGAAACAAATGAATGTTTATTCTCCTTCAATTTTTCCATCTCATGGATGCTGAATAGTTATAGTATTTATTTCAGATAGTCAGGAGAAATGTATTTTTATACGCAGAGCCTGCTTGTCGTTGTTAGTCTTCTTACCAAATTGACCAAGATTTCCAGTCTCGCATAAACTGCATTTGCTTATATGAAAACATAGAACTTTATCGTATTAACATTCATAGCATTTTGCCGTCTCTCAACGATGCCAAAGAGTTCTGTTTGTTGATTGTGTCCCCGCAGCCTCTGTTCAGTGAAGACACAGGGGAGCCGTTCACTGTCCTCCACAGCATCTCGCATGTCCAGGAGGGAGTCCACACCATGGAGGTCCTGCTGCTGCGCATCCAGAAGGACCCGCAGGAAGCCAAAGGGAGTGGATACTCCGTGTCTCTTGAGTGGATCACAGTCGCCAACACAGCAGCGCAAGGTGGGCAGTTCACTGGCCCCCGTCATCATTCCTGTAATTGAGCGTGAAGTAAAATGAGAAAAGACCAGTGTGTCATGACCTAATTAGGTCTCAATTAAGATCTATACGTCATGCCTGTTTTCATGTTCATTTACTCAACACCCGGCAGACCAAACAATTCTTTGTTAACAAAAGTTAGTCACGCTCTTCCATTAATGCGCTGTAATTATTATGTCCCAGATGAGATTAGTCCACTCTAAAGCAAACATTGGCAAAAATAATTTTCATTACAGTTCTTGGCGCATAGTGAGGAAGAGAGACACACTGAATTATGAGTGAAAGAAAAAAGCGGAACAGCAGCAGCAGCGTTCAGTCCCATCCTCATTAAGTTGGATTTATAGAAGCAGCCCTTTGATATCTGCGCGCTGCAGAATATTCTTTAGTGGTTTGTCGAGTGTCTCGATGTTCGGTTAAATCTATATTTTGTCAATGGTCCCCTTTTAAGTTACCTTTGCAATTCTTCCTGAATATCACCAAAATTACGATTGTTATAAATGGTTTTAATTCAATGTATCGTCAGGATTAAAGAGAAGGTTTATATGGTTGAATTGAGTTGTGGGAGTCAGTGTGTTACCATCAGTAGATCATGTTTGTTTTGTAGAAACAAACTAGCTGTCATTTACTTAAGGTCAGCTTTGGTATTATTGCCCTATTTTAAAATGATTAAATGTAGAAGCCTTTAATCTGATTGTCAAAAAAAATGTTTAAAGATTAATCGATGAAAAAAAAATAATGGTTTCAGCCAAAATCACTTGTCAATAAATTTTCTGTAATATGACCTCTGCTGTAATTAGCTACCTACTGAATGAATAGAAAGCTTTACTCTATGTAAAATATTGTAGTAATCGATGAACATCTGATGGTGGTTAGAAAGAAGAGTAGGGAGCACTTAGGTGCAGTAATTATAGTTATATCGTAAAGTAATTAAAACAAAACTGATACAATCCAAATAAATGCACACCATACAAAGAGCAAAAGCACGACCCAGGAGGCCCGCCCCTCACGGACAGAACTGCTGACCTGTCATGATTTGTTCAAAGAGCAGAAGATGGAACCAAAGATCAGATATTCCTCCTGCCGCCGTCCTGATGTGGACATGAATACATCATCCATATCCCCTCGTTGTTTGGTTCCCACGTGCAGGGCCGGAGAAGAAGTATGAGGTGAAGAAGAGGAGGGTCCTCAGGGGGAAGTCGGTGCCTCACTACGCTGCGGTGGAGCCGCTGGGGAAGGGGCTGATGGTGGCCTCCGAGAAACCCTTTGCCTTCACACATGTGGACGGCCGCCCTGTGGAGCTGCCCCACCCGGAGCCCATGGAGGTGGAGAAGACAGGTGGGTCAGAGGGCACGCGGCTAGAAACTCATTACTGTGGAGCGCCTAGATTTCCCCTCTTTTGCCACCGTGGCAAACATGTCTGGTCTTGCTTTCTAAATTTATGCGCACTGTGACCTCTATTTGTGTATTTATTCGCATTCAGCGAACGCGTTTGGCCATATTGAAATTGACGCATATTATTGTCCATAAAAAGCCAAAGAGAGACAAACTCAGTTTGAAGTTGAATTGTTGGAACTCAAATGAGGAATAATAATAACCTACAGAAACATTTCCAGCTTCTGTTCCAACAAAACTTTGTTTGAAAAGGACAGATCTAATCACAATGGTTTAGTCCAAATTGGTGTTTAACCAATCAGATTAATCCAGCAGCATTATATGACCACAATAAAATATATTAAATTAAATTTGTTTTCTTTATTTGGATTCGCTACAAAAATGTAGTGAAGCATAGAGACACCGAAGAAAAGTAATTTTCTAAAATGTATAATGGTATTTTTGACTGTTGTTCCATTACGATGGACATGTGAGGACCATTATCATGGGCAACCAATATCATGTTGCATCATATTGCTCAAAACGACAGCAGTCCATTATTCACTATTCATTTAGCATAGCTTTTGTCGCCACTAGCTGCACACTGGAAACCTTTCTGCTCAAAGCTCCACTCACTTCACCAGCTCTTTTCTAACTTTGTTTCTGCAGCGTTGTGACGGACCGTCAGTGGTGTACATTGGGTTTTAATAGAGCTGCTTGCTGCCGGTGGAAACAGGGTGAATACAAACAGAATGTGAAAGCAATAAAACCACAGCAATGAGCTAAAAGAGGCCAAAAGGTTTCGCGGAGCTGCTGGGTTTGGTGAAAGACACTACGAGCGTTTTCTTTTGAGCCATTGTTATTGTAAAGACACTGATTAGAGGATTGTTAACATCGTTAAAAAAAACATCGTAGCATAGAACTAATTGTGAAAGAAGAAACATGCCTTAATCCACGGGTAGTGTGCGGCATAAAAGATCCGATTCCAGGAACTCAGATAGTACTACGAATAAAAGACCTTTTAGTTGATATGGACTACTACATTCTAAAAATATACCAGCAAGGTGTCAACACCAAATGGTCCCAAACCAATAAATAGTATAATCTCACTCAAATCTGTGAAGGTGAAATCACTTCTTCATCTTAAGGCACATGGTTATAATGCTAATATTTTCAGATTTCTGTGGAGAAGTCCAATTGAAGCTTTTTGGTATTTTACTAAGTCAAAATGTTTTGTTCAGAGAATTGAGAAAGTTGTGATATCACAGCGGAATATACAAGTGATGTTGAGGGCTGTGAGAAAACACTAAAAGAGGTTGTCACATGGAGGGAATGTGACGTCTTTCTTTTTATTCTTTCCTGTCAAGATGAAACCGGCTAAAGAGCAAACCAGTCTAGAAGTCTAGAGTCTAGAAATAGAAACATCATCAGGACTCTGAGCGGCTGCCCCCCCCCCCCCCCCCTCCACAAAACACATGATTTCACCACCCCACTCAATGCTTGGCATTTCTGGGATGAGACCGTTTCCGGTTGATATTCATCCATCATGCAGGTGCGTCTGGTTGATTTTGAGTCAAGCAACATTCGCCTCTTCTGCTCGTTACCTTTCAAGATGCACACGCTCACCAGCTGAGTTGTAGCCATAGAAACGCTTGGAGCAGGCAACATAATATTCCCAATATGACTGGGATCTCGGTCAGATCCCCTCTATTAACGCTTGTACTGACGACATTCATCTGACAAAGTCTTTTCATTCCATCTTAGTCCTTCTTTTTTTTAGGAAGTCACACTTGACAGGAATGAATATATATAAAAATGATATGAGATGAGTCTTAACATCCTGTTAAAGTGCCTGTGCTGGTGTTAATGCCTTATAAGGTACACACTGAGCGGGCAATCTGCTGTGGATTGAGCTAATTTGAGAACCTTTAATTTCCTCCAGCAAATCACATTCCTTAAGCACTCTAAACTGATTTAATGAATGTACAGGTGTTAAACATTCTTAGCCGGCAATAATATCTTTTAAGACACTGTAAACAGGTTTATATACTGTATTACTGAGAAGTTTAGACACCTCATTGAATTCAGTTAGATTCAATTCATTTCAATGCCCTGAATATTGTATAGGGAACTTTTTAAATGAACAAAACCTGCTGTTTTTGAGCTAGATGTTCACATCAAACTGGATTTTGTTCTCTAGAGGAGGTGCCGTTCTACTCACAACTGCAAAACAAGTAGACAAACAACCAAGCAAAAGATTAATATGAAAATCCAACTCAGGGTTACTGTGACGGGGTATAGTGCGTGTGTGTGTGTGCGTGTGTGTGTGCTTGTGTGTGTGTGCGTGTTGATGCGGTCGACAAATAAAGGCAGCTTTTAGCTGATGCTTTTATGAGCCTACTGCCGCTCTCCTTTCGGAGTGGAAGAAGTAGATTAAGTGTCAAGAAGGGAAGCATCTTCAAAGAGGCTTGAAAGTGATGAGAGAGGGGATGCGAAGGTGGGAGGAGAGACGGAGGTCACTTAATGGTGCTCGGATATAGACGAGGAGGATATACACGAGGTTTAGAGACTGTAGAGAGGGAGAGAGAGAGAGCCTCCTGATGAACGGCAGGTAGTCTCTGAACTATCATCATCACAGGAAACCAAAAACACTTCTTTAAATGCCAAAAGCCTCAGTGTCTCCTGGTCATTTACGCTGGTGGGTTCTGTGTTAGGTTGGCATCTTGTTTGTCTTTTCGTCAGAGGAGTTCATGTGATGAACACTGGACAGCCGAGGAGGAGATAACTGAAATGAGAGATTTGGCAGTTCTCCGCTCTCCTTTTCATTAGTCTCTTTGTTTGATTCAGTCGACAGCATGAAAGGTGATAATGAACAAACATCTTGGTTTCTCACATCCCCACCAGATATGGAGCAGGCCTTCTCTGGTTCAGAGCTCCATAATTGGACCAATTTTAGTGGTCGGGCTTTGCCAGTCGTCACAGAGCGAGTGTGAACAGCGACGGCTCTGGCACCGAGTTCTCTCTGTAAGGAGTGTTGTGAATGAGGAAACTGGCACAGAGTCGTCTGTGTATGACTCAGATCATTCAACTAGTGTGTTAAAGTCTGCGTGCTTTTCTCTTCTAAAGTAGCTATTGTTTGAGGACTATGTACCTGAGAAAAAAGACAAATTATAATCTTACTTAAGTACAAGCCTCAATACAACACTGTGAAGACTACTATCTACACCAGCTCACAAAGTTGCTTCCTCTAAAATCCCCCAAATCTAGAGAAGAAATCTATTTATCTATTTCTATCTTCTTTTTAATCAAAGATGAATGGATTGATCTCAGAATGTAATTTCGAATTTCTCACAAAAAAGACAATACTAGATAGAAAAAAATTCTTCTCCATACTTTTCTATAAATATTTTTGTATTTCCCTCCATTCTGACTAATGAAATGACTAAATAAATGTTGTGCAGTTATAATAATCGATACTCTTGGCAAAGTAGACGGGAGTTTCAAAGCTTCAAAAGCAGTATTAATAGGAATTGCTCAAATACGTGGGTTTGATAGTATCAATAGTATTACTAGTATTACTTACACTTAATTTGACTGCTCACAGCAATGCCTTCTAATCAATAGGATTGTGAGGGGGGTGAATATTATCATGTCTGGTGAATCTTGGAGCATGCATCTGCATTACAGATAGGAGTTAATCATGTTTGAATCTCCCTTCTGGTCAGCAATGGCGGAAAATCTTGGAAGGGACTTTGATCTAGAAACATTTATCAATGAACAAAGGGATTGTTTCAAACACCAGTGGACTGATCAGAGAGGTTAAAGAAGGGTGCACGTCCGTTGTCTCCTCCTCCAGCCTGGCACCTCTCTCTGTGACGACTTTATGGTGCACAGCGCCATGAACCTGTTGTCAGGGACTACGAATATAACGATGCCGAGTCTGAGGCAACCAGACGGATCCCTTCCTAGTTAAGAAGTGAATAGTCATGTTTATGAACTACTCAGTTTTGTGTTTTTGTATATTTAAATCTGTATTTATCTGTATTCTAATAAGTAAGAGCCCCAAAAATAAACATGAATGAGAAGCCGAGTTGGATGAACTCCAAAAGCAGCTACTGTTTCCGTGGCTGACGGCTTAATGTCACCCTAAATTGAATCGAGATCTGTGGAGACGGTTGAAGCCTCATCAGCACATAAACAGAAATAAAACCGCTCCGATCCACCAATGGCCGAGCTGACACTTGGTATCAGGAAAGAGTGATTAAAGTGAATGAATGCTAATGCCCGCACACAATCTGAATAAACTGATCCTTCAGCTCAACGCTGCAGGTTTAGAACGTTCAATTGCGGCCGCAGCATTGGCTCGGTAGCTTCACTGTGCACTCTGCTCTCGCAGTCCTCCTTCCAGGACCATAATTCATCAACTTTAATAGTCTCCCATCTGCGGTGTTGCTGAATATTCAGAAGTAATTCCCTCCAACTCCTGCACTGTATCCAATGTTTAATGTATGACTCTAACAAGTGGCACAGGGCCATCATTAACTTTGGCACCATTACGGTTTTCTTCCCCAGATCCCATTTACTTCTGGCAGCAGACCGAGGAGGACGTCACGGTGTGCGTGCGCATGCCCGAGGGGGTCACCAAAGAGGAGGTGCAGTTCAGGCTGACAGCGGACCACATCAGGCTCGGGGTCCAGGGTTTCCCCTTGATACTGGAGGGCCAGCTGCACTCAAATGTAGACCCGGATGCCAGTGCCTGGATCATCAAGGACGACAAAAGGTGTGCAGGGTTGTCGTTTCTGAATCGCTATTTGGTTTCTGTATATTTAATTCGGCTGTGACACCGTAAATCCCTCAGTTCTAATGGCTCCATGACTCCAGCTACGTTTGTCCAATTTGGCACTATACTCCACTCTAGCTGCGTTCCAAATTGCATACAGCTTATTTTGACTTTTAGTTCAAAATTACAGGAGCTCAAAAAAGTCAAAAAGAAGCCATTTTCCTGATAAGTACTTCCTCTTAACTGCATTCAGTCTGTTTGCGAAATACTGCACCGCCTTCTTGGCGCACTAAATAGTAATGTACTGTAATTTAGTTAAGCTATGGGAAAGCACTTTTGCACAGGAGGAGAAACTGATTAGAATTTGGAGGTCAAAGCTTGCTGTGACATCAAAAACAAATATTTCTGGGCCATAACTCAAGAATTCACACCCTAATAACTGTAAATGTCATAAATATGTATAACAGGAGACTGGAAAAATTGATATTCATTGAATAATTAAATGTAACAGGACACTGTTGATCCTTATGGTCTTATTCATTGAACACTTATTTTGCATGGAGCAGTTCCTTTATTACTTTTTAAAAGATATCCACTGTGATGCAGTGTTACCGAGCAAAACAACAAAAAGGCCATGGTCCTTTTCATAAACATGGCTCTATATGAGTGGAGTCGTATCCTCCACTTAAAGACCTTTCATCTCGTTGCTTGACATCAAAGATGCCATCAGCTCCCCAGGCTCCTGTTTCCGGTTTCTTCAATATGAATCCCTCAAAGCCCCATTCAGTCCGAAAACAGGCTCTGTGGACTGTTCTTTGTGAGATATCTGGATTATTATGGTACCCTTGATAAGTGTAAAGCCTAGTGATCTGCGTCTGTTACTCGTGTGCAGAAAGGAAAAGATGACGTTCAAATAAGGAAGTGTGAGGCGGACATGAGTGTTTGATCCAGCATCTTATTTATTTTTGTCCTAAGAATTATTCAAGATTATCACATTGTACATATCAAAGATGTATTGTACTGATATTTGGCTCTTTTGTGGAAGATATTTCCCTACACTGACCCTGTCTCTTTGAATGCTGTTTGCCATTTTAAGCTCTGAATAATTCAATCACACATTCATACGGGCTGCACAAAGGACACTATGCTAGAAGTGTGTGTGTGTGTGTGTGTTCATCTATAACACTTGTATTGTGTATGTTTTTCCATACTAATTGGTTATGCTCTTTGTAGACAACCAGCTGGGTCCTATCCTGCTGTTCTTTGTGGGGAGCTAAATTGCCCTTTGTGTTCCTTCCATATGTTTTCACTGTTTGCCCAAATATAGACCTGGGGGTGAAAACCTACATGAGCACAGTAGATTATGAATGATCTTTGTATTTGAAGGCCTTGGCTTTGATCGAGGCTGCAACGTGTAATTCATAGTTGTACATCCAGTATTTTCTCCAGTATTTTTACAAATGTATTTTAATTGTGTGCGTCATTGCATAATTTTCAGTGGGTTAATGCCTGCTCATGATCTGAGATAACAGCCGTTTAGTCGAGTTTAGGGCTCTGCTATAACCTTCGTCTTCACTATTTATAAGATTATCTGCAAAAATCAATTATGAAAAAGGATTTAGTACCAAATTGAGGTCTGATTAAAATTAGTTCCAAGGCTCCCAGACACATTCCAGGACCATTTAAATTCCAACTGAAGCACAAGCAGGAGCTTCTCTTTAAACATTGGAGTGAAGCAGCAGCATGAAAGCTTTCATTTGAACACATTTTAGCTACAGTAGACTGCCTGATTTAAGAGTCTAATCGGACTTCTATGCCCAGGCTAAATTGTGTTTATTGGTTTACATGTTTCAGAAATAAATCGGAATCAGAAGCTGCTTTATGGGAAGAAGAAATGGGAATGAGGGAGGCAGAAGACAAAATATATCACATGGAAAAGCCATAATGGAAAAGTTATAATGTTTATTTGATTTTCATACTGTGGCAATTTAATGAATGCATTAATGAATCTGTGTCAATTAATGTGATCGCAAAGGAACAAATAACAAAAATATTTTCATTGTAAGAAAATCTGACACCTACTTTCTCTCAATCACTATTATCACACCTTCCTTGAACTCAATGGGACTCCATCAAATGTCTGAACTGGTCAAAACCCCAAATGTTTTCATTTGTTTTGAACCAGCCACCTTTTCTGTTTTAAAACACATATTTTCTTCAGTCGACTGAGTATTTTTAATAATTGATACATTTATGATTGATCATTTGTATTGGATGTGTTTTCATTTGTGCTGTTGTTGAATGTGTCCTTAGCCTGGAGGTGACCCTGCAGAAGCGCAGCGAGGGGCCCCTGTGGTCGGAGCTGGTGACGGGGGACAAGAGAGGGGAGTATGTGATGAGCGACCAGCAAGCCGCCCTCATCCACGAGAGACTGACCTTCCTCACCTCCGAAGACCTGGTGGGCTCATGCTGCTTATTCAAGTGACAAACCATGGACGTTCTCTTTTATCCCACGCTAAAGTCGTTTCTGAAGAAATCATTCTAATTTCTCCCCTACAAATTGTTACGAAATATGGTTGTGGATGAAGTCCTCAAATTCAACAGATGTTATTCGATATCGATATGTATTGTGATTTTGTCCATTTTGTTAAATCCTAATGAATCCATTGCTACCACCACTCCAAAACTTGGTCCGTATTAATATATGTTAATGTCGATCAGCAGATTTTCTTTGAAACGTTAGATTGATACTTCAGCTGCATTTATATGTATAGGTAAGGACATGACAATAAATCTTAAATATAGAAATGCACAATACATGGACTCATCCCTACCTACATCCGGGTCACCTGAATGACCTTTTTCTCATGTACAACTCTATTTCTATCCATCCTGAGCAGCCCTTGTCCTTCATTCGTATCATATGGGTCCACTCAAGGGCCTCAGTGCAAATCAAGCCCCTTTTACATGTTAATCAATGCAAAACAAGCCCAACCATGGCCTCTTGTCTTGTTTTCCTGTTGCTCCTCTTTCATCCAGGACGCTGCCCCTGACGGGAACAAGCCCCCTTGTAACTCTCAGGAGCTGGAGGACTGTGATGTGTTCCCAGAAGACGGCTCGAGTCTCACACACTTTGACGGAGAATCACTGAAGCCCACTCGGGTGGTGAGTAACATCTCTCTCCTTCACCAGTAAACCCCCCTCGTGCTGCAGTCCTTTCCAGCGTTCGTATTGAACATTGGCGCTCGTATCCTTCGGCTCCTTGCGTCCTTCGGCTCCTTGCGTCCTTCATTTCCCTCAAGTTGACTGTCGGCTGATGCTCGTCGCCTTCATAAGAGCACGTTCATATTCGGCCTTGCCTTTTAATCAGCCACTTGACCAGAGCGCTACGCAAAGAAGACACACCTGCTTCATCACCACCACACACCCACACACCCCTCAACGTGCATCGAATATCAAAAAGCTTGACCACTGTAGCCGTGATCAGTCTTTATTAATATTCATTATGAGTGTGTATTTATCGGGGTTCAACGTGTCACTTGGCGGTTAGGTTTGAGCGACTGTTCTGTAATTGAAAAGTGACGTGTTGCCATCAGTAGCCAAAACCCTGAGGAGCAGCAGGTCCCTTAACTGAGAATAGCTAAAGGGAGGTTGACATTAAAGGCCCAAGTTATATGGTGGAGGATGAATTTAGGAGGCTCACAGACGGAGGAAGAAGCTGAAAAAGTGATGTAGTATTTTAATATCCTCAGCAAGCACTTCTCATCGATGTCATGTTATATGATAGATTTTGACCAGTAGATTCCTCCTGTCCTGGACGTTAAATAACCCTAAAATCAGTTAAATCAGTTTGTAATGTGTAGGCATGAAACTTTCTAATGCTCCTTATTACGTGTTTTTAATCTGGTCAATGACAATAAACAATAGAATACATATGATATTAGCATATGTATTTCAGAACAGATATGGTCTGGATTAAGAACGGATTTTTCAGAATATGAAATGGAAATATTCTCGAGGGGTAAGTCGAATGAGGCATATTTATTTTTGACAAAAGTAGCCTTCACTAGGAATGCTGAACAGTGAAGCCTCGTGTTTGTTATGTCTCCACTTGTCTTTGGGCTTTGCTCAAGAACCGCAGGTGTTGAGTGCCCTTGGTGCCCTTGGTGCCCTTTCCCGAACCTCCTCCCTTTATCTGAGGCAAAACTGTCCCTCTCTTCCATCAGTCGTCCCAAGGTGACAAACAAGCGTCATATGTAGCCGTCCTTGTTGAACTGAAGGAGATTTCTTCTAGTTTAGAGAACATGGGCTTATGCTTGTAAAGGCATACACTGCACTCCATCATTTAGTAGCACTTCTATTGTGCGCTATAAGGCCTGCGCGTTATGAGGAAAGTTTGCACTATAACAGTGTTCAGATTTCAGTTTGTGGCTCCCTTTGATGAACATATATCAGTGTCGATAGTAGATGAATAATTAGTTTTTTTCTTTCTAAGAATGAAGAAGATTTGGTCATCTTAAGGGCTACAAAACAAATGTATAAGTAGACTTTGCAAATGTATATAACCAAATACAAAAACTCTTGAGTCTGTCTGTCTATTGATCTCCTCCGCACATGGGATAGTACACACACACACACACACACACACACACCGTATTCACTCAATAAACAGAGCTATCCCTCTGAGAATAAGTAACGATGATTCATAATTAATTTCGGTGCGTTTGGACACACGTTCCCATTGAATGTAATGAGAAAATGTGTTCAAAATGTTGACTGCTACTGTGTTTTTATATATACATACATATACATTGAAATTTTGATCATCAGTTGCCATGGCAACAGTCGAGTCATGCTTGGAAGCATTCAGGTCAGCCTTTGTATTGGTCTCATCATTTCATGTACACGGCCCTAATGGAACAGTGTAGTTAATGGTCTGGTTATGTTCAAGTGATCAGATACAAATCGCCCTGCAAATGTTTTTCTCTTTTGTGGCAGTTTGAAAAAGCTCTATTCATTGCAGGGTGTTTAGTGTATGTCCATCCCTGATGCCCCTCTCTCACTTCCTCTTTTTTCATTTGGACAAAATGTGCAGCCAGGCAAGCTGCTGCCCTGAAGGTGGATCCTAATGAAACCTGCACCATGAGCCCCTCTGTGTGTGTGTGAACATGCGAGTGTGTATACAGGTGTGTGGATATTGGCCTGTGTTTATCTGCGTCTCATCGAGCGAGTTTTTCCTTTCCTATTCATCACTTCCCTCCCTCATTGTATCTGCCTTGATGCCTCAGTCACTTGCCTGCCCACCCGGATATACACTGACCTTTTCGTTTTTTTTATTTTTTTATATAGAGCCTTTCAGCTTGAAATTGTGCCTCTCTTTAGTACAGAGTTTTCTTTATGTGCTTTCCCTAGACGGAGCCTGACTCATTTCCGGCAGGCATATCTCTAATACTTTTCACAAAGGATGGTGTCTGTATCCAGCGCAGCCTTTAACGCTTCGGTTTAAAAACAAGATTTAGGAAATTTGAATATTCAGTTTCTTTTGATCACCGATAATGACTTTGAAAGTCTAATAATGAATAATAGAAAATATTTCAGGTTGAATGGCCAAAAATGCAGCTGCAATGATGTGTGTAATGCCCCTGTGTCGCAAATGTGAATTTTCTTCAACTACTTATAACCACTTCAAAGAGCGACATCTGCAGTGCTTTGCATTAGTATTCACCCCCCTTCGACATTTCTACATTTTGTCGAGGTATAACCACAGTTTCACATTTATTTAATCAGGATGTCATGCAGTGGACCAGCACCAAATGGTCCATCACCTGGATGTCTGGGAAAAGTTTAGACAGATATTAATGTTACTTACAAAAACAATTCTGAAAAGTGTTGAGTGCCTATGTATTCACCTCCTTTATTGTAAAACCCCTCAGAGATCTGGGGCGACCGATTTCCCTCACAAGTCACATTTGCATGTCACTTATAATTAGTTATCTATGAAGCAGCGTTAGGTTCTAAAAATATCCCAAGCTTTGAACCTTTCACAGAGCACCACAGAATCCATCATCAAAACAGGGAAAGAATATGTCACAAAAACAAACCTGCCAAGAGAAGTTTGTCACAACTCACACACGGAGGAAATGAAATGAAATCAGAGAAGCAACCAAGCGCTTGTTAATGTGTTGAAGGGCCCAGTCAAAGCCCAGACCTTAATCCAATTGACAATCGGACAATTGGCACGACTTAAATTGTTGTCCCAGTCTCGATCCAGTCTGACTGAGCTTCAGCTTTTTTGCTGAAGAATAGACAAACATTTCCATCTCTAGATGTGCAAAGCTAACCAAAAGAGTCAGAGAAAGAGGGTTCTAGTATTGACTACTTATGAATACTTATGCATCCGACACACTTTTTGTTCTCAGTGTTTGTGTCGCAGTAAAAAGTAATTTGCACCTTCAAAGTACGATGCATGTTGTGTCGATCAAATGGGAAAAAGTCTATTTAAGTCTATTTGAATTCCAGTTTGTAAGAGTACAAAATGGGGGAAAAGGGGGGTGAACACTTATGCACAAGCACTCTGCTTACGTTAAGGAACTTGAAGCATACTCTGCTCAAGTGTTTCCATTCAATGCTACTTTCTTCTGCTGCTACAGCTCACCTCAGAGCGAAGGGTTGTACTTTCATTGGACTATACTAGTGGCTAGTTAGGCTACTTCAAACCATAAATGATCTTAACGATGATGAATAAAGCTCATTCATTGATCACTGGGTGGTTGGGACCATTACCAGCTGTATGGACCCCTTTTGTGTGGTTTGCCATTAACTTTGATCGTATTCTCAAACTCCAACACTTTGATCAGCTCTTCTGTGGTAAAGGCTGTGGCCGTGACCGTGCTTCTAAAACAACGATCTTTGGTGCCGTGTTTGTGGAAGCCCACTGTGTTTTTGAATCGGTGGTGATGGCACGCTGCCGGGCTTTCGCTAATAAAATCCTACGTGTGGAGATTAAAAACGGGAAAATTGTCCTCCACATGGTGCCGACACAGTTGGCCAAAACAGGCGTGAATCCACGAGCCATTTAGCAGAGCTCTGGGAGTCTCTGCAGCACAGAGGGATGCTGTGAGATAATCTCCGATGAAATGTGAGCCATCAAGGGACGAGAGATGTTCGTTTACTTTGTTGTATTAATGATCACAAACCAGCCGGAATGATATTTGCTCCGTCTGTAAAGGCGAGTGAGCAGCAGCAGCAGCCGAACAGAAACATGCCGGAAGCGACGGTGGCGACGATGGCGGGTCGCTGGCATTTCAGCTGTCATTACAGACATCTGGCCTTTGTTTACAGATACATTTTCATTTGGTGCAGCCCTCTCTCTTCCTGCACTCCGAATACCAAGTCCTATAAACCCTCCGATGAAAATAAAAGAACATCCACCGGAAGCTCTTTTGCAGGCTGAGAGGTGATTCACTACTCGTTAGTATTTGGCTGCACTGAGTCCAATGCAGTACTTCATATAGTCACTCATGCAACCCACACAGCAACATTTAAATAAATAAAACTTTCTAACATCTAATTTAATTTAATCTAATCAATCCAGCTCCTGTTTATATACAGCAGCGTATCTTGGTTCATCCACTTCTAGCAGGGAAATCCTCCTCATTCAGAAATGGCTTCGTAAAAGAAATGCAAGCAGAGCAGAGGAGAAGTTCCTTCAGGTTCATGTTGTTTGGCTCCTTCTGTCTGAGGCAAAAGGTTCACTCTGAATTAATGAAACAAAGGCTTCATGACAGCATTTATTTTCTTTTTGAGAATGCTAGCAAGCAACAGAATACATGAGGAAAGAGACTTGACTTCATCTTGACACAGTAGATCCGTGTTTAACTTGTTTTGTGATGAAAGACAATATTTAGTTTTAAAATGTCATGGACTCTTTGGACGGGTTTGAGGCGTCTTTAAGTGTAATTTGATGTGAGTGTTGAGTTTAGTTGTTTGTGGCTATCAAACATTTATTTTCAGCTTTGGATCCAGTGGGAACAGACAAAAACCCAATGTTTGAATTTTTAACTTGCCGTACTATTATAACGGCCTTTTTTTAACAGTTAAAATGCAGGTTTGAGAAGAAAAAAAAAATTGTTGATCAACCGATCAATGGACTTGGAGATTGTTGCTATTGAGTCTCTTTTTATTCATAGATGAAACACAATTTCCCTTCTTTTTATTCTCTGGTTGTAGATGGTGAGGATGTTATACTTTATGTCATCTTATAAGATGAGTAGTTCTGGCTGTGGGAGCTGTGCTCCGTGGGGGGGTTTCTGCATGATGTTTTACATAAGCTGATTGCACCACTTCATTAGCGTTTCCCAGTGCAGAGAAGAGAGACATTAATTCACTGATATGCACACGATACCATCTTCTGATGAAAGCCAAAGGTCTACTTATTATTTACCTTTTTTTGTGGTTCTTTTTATGTCTCGGGGGGGTTTCGGTCCACTCTCACACACGCAGGCCGGACTGAAGCGTTCCAGACTGTGGCACGAGAACAGGTCTTTAGAGTGGAGGCCTGTGTTCTGTCTGCGAGGACAGCGGCGTGTCTCACAGTCCTTTTCACGTGATGCGGGTCGACTCCCAGTGAGGGATCGCCGCGAGCCGTCAGATGTCGAGGAGCGATTATGTCATTTTCCCTCCAGAACAATCCGAGTCAAACTCACTCTCTCACACACACACACACACACACGTGCAATTACGTCAAGCACATCCATCAGAGCGGAGAGAATGTTGGGCAAATACATGAACGACTTTTATGGCTGTAATCACAACCTACTCAGTGCACTCTTTCACCCATAATGACCCATGATGAGTTTCAACATCTGCCTCAAACCATCACCACTATCCTTCCATCTAATGATTCGGGTTTACCACCTCAGAAGAAAGGTGTGGAGAAACGAGCCCGGCGCACACACAGGGGGATTTAAATATATTTGCAAAATCGATCAAAGGTAGATGAAGTAAGGAATAAACGAAGCTGTATGAATGTAAGGAAGAAGAAACAGTAGTATGCAAACGGGGGAATGAAGGAAACAAAGACATTGGACAGAAAAGGATAAAACAGGAAGAAAGAAAGGATCGATCACGTCACTGATTTGCTAATCTTTTCCCTGTTTCCAGGTGAATCTGGGCAGCCACCAGTACCTCTTCTCAGTGGACGTGAACCCCTCTGAAATGCCCTGCTTCTGCCTCAGACACGATGTGGACGCTCTGGTGTGGCAGCCTCGTCCCGACCAACCCAGTGACATGTGGGAGCACGTGGCCACGTTCAACGCTTTGGGTGAGAAAACATAAGCCAACGTTCCAACGCCTCCACTTGGGCCTGTGGACGCTGCAGCAAACAACCCACAGACGTTTGTGCCTTCGCTTTAGACCCAACGTGTGATTCAGGATGTGAGGTCACATGGATTGGCATCCAGAAGCCTAGTTTATGCTAAGGACGCGCAGACCCAAGAGCCCCTTGCTGCCTTTTCTTACGTGTTTACAAAAAGCTTCGCGAGCTCACGCAGCAAAGCTGTGATTGGTCTACTAACTACACCCTTTTTAGGAGTCCCACATTTCCGGTTTCATAGCATAATTTCGCCATTATTAAAAATGAAGATTTTTTCACGAGAGAATTAATCAGTTTGAAGAATTTTTGTCAGAGGGAATCCGTAATTATGACCACTGACACAACCCGTCATTGGCGGACTGTAAGGACATGCAGATGGCCTCCAATTCATGAAGGGAGACCTCCGCAAACGTCGGTTTGCCGGTCGAGGGCCAAACAAAGTTGTGGAGGGAAATACGGGACAGCAGTGGCGATGCCTGAGGCAAAGAAAAAAAGTCTCTGATAAATAAATAAATTAAACCAACCACTTTCACACACAAAGACGTCACTCTCTAGGTGACGTCTTCATCAAAAAAACGTTTTTCCACCTATTGTTCTGGCGGTGAATTGTGCTTCAAAGACAGACAGACATGCTCAGTGGAGGTCTACGCTCATTTCTGTTTCTGAAGAGCCAAGATATCCTCCGCTATGATGATGCTGCAGTGGCTTGGAAACGGGAACGTCATAAATTGTGACAATAAAACTGCACCGAGCAACCGTGAGTTTGCTGACGCTGCTCGTTGCCTACAAGGACACAAAGAGAAATATATGGAAAAGGGATCGTTAAACGACCTCACTCCTGCTCTGCATATAAACCTCTCAAAGAGGCCTGGACGATATAGAGCGCTCTGGTTTGTGTTGTGCCTCTTAGCCCAGACACTGAATGCCTTGTTTAGACCTGGGCTTCAATTAAACTCAAATCTCAAATCAAATACTCAGGCCATCGCTTCTGGAGCCGCGTCTCTTTCGATCGGCGTCTTCGTTTTCCTAAATCAACCCGTCTATCTCTCTTGGACCACAGCACCTGGAACAGGTTCATTTCAATCTTTTTCCTGCTTTGAGGTACGACGTCTTCATTTGTCTTTGTGAGTGGCACCAATCTGCCGCTCTGTTTGGAATCCTCCCAGTTCGAGGATGCAGATGGAGGCACAGTGCTCCCCTCTGCACGCTCAGAGAAGCATGAGGGTTAAACACGCGCTTTGAACATTGACATTTGACTTGTTGATTGATATGTTTTCACAGAAGTGGAATGGAATCAGCATTCAGTTTATACAATAATATATAGAACACATATCACACAGATAGTAGATTTTAGAAACGAGAAGTAATTGGTTTTCCACTTGCAACTGAGACCTTCATCAAACAAAAGCAATAGTAATGAAGTCAAATTCATTGATATTAATTAGATGTAAACCCAATCAGTCTTTAATCCCCTCGTTGGCATGTGTACACAAAATAACTGGATGCCTCTCTGATTTTAAAATGTCCCTTTCTGCGTCAGTCCTCCCTGAAAGTATTTAGTGAGCCCGGTTCGATCCACTAGAGACGCGTCTTCCTTCCTTTATCGCCCTGGTGGAAATTAATTCAGAAGCAAAAAACGAGAGCAAAGTGTCCCTGAGACGTCTCTGAAACAGGAGCCCTCCCAACACGTGTAGCTATGAACCTGAAGACGCTTATGTCTTATTTGACGTTTGATATTCCCATTAATACAATTTGCGCCGTTTTAATATTCCACCCTGTGCGCTACATTTATTTTTCTTACTCAACCCGGGTCCCAGCATAGGACATGAGAAACATTGCCAGACGAGCGACGTCCTCGTCCCCAGTGTGAGTGTGAGCTCGTCTCTGATGTCCCCGTCCTCCCTCACACAGGCTACGTCCAGGCGTCCAAACGGGACAAAAAGTTTGCGACCTGCGCCCCCAACTTCTCCTACGCCACGCTGGGCGAGTGTCTCCGCCGGGCCTTCATCTACCGACAGCCGGCGCCGGTGGAGACGGTCCTCTTCAACCGGAAGCAGGGCCGTCAGGTGGGACAGGTCGCTAAGCAACAAGTGGCCAGCCTGGACTCGGATGAGCCAATCCTCGGCTTCAGAGCAACCAACGAGAGGCTGTACGTCCTGACCTCCGGGCGCCTCTTTGTTCTAAAGGTCAATAATAATTAGATGTAGGGACTTAGTTTTAGACAAACCCCCTCCTCCCCCCTCCCTCCTTCCTCCTCCCTCCTCCCTCCTCCCCCCTCAGAGCTTGATCCTTTCAAACTGAAGATCTGTCATCTGGGTTTTTACATTTGAGCTGTCTGTACTGAAGTTTTTGTTTGTTTCACCTCCCACAAGATGTCTGTGGTCAAAAAGTGAAGAATCAAGAATGTTTTCATAGTAAGCAAATGATTATTATTATGATTAAATAGCCATGTCATTTCTTTCAAAGCTTGAATATAGTTGTCACATATTGTACGGGGGGCCCCATTAACGCTCACCACATTATAAAAGCGATATCATGAGCTGACTGAGGCCTGGCCGTAGTAATTAGTCAGATGGTCAGTGGGGAGAAGGACGCCTTCTCCTTGGCTGTGAAAATATGAAAGAAGCAAAGCGTTCATTTCCATAAAACATGTTGCACCCTCATCACATCAGCCTCAAGCAGATGGACTCCCCAGAGGCCTAAACATTAATCCTTTCTTTTTGGTGGAAATGGCGGAGTATTTGTTCATCGGTGCCATTTATTTTAATTTCCATTTTATGAACTCCCCCCCCCCCCCCGGCCGCTCATTCATCCAATCAATCGAATAGATGGGAAAAGATCCAAGAGGGGCACTAATGAACTTGGAAACTGACGGCAAAGAAGACGCTCCATTTCCGCTTTTCAACAAATATGTAACCCAGCAACGCGGGAAAAACCCGGGAGGGACTCCTGGCAGCAGGCGGGGGGGGGGGGGGACGAGTGGGATTGGATCTGAAAAGGCAAGAGGCAGATCCATATCTGTGTCTCTTTGCGTGGGGCTGGAGGCAATAACAAACAAAAGCCTCTGTTTGCTGTCTGGTAAAAAAAAACCTGCACCTTCCCAGAAATGACAGGAGAGATGACAGCAGAGAACTGCTCGGACCGATTTATTGATCCAGTGTTGTGTTTTGGGGGGAAGAGCCGGAAGGCCCAGGATCAGTGGGAATCCCAGTCAAAGGCAGTTGGGCTTTGCAGAGCAATTGTCCTCGAGAGAGCAATTTTCTGCAGACGACCCTCCATTTGTGCCCCCCCACACCCACACACATACACACACACCCCAGGCCGTATGTAATCACCCTTTTCTTCTCCATCTCTCATTGTTCGGCTCAACAAAAAAAATCGTTTTACTTTGTTTTGATTTAATTATTGTGGCACAATTGAATTAGACTGCGGGGCTTGTTTTCACCTGCGGCACCAGCATCCCTTGATTACTCAAAAGCGGCCTGTCAGAGCCGCCGACGTCCTCACTCGGACACACAACTGCACGTATTCCAGTTGTCGCCGTTTAACACAGAATGCGACGCTACAGCTGCGGCGCAAATGCTCTTTAATAAGAGAGGAAAATGCCGCTGGGAACTTTTGATAGGTTGAATTAAATTGAAGTTATTCCATTGTATTAGTTCACTGAATTGAGATGCATCCCACTTGTTGTTTACATCTAAACACATTGCAGAACACAACGCGTCAAGCCGATTCCGGCGTATTTATATTTTATAGCGCAGGCGGTAGGTTTGGCAGCGAGAGAGTGAGAAAGAAATGTTTTCTGTGCAGAGAATAGGAAATGGAAGACATAACAATTGTAGCAATGTAGATACATTTTGAGGATCCAGGATTCGGATTCGTCTTGTAATGGAAATGACAGCGTTATGCGATACAAGCTGATTCTTTGGAGGGTTAAATATGAGTTATTTATACATTTAGAGTTGTGTCATTCTTGTTTCCATGGCGGCAACTCGTATTTTTGTACATTCTTGACAACAATAGAACTTCAATTCCGCCATAAAATTCTGGCTTGTTTAAAGAGATTTGGTTGTCTCTTCCATGCGTTTAAAACCATCGCAGCTGTTTTTGTGCAGTGGTGCTAAATGATCCTTGTCCTTACCGTAAGATCTGAATTAACCCGGAGACACGTTATTTTCAGTGGATTAAAAAAGGTTTGGCCAGGCTGGGCTCTCAGGCCTCATATCTCCCTTTGCAGCAGTTCCTTTCCAAATTCTTATCAACAAATTTCCTACCAGCGAATCTCATTATTAGCTTCTCCTCCAGCACCTTGTATTGATCCAGTTGCTAATTCATTAGTTCAGTGATTAGATTATACAGCATCAAGAGCCACAGTATGATGCCGTGACCCGGGTTTAAGGTTTAAGGTACTAAAAAGCCCCATTGTTTCCTTTTTGGAAAGCCTCTAGCAGGGTCCGACGGCCCCCCCAACGCGGCCTAGTCCTCCATTACCGGGGGGGGGGGGGCCAAAGAGCGGCACCGGTACCAAGTTCAGGCCCTTCAGGGTTTGGATAAATCGCTGTCAGACTTTCCTCTGCAGGCAAAAAAAAAGACGAAGATGAAAGACGGTTTGTGATTAAAGCTCACCTCCTCGGGATGAAACGTGTAATTGGCACCTTTTTAAAGGATTAAGCGATTAAAGTAAACAAACCCGCACATTTCTCCATGGAGACAAACCCTCATTGAGTTGATTGCACATTCTGGTGCAATGAATAAAGATCCTCCCCGATGGAGGATGTGAGTAATTAGGAGGAATGGATGTGGGACCCACGCGGTGGTCTCTCCACCAGAAGGTGAACGCTGTGACGCCGGAGGAAGGAGCAACATCTCGAAACAAGGCACAGAAGACGGGCTTATTTTCACTGAGAGACTTATTTTCCCAATGTTTTCTTTTGCCCAAATAATTAATTGTTTAACAGTTATTACAGAATGTTCTTGAATGCAAACGCACACAATTTGCATTATATATTACGTTTTACAACAAGTTTTTTTTAGATGATGATACCACGCAGAGTATGGGGGCTTAATAGTATCTTGGAGTAAGTGCAACAAGGATTACAAGAAAATGTGTAATGTGTAAAATTCATCCTTTGTTCACCCAAACAACGTAAAGCGTACGTATGGAAGTGAAGTTTATAGGGGCCAGTAGGTGGATTTTATTACTTCATGCTAAGCTACGCTAAGCGGCCGTTGGTGGGTGTGGACACATTTGCAGTGCAAACATGTGATATATTGATCTCCCCATCTAATTCCCAGCTATAGTGTCACGGTTTGGGTCTGCTCTGTCTTATTTTGTAGTTTTCATGTCTCTGGTGTTCCTGGGTAACTTCACTTCCTGCCTTGTCCTGTCTTCCCCTGTAATTGTCTGCCGTGCCTGATCGTTTCCACCTGTGTTCAATCACCTGCACCTCCCTTGTGTATTTAAGCCCTGTGAGTCTCTTGTCTGGTGTGGCGTCATTACATGTCAGCGTTCATGTGTCAAGTAAGTCAAGTCAAGTCTGTTTCGTGTTTTAAAGTCTTCAAGTCCAGGTCCCTGTTTTTGTCTGTTTTGTTTTCTCCTCCTTCCTCCCTTTTTTGGTTGGAACGATTTTGATTTTGAGTTTTGACAATTAAAGTCTTTTATTTTTCAACTCCGCATTTGAGTCCTCCCTCCTTGCCCTCGACCACGTCCCCCCCTGTGACAGAATGACGCGACCACCTAAGGACTCAGCAGGGTTTGACCCAAGAAACCCGTTTTTGGGAACTCGCCTGGCGTTTGGGGACCCACACGGCACGCAGCTGGCTGCCCGGCGCAACGCCAACCCTGGCTCGAAAGCAGGCTCCAGGCAGCGCCCCGGTCACCGCCCTCGCCGCTCTCCAGACCCAGGTTGGGCCTCGCCGATGGAGGCCAGCGTCCAGCCCCCAGTCTTCAGCGCACGCTGGAAACAGGTGCTGGAGCTGGCCGCCCGCCTCCAGGCCAGGTACGACCCCCACGCCCTGGACCTCCGCATTCGGCGGCAGCGAAGGCGCCAACCACGCCCGTCTCCGCCCGAACCGGCCCCAAGACCCACGCCCCACGCCCCCAGCTCCAAGACCCACGCCCCCAGCTCCAAGACCCACGCCCGTTCCGGCCCCCAGACTCCAGTCTCCGCCCGTTCCGGCCCCCAGACTCCAGTCTCCGCCCGTTCCGGCCCCAAGACTCCAGTCTCCGCCCGTTCCGGCCCCAAGACTCCAGTCTCCGCCCGTTCCGGCCCCAAGACTCCAGTCTCCGCCCGTTCCGGCCCCAAGACTCCAGTCTCCGCCCGTTCCGGCCCCAAGACTCCAGTCTCCGCCCGTTCCGGCCCCAAGACTCCAGTCTCCGCCCGTTCCGGCCCCAAGACTCCAGTCTCCGCCCGTTCCGGCCCCAAGACTCCAGTCTCCGCCCGTTCCGGCCCCAAGACTCCAGTCTCCGTCCCCACGGCCCCCGACCATGACCCCTCCAGGCCCGTCCCCACGGCCCCCGACCATGACCCCTCCAGCCCCGTCCCCACGGCCCCCGACCATGACCCCTCCAGCCCCGTCCCCACGGCCCCCGACCATGACCCCTCCAGCCCCGTCCCCACGGCCCCCGACCATGACCCCTCCCTCCCACCCTCTTGGGACCGCCTGGAAGTCGGTCCTTGAAGGGGGGGTGGGGTCAGGGGTTGGGTCGGCGCCCCCGGCCACAACGACGCCGGAGCCGCACAGCTCGGCGCCCCACGCCACGACGACGCCGGAGCCGCACAGCTCGGCGCCCCACGCCACGACGACGCCGGAGCCGCACAGCTCGGCGCCCCACGCCACGACGACGCCGGAGCCGCACAGCTCGGCGCCCCACGCCACGACGACGCCGGAGCCGCACAGCTCGGCGCCCCACGCCACGACGACGCCGGAGCCGCACAGCTCGGCGCCCCACGCCACGACGACGCCGGAGCCGCACAGCTCGGCGCCCCACGCCACGACGACGCCGGAGCCGCACAGCTCGGCGCCCCACGCCACGACGACGCCGGAGCCGCACAGCTCGGCGCCCCACGCCACGACGACGCCGGAGCCGCACAGCTCGGCGCCCCACGCCACGACGACGCCGGAGCCGCACAGCTCGGCGCCCCACGCCACGACGACGCCGGAGCCGCACAGCTCGGCGCCCCCCGAGACCCTGAGGCCCGGCCGCCGACCCGGCAGACCCCCCGAGACCCTGAGGCCCGGCCGCCGACCCGGCAGACCCCCCGAGACCCTGAGGCCCGGCCGCCGACCCGGCAGACCCCCCGAGACCCTGAGGCCCGGCCGCCGACCCGGCAGACCCCCCGAGACCCTGAGGCCCGGCCGCCGACCCGGCAGACCCCCAGAGCACCCCACGCCCGGCCGCCGCCCCGGCAGGCCGCCGGGCCATAGCTGTCGGGTCCCCACCCTCCCGCCCCTTGTCTGATTTTCATGGTTCTGCCCCCCTTTAGGACCGTCTGGAATTCGGTCCTTGAGGGGGGGGTTCTGTCACGGTTTGGGTCTGCTCTGTCTTATTTTGTAGTTTTCATGTCTCTGGTGTTCCTGGGTAACTTCACTTCCTGCCTTGTCCTGTCTGCCCCTGTAATTGTCTGCCGTGCCTGATCGTTTCCACCTGTGTTCAATCACCTGCACCTCCCTTGTGTATTTAAGCCCTGTGAGTTTCTTGTCTGGTGTGGCGTCATTACATGTCAGCGTTCATGTGTCAAGTAAGTCAAGTCAAGTCTGTTTCGTGTTTTAAAGTCTTCAAGTCCAGGTCCCTGTTTTTGTCTGTTTTGTTTTCTCCTCCTTCCTCCCTTTTTTGGTTGGAGCGATTTTGATTTTGAGTTTTGACAATTAAAGTCTTTTATTTTTCAACTCCGCATTTGAGTCCTCCCTCCTTGCCCTCGACCACGTCCCCCCCTTGACATATAGCAGACAAATATGCACGCTCATCAAAATATAAAAACCCCTTCTTTATGCTGGGGGGGGGGGGGGGGGGAGGGGTCACATAGGCTTAGTCACATAACAAATTGTCTTTTGATCCATTGTTGATGTAAAAATATTGATTATAGCCGCTTTGGAGGATAAGGCTGATGATTCTAAAAAATGTTAAAAATCCTTGAAAACCACAAAACGTTCTGCTACAAATACCGGATTTATTTATACCGGAATTATATTTGTGTCCCGGGAACTGCATGTCCCCAGGTCTGCAAGGGACTATTTTCATCCGTGGATGAAGACGCACTGGAGGCTGTGATGAGTATTTTTGGCAACAGTATGATGACTGTGTTTTGGACATTGATGGTGAAGTGAAGGAGGACGTGTCACACACGTGTGGGTTCTATGAGGGGATAACAGCGTAGTGTACACACAATTCTTGGTAAGGCGACAGATTAATGGTTGTTTTTTTGGTATTTTTCTAATCAACCAACACAGAACGCAGTCTCACCTTTGAAGTTTGCAAAGCCTCATTTCTTCAGCTCGTTGGCTTTTGTTGCCGTCGCTGTGAAGCGGACTGAAGTTTAGCAAGCGGCTCCTCTTCAAACAAGCTCATCTACGTGTAATTATTCCTACAAGCTGAGGCTGCTCTCACGTTGTAGTGGAGCTGTAATTACCCCTCCCCCCCCCCCCCCCCTCCTTTTTCTTTGTTGCTGTCCTTTTCCAGGGTGTCATAACGATATTACAGAACATCCCTCTTTCATTGTGCTGAAACACTTTTATTTCAGAGTTAGAAACCTCTGCGCTTCCATCTGAATTAATGCTCCTCTGCTCATCCCTCTCTCATTTTATTTTTTTTATTCCCACCTTGCCCTTTTGTACTGTCCCTCTCTTTCAACATCACTCTCCCTCCATCAGTCTCCACCTTTGCACCTTGTCCATTTTGACACTCGCTTTAGACTCAGTTCTGACATACCTTAGCGAGGGTGAACTGTTATTTAACTGCCACGGGGCCGTGATGTGATTCATCTTCTGATAACCGTAGCTTGTCATAAATGCACATAATTCAAAAGTTGATTCTTTAATGATTTTCATTGCTGTGTTGTATCTGCTCTGCATCAAAAACATTATTTACACTCGCTCCACACAGATTGTATGAAGCCTTTTTGAAACCCCACCGGGGAAGTTGAGCCCTGTACATTAGCAATTAACTTAAGCTGCTGCCAGGCTCAGTTTACGTTTCATTACGCTCGGTAGATATGGCGACATCATTTGCATTTATTGGCGAGTGCAGTGTGTGTTCTTTTAAATGTGGGAAGGGTTTCCATTTGAATGCAAATGAGTCTCACTCTGATTGATGGACGGGAGCAGACATTTACATGCCAAACATGCCATTTGTTCACCGAAGCCGTCGGTCAGCAAAAAAAAAAAATGACATGAGTATGAAAAAATATCTGTGCCACAAATATTGCCCCCACTTCACTTTATATTTTGTGCAGCCTCCCTTTTCCCAGATAACAGATCTGAGTCTTATGATGCGATGATCCGTGAAAAGGTTGGTGAACACGTGCCACTGGTTCTGAGACCATGCAGAATCTGCACAGGTCCATCAAAATCAGAGGGCGATGCTTCTGGATTCTCCTCTGCTCGCTCATCCCACACATCTTCTACGTGGGGCCATGGCAAAGCCTTTATTCTGTGATTTGGAGGCGTCCTTAGGATCCCCCAAGGTTCACATTGGGTCTGAAGGACGTCTCTGAATGGCGATCTATTTTTACATAAGCTTTAATTTGATCTCATCTGACCATATAACCCGGTCCCTTTGAAAGTCCCAGTAACGTGATGTTACAGTTTCATGTTGGTTTGACAGCACTTGTGGTGGTCTGATGGTAGTTTTGGATCTGAACCCATGACTCAACTGACCTCTGCATTTCTCAAGCTGGGATCCTTGGACATTCTTTTGCCAGTCATACCATCCTCCTCTGGGTGGGTGGTTCACACACGTCCTCTTCCAGGCTGCTTAATGTAATAAACGTTACATTTGGTGCTATTTGAAGCAGTTTCATTCTTTGTTTTGTGCAGCCTTTGGGGAGGGTGGGTGGGGGCGGCGATTCGGTGGCACTGCAATTATCATTTTTCTTTGTGTTAGAAACAGGGCGAAGTCTAATATTTGCTGTGTTTTGCCCCCCTCCCCTCTCTATTAGTCCTCTCTCCCAAATGCTTTCCTAAACAGGGTTTAAAGTTTTGCAAGGTTAGAAATCTGAGTCAATGTTGACTTCCCCCTAAAAACAATTCAAGCGACTTTAAAGAAGCACTCTGAGCTTATCTGAGCTTATCGGACCCAACAGCGGGGTTGTGCCCGTGCAACCAGGTACAACCAGGCTTAACGTGTGTTTTTGGCTTCCTGGGGGCCAACACAGGAGCAGCGAAGTGTTCTTTGCAGGGAGAAGTCGAGAATACTGTAGCAGCATATCGGGTTGAATAGAAACGTTTAGTCTGAAAGAGAAACTTCAGGACTTAAGGGTTCATGGACATTTTTCAAGGCAGTCTTCGGTTAGACAAAAGAAGTTTGGCTCTTGATGTCCAAAAAATACATTTGATTCCAGTACCTTTTTTAATTTTCTCCCTCCTGTACTTTGACTCAAACCACGATCCTTATGAGGTTGGGTAGTTAGTGAGATGTTATGAGAAGATGGATATTCTTTCAAAAAAGACTTTTGATGGATTTGTCATCAGTTTCATTTCTAATGCAAAAGAGAGATTCACGCCCCCTAAATATACATTTCTCTACCCTGAAAAATAATAGTTAAAAAATCATAACTTCAATTTCAGGACCAACTTTATTATAGAACATGAAGATAAAATGTACAAATTAGCATTTTCCTGCACAACAACCAAATAAACTCACATGATTACATTATTCTACAAAAGCAAGTCCAAGGCAGCAGCTTCCAAATTGTTCAACACAAAATCCTATTTAGAATGTTTTAATGGACAATAACAAAAGCAAGGGTGGCATTTAAAAAATACAGATTAATAAATACCTAAATTAAAAAATATCACTTTAAATACAACAAACACATGAGTGCATGAATACTCGAGGCATTTACAGTATTGGTACAATCACTAAGCTGAAATATATCCATGTCCTTTATGTTACAGTAAGTCTCTATACACAGTCTTTCACATTGTAATACATTGAGGTTTATAACCACCTCGCTGCTCCAACAGTTATCATTTTGTCTGAATCATGAGAGAAACAAGGACAAATAGTCCATGAGTGAAGGAGGTACCATTGTCTTTTAAATATTTTACTATGAGTTTAGGCGTTCCATAATTAAAATGTGTCACAAGTTTATAAACATTTATAACTTATAGAAAGTTGACAAAGTCATCAATAAATCTCTGACATTTTCCCTTTTTCTCCACTTTCTCACTAACTATAAACCCCTTATAAAGTATACAGGTAGATGCTGTGGGAGCTAAAACATCATCAACCTCATCATGGCCCATGATGCCATTTAAATGTACTTCCGCTTCCCGTCTGACAGACGACTCACCCTTTAACAGGCTGTCTGCCCCGAAAACCTTGGGCGGGGGGGCTGGGGGCAAACAGTTGATTAAAGTTGCTTTTTGGTGTGAAAAATACCCTTTTTTTCCTCAGCCTTAAAACCCCCAAAGTCCGTACGAAGCTGACCCACCCAGGATTCCACTCCCGGAAACCCGTGAATCGGAACGCGAGGAACGAGTTCTGCGTCCTCTCGGCCGTACGTGTGAAGTGGACACGGTGTGTTCGTGTTTCTGTTGACCCACACGCAGTTTGTCACGTAGGCATGTCCGAGGTGAGATAACAGCCGCGCGTGACTGAGGGCTTATCTGCTGGCCTTTGCCGCTTTACAACGTCCTTGTAGAGCCTCTCGTTACGCATCAGTGGCTGTGATCCGTATCGACGAGTCCAACCAAGAGCCGCCCCGGCTTTGCAAAGTTCAGCAAGAAACCCTGTTCCCACTTCGCAGAAACCAACACACGACGTTTTCGATCTCTCCCTGATTCTTCTTCTGAAATCGTCGGCGCGGCCTAGGACGGACCTCATGCCTCGCTGAAGTCCACCTTCCCGTACGCGCCGGTGTCCGGGAACGCCATCTTCTGGTCGGACAGCAGCTCGTCCGTGACGGTGAGCTCCTCCAGCTCGGTGGCGAAGGGGTCTGCGCTCTCCGCCATCGACGTGTCCTTGACCGCGCTGTACGTGAGGGCCACGCTGTAGGCGGCGGGCTTGTCGCAGCCTTTCCTCCCGCAGCCGCATATCTTGCGGAAGGCGGCGCGGAACTTCTGCGACATGGCGTTGTAGATGACCGGGTTGACGGCGCTGTTGAGGTAGACGCAGACGCGGCAGAAGAGCACGAACCAGCTGTCCAGGTAGGCGTGGTCCAGGAAGGAGTTGACCACCACCAGGGTGCGGTACGGCATCCAGAGCACGGCGAACAGGATCACCACCACGGCCAGCATCTTGGTCACCTGGTTACCCAACAAGGAAAGACGTGAGAACGGATGCTGCAGCAGAACACCTGCAGGAGCCCGTGGGCGCCGAATCCGACCTGTTTGAGGAAGACGCTAGCTTCTTTCCTGTTACAAGTTTGAATTCACCATTCATAAAGAGAGCATTTTTTAGGTCGACAATGAGAAAGTTCTGGACATTAAATGGTACATGGACTTGCCTCAGAGTAGAGTACAGCGCCTTTCTAGTCCTTTCAAGCCTCAAAGCGCTTTCACACTAGACGTCACTCAGCCATCTTTCACACACCGACGGCGCTGCCTTCAGGAGCAATTTAACGTTAAGTGTCTCGGTGGAGGTCCGGGATAATCTCAGCTGTTAAAGGGTGAGTTCACCCAAACTACAAGTGTTATGATTCAAAAGACATAATATCGTTTAACAAAGACCCCCCCCCCACTCTTGATCGTGTCAGTACTTAACCCTTATTACCCGTTGTACTCTGAGAGGCTTATATACCTCACATATGTTTGATAGCAGTAAACTGATTCATGATAAGTTCACTCGTTCGTCTTTGTAGTTGCTTGGGCCCGGCTGGCTTTGAGGCTACGCTTGATGGCAACTAATGAGAAGTGAAACATTTTGGTCTACCATTCTCAATACAATCAAACTCGAACCTTCATCCTGTTTGTCTCCATTTAGCTCATTAGGGCCTCTCTGGACGGACACAAATGAGTCTAGCAAGATGGCAAGTGAGCCAATTATAAAGCAGGAACGACAGCCGGGAAGTGAAGTGACGGATCCATATGAGGTTGACGGGTCACCATTTGGTTTTATTCATCGCACGCGTTTGGGCAGGACTGCTCAGTGCCCAGCTTGTCCCTTTGTCAGTCTTTGCAGATTTGGATAATGACTCAATTGGAACGTCATCAACACACATACCCAGCAATCATCATATCTGTATCAAAAACACCAAAGCAATTATACATAGGTTTAATTTTTCTGATTTGCTGTAGATGCAGAATGCAAATCTTTTTTACATAATTAATTAAAGGGAAGTGGGCTCTTTTACAGTGCTGCATAGGCATTGGAGCGGTATTGGTGTCATGTGTGAACAGCATTTATTCTCTGATAATCTTCATATATTTTTTAAACCTTCATTTTTAAGTTAAAAAAAATGGTCCTCATATTTGTACTCGTCTTTGATTCCCTTGTTTTAAGACGGACGCACGTGGCACCCACCTGTCGGCGCGAGGTCGCCGTGGAGCTGGAGTGGCGCGAGTTCCTGCAGCTGTTCCTCGTGTCGTTGGCGCCGTTGCTCGGCGCGTTTTTCTTCGTCTTCTTCTTCTTCTTGTCCTTGGGGTCGGAGGGCAGCGGGTTGAGGAAGAGGATCCGGCCGATGAGTCCGTACAGGACCGCGGAGAGCAGCAGCGGAACCACGAAGAAGACGGCGAAGTCAAAGAAGTAAACCGGCAGGTAGAGCTTCCTGGGGACCCTGTACCCGCACGCGATGATGGTGACGTTGTCATACACCAGCTGCTGGAGGTCCGACAGGTAGAACCACATCACGCAGTACAGAGACGTGAACGCCCACACCACCAGAATGATCTTTTTGGCCCGGGACAGCGTGCACAGGAACTGCGCTTTGATCGGGTGACAGATGGCGATGTACCTCTCTATAGTGAACGCGGTGATGGAGCACGAGGACGCGTTGATCCCGAGGTACTGGAAGTAGGTGATGCCGAGGCAGCCGTAGTAGCCGAACACCCACGACCCGAAGATGCTGTCGGTGAACGCCGGCAAGCCGGCTGCGGTCAGCACCATCAGATCGGCCACCGCCAGACTCACCAGGTAGCAGTTGGTCGGAGTCCTCATGTGTTTGGTCGTGAGCACCACCAGGACAACCATCACGTTGCCGACGATCCCCGACGCGCAGATCGCCAGAAGCAGCACACTGCTGATCACTTTGTACTGGATGCTGTAGTCCGTCCACCAACCCAGAGTTCCGTTCAGCTCCGGAGCGGCCGCTGTAAAGTTTTCCATCTTGACGTTAGAGCTCCAAAAACTCCCCGTGATGCGCCGAAGCCGGGTTTTACGCGCGGCGGGGAAGCGAGAGATTAGTCAGCGCTGTAGGTCCGGTGGGTCGGGGGGTGGGGGGCAGTACAGGTACGTAAAGAAGAAGGATGAAAAGAGAAGGCTCACAGCTGCCCCCTGTGGCGTGCTGCAAGTGGAAGCGACATCATGTGACAGAGAGCCGTTCGGACTATGATGTATTCTGCGCGTCCGCGTTGTGCGTAAAAGATGTGAACCGGGCGATGCGTCGCGAGTTCCTGTCAGAACGAACTGCGTCCGTTGCGCAGATGGCCAGTTGGTTTTGAATCCCTGCCCTTGGCACCAGCTCCAATTACGCATGCGAGGGGATTAGCCCATCATTACGTGTTTGGACACTATTGTCCCCACCCCAAGCTGCTCAATGTACCAACATATTTATTTATTTATGTGTGTACCGATTATTTCATTACTCACAGAAGGCTGCGGAGATCAGTGTTAGTGATAATTTATAAAGATCATTTCAACGTGCAGGTGCGACTCCTAATTTCGTCTCCAATGGAACTCAGTCTTGACCACATCAAGAAGAGAACTGAAAATTAGAACTCAGATCGTAAGGTTTGTGCAGATTTATTGCCACTTTAATTTAAAAAAAGAGGCAGCATTATGAGATAATGAAAAAGAAAAAGTCTGCTTTGATCAGCCAACGCATCCCTTTAGGAAGCTTCTCATTTTTAAAGTGGATGCTCTTATTTTGTATGAGGTTAGAGTGTTCACACTTTTACTAGATTGCATTATCAGAAAGTGTCATTCCATCCTGAATAGTGTTTTAAAATATGAAAGTCTTGTTCCTTGGAATATTTCCAGGTTTGAGATGATACTTGGCATCTATCATGGTGGAAAATGCTGACCAGTCTTTCAGCAAAGTGTCTAAATCATCACTATAAATGTTTTATAACATTTCCAGTTGCAATTAAGATTATGGAGATTTTGATCAGACAAAAATGTATTTATATTAAATGATCCCTATATAAATATTCTCAATTTCTTTAAAATCTAACTCCCGATATGAAGAAAAAACTGTTTTCTGTCAAATTCACCCACGTGGAGACGAGAATAGTGTAAAGTATTAAACCATCAGTAATAGTAAAGATTTGTTAACATAAAGAACATAATTTCGATCCGAAGAAGAAGATTTGTGTGTGAGTAGTTTATTGGTTGTATATTTGATTGTTTCACACTCCCGGTCTTATGCCGTCGACCAGTCGCCCTGCACACAGCAGCGTGGAGGTGGCGAGGCTCTCCCCCCTCCACACCAACTGGGCGCCCCCACCGACACACTTTATTCCATCCCGAGCGCGACAGGTGGACCGCGACGACAGGGAATTACATAATGGTGACATCACTTCTCCCACGATTCCCATTATCTCTCAGCTGTGAAGAGTCCGTTTTAGCTCGGCCTCTCGGGGGCTTGTTCATCTGCTGTGGTTAGTGAAGCTGATCTGTTTGTTCTTTAAAAATCCATCTTTATTCAAACGAAGGTCTAAGAAGGAAATGTTGTGCTAACATGTGGACAGTAAAATGGTACTAATGGAGGTGGAGTAAAAAAGAATGTATACACCACCATGAAACAATAACTTAGTAACTTACATTAAGGGAGTTTCTGAGAGAGTGTGAATGTGCAAATGTGGCATTCCCTTATCAAATATCTGCTCATTTATAGGACCTACAGAAATGTAAACAGCTGGTGTGAATGTGAGAGGCACCGAAGTGTGAGTCTGAGAGAAAACTCATTTAGGAAGCAAATGTAATATGCTTTGTAAAGTGACATATACATTTAGAAGATTCAATAAGCAAACAGGCTAAAAAATGCACTACTATCATCCTGAGACAATTGTTTTTTTCTGATAGAAGTTTTCTTATGCTTGAACATGCAAATGATGCATCGTCAAAAAGGGGCTTTAGGAGGAATCTACGGATGCGAATGGCCAAAGCAGCACAACATGCTGAAATCAATGGCAACTTCTCAGAGACTCATTATTATCGTTTTACAGTTAAAAGGTTTCTTCACATGTGGCTTGGGTTTAACAACCCGCAGCTGGATTACATCGTTCACATCAGCAGCAAAAGGAGTGAAAGAGTTTTACTGCCACCCAAAGGACGCAGCTGAGCAGCACCAGAAACAACAAACTCGGGGGAAGAAGATGCTGACAGACGTTCTAATAATCGGGTTGAGACCGGTTCTAAATGTGACTTTAATTTAAAGCCAGCAGCTCCACAAACAGGATTTTCATCATAAGGACGCTTTCAGTCCAGTTTGCATTCGGAGGGATCTCTTTAAGGTATATTTCAATATAGCCTGAACTTTCTTGTTTGGTAGAAAAATGCTGTGAAGCTTTGAAACACTGTGCCCATTGAATTAGGCCACGTTCACACTGCTGAGGAAAATGCCCCCAAATCAAAAGCCAATAATGGTTGTTTTGGGGGGCAGTCTGACCTCAGTATGAGCAACTACACTGGATTTCACCCAAACGTGAAGTCACAAAGCCACCCATGTCCCGCCCCTCTGCCTTCACTCCACAAAACATCCTTCAAAAGAAGGCCCTCCTCTTCCTCGTTATCATCTCCGTAGGACTCGCTTGGCTCTCAACGCACGTCTTAAATTACATCGTAAACGCCGACTCCAGTGCCTCCACATTTGTTCTCTGCACAACACGTTCTCTTGTGCATCCGTTTACCCTGGAACCTCATGGCTGCTTTGGATGTACAGAGTAATGAGAACAAAACATTGACCTATAAATCAGAATGGAGCACCAACTGGAGGACTGGAAATCAAGGAGGCAGCAGAAATCCACTTCCAGAAGCTAAACGCTACGTTTGCTCCCTTCCAAACCGCTCCCTCCTTAGACTGTAATGCAGGTGCTCCCGGTGGCGTATGAACCACCTTCTGTCGGATATACGTTCACAAAGAAGGACAGAGATAGAGGAGAAGAGAAAGAGAAATGTGCAGATGTAGCCCGTGTTTCTGCCGCTCTGCACGCGCTGTGCACACACTGCTCAGGCCTGGGAGAAATTATCAAAGCAACAAAAGACCCACAGAGGAAAGATTATGAAATCCTCGGTACTTCATGAATATGGATAGACTGATGATATTGCCCGCCATTTGTGCCCATAACCAGCGCGCTTGTATTTCCTCCACAATCCCATAAAGGGCGTCAGTCTCTTTGAGTTATGCTGCTGTTACACACCGTGCACACAGCCACTGAACACGTGAGCTCGCCGTTCAGTAAATCAATAAATAATTATTTGTTGGGGGGAAAAAGAGATTGCTTTGCTTTTTCTGTTACGCATTATCACTCACCAAACCCAGGACTTTGAGATGTGAAATGACCTCTGGCCTCTCTGGGTCACTGACACGGTGACAGGTGATTTCAAAGGAAGCCAGTCCACACACACACACCTCTGGACCCAAGGTCGGGCATAAAGAAGCCCGCCCTGACCTCCCTCTAGTTATGGTTAGGTACGCTGTGGGGGTCCGCTCCATTTCATGCGCTGACAGAAACCATCACTCCCTGTTCTCTTCACCACCTGTTTCCTCTTTTACAGACTACACAAACCAATCATGTGTGCTCAGTGAAAATACAAACAGTATGCGTTTTTCCCCATGGGACATTATGTCAAACAGGAGAAGTTACACTTTTTTTAGATTTCAATTATAGAAGCAAAGAGAGAGGAAAAAGCGACATGGCAGAGGGAATAGTTCTCTGCAGCAAGTCTAGGATTGAACAGTTGGATCAATGTCTGAATGTGAATCAGCTGCTAAATGTTTCCTGTGGTGAGTTTGGAATCTGGAATCTGCCTCTTCCATGTCGACGCTTATGCTACGATGCTAAAAGTCTCAGAATTTAACAACCTGGATCTTCTCCAGTTTTCTCCCTGAAATGCTGAAGTGAAGTTTGGAAAAGCTGCCAAAAGACTCATCCACTGACGTCCTTTTTCCTACGGTTGCCCTAATGTGTTGGGAAGGTGAAGCACAGAAAGATAAAGAGGTGCCTTTCTTTTTCATAAGAGGATCATGTAAATACAAGGCTATTGTGAATCTCAACACAAAACAACTACAACGACTTTTTGGGCCCAAGGAGGCGCGCTCCAGGCCCTCTATTGGCCCTATTGGCCGGACCATTATTTGGTCATCATCTGAAATGTGTTACACTCATCCTCAGCTCATCTCATTTCACGCTGCTCTGCTTTTGAAACAGCATTTTTTTTTCCTTCAATAAAAAAAAAGAAAAAAACTCTGATGCGGCAACTGTTAAGACAATCGGTTTCAAGAAGAAACGCAGCAGTCGGCCCGGTTTCTCCTGTGCAGAGATCCGAACTTTACTCCCTCGACGAAAATCAGCAGCACAGAATGCGAATCGGGAACGTGTCCAATAATTGATGGGTACACTCGTTTGTGTTTGAGCGCGTGTGGAGAGGACGGAGGGGGGGGGGGGGGGGGATCATCCTAAAGTGCTCTTGCCACAGAGACAAAGAAGAAGGAGTCAGCTGCTTAGAGGCTGTCCCACTCGCTCTTGTCTCCCGGGCTCTCGGTGTCCTGGTCTGACCTCGGACCGGCGCCTTTCGCCTCCTCAGCGGCCTCCCAAGCCGCCGCCGGCCTCCCGTCAGCTATTCTTAGCTTCGCAGGCACATCCGTCAGCGTGAAAAGCCACACTTTTGCCCCCGAGACGGCGAAAAGGAAACCGGGTCCTGCTGGTTGGAGAGTTTCTCTGGAGGAAATGACGGATCGGTTTGGATCATAAGCAAAACGGAGCAGCACGCTGCTTCGTTCCTGCAGACGGGGCCGGACCGTCTTTGCACGCGCTGTCCATAGGCCTCCCAGAGGCTTCAGCTCCTAGTTAGACACTTAACCCCCCCCCCCCCCCCTTCTCCTCTATGTGTACTGGCAGGCAGGGGTCATCAATAACAGAGAGGCCACAGCTTAGTGAGCGTTTACTGCCCTGCTCAAGGGCACCGATGGCAGTTTCTTCAGGTGTTTCAATTAAAATCACAAAACCAAAGCACATGTGTATATATTTAGATGTTCTTCTTCACAGTTCTGGTCGGACTAGTGCAGAAACAGTCCGTCCTCAACCTCCAGCTCCCGTTTGGCATGTGGACCATGTTATTACAACGACGGGGCCCCCCTCAGCCTCCTCTTTGTGTGTCTTTGTGTGTGTTTGTGCGTAGGGATCAAGAAAGTGTGCATGAGTCTTTCTGACATGGTACAGTCATGGTTATGTATTAAAGGCTGCTCTGAGGACAGAACAGACTAATTTGTGTTCAAAATGTGAGTCCGCATTTCAGGAATTGAGCTGAAACAAAGAACTCTTTTTTAATACATATAGTGTAAACACTATAAAATGTAGTTGTTTTTAACGTACAATGAAGTATTCGTGTGTACCAGAACTACCACACAAGAGGTCTTAGGTACTCTGAAGTTTGTATTTCTGTGTGTATGTGAACACATTTTGTCACTGTGGTGCAGTAACAAAACCTTACAGGTGTGGGGTTGGGATCCTGATCAAAGCTATTTTTGGAGGCGGGTGTGGTCCAAGCCAAGATTATATATAAGTCACAATGTGTTGGAGAGCAATTTGTTGAATATTGATTTGCCACTTATAAAAGCTAAAGACAGTGACTAAAATTAGAATATTACTGTGAATATTGAAGTGAATGAATTCTCCTGTGTTGTTTGTTGTCTATCCGTGTTATTTATGAGCGTGGAAAATGCTCTTAAAATCCAAAATGGCAAAGATAATTTCTTGCAAAAAGAATGCATCACACTGAAAAGAACATTGCGAAATCTTAAGATTGAATATCTGCTGCGAAAAACACACCGACATGAGCCGTACGATATGAAACACTACACACAATCCACAGTGCGGAGTCACTATCAGTGTTGCACCACGCGCTGTAAATCCGCCGTGCGAAAGCCTGTGGGGAGCTCGTGTTCTGCTGTGTGTGCGTGTGCTTATCTGTCTGTTCGCAGCTAATCTCGCGCCCTGCTGGGCCCCATCGGCCCGTGCAGCAGTCGCCCTCGGCTTTAAAAACCTCGCACCTGTTGCGTGCAGTTCTTTTATATTTGTCGCGTTCCCTGAACTGACATCGATAGAGAAGATCTCATTTTGAACCGGAACATCTGCAGATGAATTCCCAACTCGGGCTCCTATGACGCGCTAAAACAAGGCCCGATGTGGGACGATGAAATGTGTGAGAGTGGGGGAAGACTCTTCTTCTTTGTTTTGGTGCCAGAGACGGAGACGCGTTTGCCCCCCTTCCTCGTTCTGCATGCAACATAGAAGTCTAATACTTGCTGCTTCCTTTTTCCCCAAACACTTAAAGTGCTGCAGCTACGGCACCGACCACAACGCCGCAGGACAGCTGTGCCGTGAACAATGCGCGGACTGAGGGGCATCGTGCACAGCAAAGGAGGAGGGGGAACTTGAACTGCTTCAGTCAGAAATGGCCTGGAGTGGCGTAAGCAACCTTGGCTATCGCCCCCACATCGGCGCGACGGCGTCTCCGACTCCGAAGCGGAGAACGAGGGCAGTAAATGTCAGGAGATGAGGAAGCGTGGACGCGCTGCAAACCAGCAAAAGTCATAATAAACCAACCATCTTTTTACCTGGTCCCATGGTGTTGGAGTGGTACATAACTCACCACTGCTGAGCACAAGCTGTGTGGACACATACAAAACGGACCCCCGTTCAATAAACCCTGCGATGCTGGTTTAGCAGCCGCGCTCCTCGTCAGAATAATCTGTTTACAACGTTTCCTCTTTCTTTAGGGTTAAGATTCCCTTTTATTCAGGGTTGAAGGAGTATGGACTAAACCCCTCTAAACGGTACACTATATATAAAAAACACCAGTGTATTTTCCCAACAAGAGGAGCCTTTTTCCAATTATCATTCCTACTATCTTTGCTATTAATCAAGGTGTACACAAGGTGTTCGAGCGTTGATTGAAAATATGAAAAGCCATTAAATTCTCGTGTTTGCGAATGTGAAATGAGCGTGAGGGCCATTGCTGATGCGGCATGTTGAGTCACAGGCCTTCACAGCAACAGATTGCATGTTTGAATGCTTAATGGAGTTCTCTTTGTTCTTTGCAGACTTAGTTGAGATGGTTTCAAAATGGTTTCAAATGAAGTCCTCAGTCACCTGCGTGAGACATTGAAGTTTTAGTGATCACAAGCACAGGCCTCGTGGTGGAGCTCTGCTGGACCTTCTGCAGCGTTTCCATGCTTCTGCACAACTGTGAAATGTGTTGCTTTGAACTTCTCTCCCTCCTTCCTTCTCTGTGGCAAAAGTCAAAGCCACCCTGAAGCATATCGCGTTCTCACCCCTCAATCCTCAGAGAATACAAGGTCCTGACCCGCCGAACGCGCAGCGAGAAGATCGCTGTGGGCCCACAAGCATCGGGCTGACCTCAGTGAACAGAGCAAATGACCGTGAGCGGAGATGATCGCCACCTTTGGCTATAGCCTACACAAGCTCTGGCGCTTTGCAGAGAAAGGTGGAGGCGGAGGTTTTCCAACGCCAATTTTGATCTCATTTCAGTTTTTCAAATTCGGTTTGATGGATGAAATTGTGAGGGAGACAATCATAGTCTGTGATGTTCTGTTAAACTTTTAAATACACAATTACTTGGTCAGGGAAGCTGATGTATTTGTTAGATCCTGAAAATCTGCCAGTTTGGATTCATGAGCTTTTCATTCAGTGCTGACTGTAAGAGATTTTATATGGTTCAGATTGAATATCGAAGCAGAGCTTTCTTTCGGCAGCACGTTGCTCTTCAGGAAATGGGCCGGTCTGGAAAGCAAGTGCTTGTTTTCAAAAGAGGAAAATCCTTTTTTTTGGACTCTGATCAATTATGTTGTCACAATGATATTGTTTGAATGTGATACCAATAATGATGTTAAGTGTGTTCCTGTGAAGGAGGGCTGAGGTGTTGCTGAAGTGCTATTGAGAATGCTCAGATACCATTGAGGAAACTGGGATTACGTCATCTGTTGTTGTTTTTTACTGTATTTAATGGAGTAGCTCAACATTACTTTTATTCGCTTTCTTGCCTTGAGACTTGAGGGATCAGAAGATCCATACCCCTCTTATTTCGGTTGTTTTATTTGAAGCTTTAGCCAGCAGTTGGTTAGCTTAGCTTAGCATTAGCAACTAAAAAACAAATCTGATCTGGCTCCATCTAAATGTAACAAAATCCACAAATATAACTTGATTTAACTGAATGGACCCAAGCGGTTCCCACATACTTCCTGTGCTATGCTAATGTGATGGGTGGAGCTCTCCCTCCCCCCCTGCCTGTTTGGCCACACCACCTTAAATGGTGATGCCTAACAGGTGTGACCAGGTGCTCTTTAAATGGAAGCTTTTGCCCCAGTAGAGCTGGAGGGGGGGCTGGTTGTAGGGCTCCCACGGCATCGGAGCAGCACTCGCCATGTGCAGATGGGTTTGAGCAAAATCTAAAGGTATGTCAGGGGTTTTCTGTTTCATGTTTTAATATGCTCTTTTAGCAGTGAAATGTTTATTGGAGTTATTTATATTTGTAGGGTGGTGCAACGCTGAGCCTGGTCACTGCTGTTTTTGCCCTTTGTTTAAAATAGATTATATATGGTTACCTGGTTTATATAGTATGTTTGATTATGAATTGTTAATTTGTTTTCTTTCCCGGTTAGTGTCTTTTTGTTTTGTCCTACATAAACAACTGTTACTGTGCCCTATACTGGGGGTCCTTTTAATGCCAGTACAGGTGGGCATATAGTAGGCTTACAGGGGGTGGCCCTCTCAGTTTATTTTGCTTGTTGCTGTGTTTTAATTCTTTCTTATTTGCTGTGTTTTCTTCCCTTGACCTGGTGGTAGGGTACCCCAGTATAGTAATCTTTTTTTAAAGCATATATAATATGCGGAATAAAATATTATTTTATTTTAAATTTGAATGAATATTAATTTTTGATATTCACTGTATTACATTATTCTCTCAACCTGGAAATCCAAAAGTTGCTCCTATTGTCCGCCCTTAAAGCATTTATCAACTATAACGCGATCAGTTGCAGCTCATTGTTAGTTGCGAGGAGGTGATGTGGAGAATTGAGAAGCATCTCCACACACGAGACAGGCAGCCCGTCATCAGGTTGGCGTGCACGCGTTCTGTGGGCCATGGGCATTACGAGGCGGTCTGCCGGAGCCCGGTCCGTGGGAGGGGTCTACCGAACCTTTCCCTCTAATTGACCGAGGAGCAGAAGCAGGCGGGACGCGAGCGGCCACGGACCGGCGGAGAGGTACCCGGCGATCCGCATTTCTTATTTCCTGTTGCTGTGTGATAAGCGCTTATTGAAGCACGTTAGGTGGGATTAGATTCATTAGCGAGTGGCAGGGCTCATTAAGTGTGCCGGAGAGGCAAAGTGGTACACGGCGCTCTGTGTGGTAATCGGAATTAATTGAAGACTTGCGTATAGCTGTACTTTAAACGCTCAGGAGAAAGATGCGTGCAGGTTTGCACAAATACTAATAAAAAAGCGCAGATTTAAAGTGGCTTACAGTCACAAGGCACGCGACGAATAATTTAAGTCATTTCAGGGAGTTGAAACCTCTTTTTTACTCTCTCTTGTTGTTGTTTTTTGCGACGGAGGCGGACGCATGGGCTTGGCAAAACGGGAAACCCAGCCCCAAGCTCAAATGGCTGATCTGGAGCTGTTTTACTATGATCAACCCGATCGGAAGGATGCTTCCTTGGTTGTTAAGGAGCAAAGTGTCAGCCCCATCGGCCGCGGGAAGTCGCTTCATCCCGGCGGAGGAGAGGCTTCAGCACCACGGACAGAGACCCGGAGAGCCGCGCGGCCAGAGGACGAAACGGAAACATCTTTCACCTGCAAACACCAAGGTTCGGATGACGATGATGATGATGTCCAGCTAATAGGGACAAGTCCACAAACATTCAGCCTGAGTCAGAGCTCCTCAAGTGAACTGTGCGAGGCGGAGGAAGGGGAGGAGGAGGGAGAGGAAGAAGAGGACATCCCGGAACTTTACTTGTTGTCCGACGACGACCTCTCCTCCGACGCCTCGGGGAAGTCCGTGGATTACGGCTTCATCATCGCCGTGACGTGCCTGGTGACCGGCATCTCTCTGGTCGCCATATCCTACGCGGTCCCCAGGGACGTGCGGGTGGACCCGGACACCGTGTCCGCCCGAGAGATGGAGCGGCTGGAGCGGGAGAAAGCCGCTGTGGGGGCTCATCTGGACCGGTGCGTCATAGCGGGACTGTGCCTGCTTACCCTCGGGGGCGTGCTGCTCTCCACCTTGCTCATGGTCTCCATGTGGAAAGGAGAGATGATGAGGAGGAAGGCTTTCGCTTATTCCAAAAACGCAGCAAAGTTGTACGGGTCGATCAATTTGAGAGCAGGCTCCAGCCCGACTTGGGGATCCTGCTCACATTTGTCAGGGGCTGATGAGGATTTAGAAGTGCTCAGCTGAATCTAAGGACAAGACAAGAGGAAAAGACTCTGAGAAGTGTCTAGGAAATCCTACTGAGGCAGTCTAATCGGAATGATGTGAAGGTGTAATGCCTTTATTATTTCTAACAGCTGTTTTTTTAAGGATATCTTTGACTTAATTTAGCTTGAACAGTATGTATACCAACAGACTTTTTGTTTGCTGTAATTGTTCCTTCTGTCCATATAGATATAAATGTCTTAAAAGGTCTTACGCAACTCTGGGAAGTTGTCCTGTACGTCGTAAAACAGTAGAACTAAAGGGTTCATGTGTGCCATTAGTCTCAGACATAGTCTGGAAGATCACAACGACTTGTACAAAAATAGGTAAGTAACTTGCATACTATTTGAACTACAAAGTCTCATATTGACCTTACAGAAATTGGAATACCTTATGTATATATGGACAAAAGGGACATTTCCAACCAACCTCAATGTCAGTATTGTATGTAAACTCACCCAAGCTGTACCATCATTGTACCATCATATATATATATATATATATATATATATATATATATATATATATATATATATATATATATATATATATATATATATATATATATATATATATATATATATATTGAAGGTGAAAGATAAAGAGTGTTGAAATATCTGTTCCCTTTGCATTGTTGGATGGTGGTTCGCCGTACGATGATCTCTGACCCATCACCACTCATGATGCGCCGAAGGGGGGCACAAACCTGAGCCGTGAGCGGTGTCACCGTGGCAGCCTCCATTTGCCTTCATTTGCCTCCATTTGCCTCCGTGTCACAAACAATGCGGATATGTTGTACAGAAAGAAAAGAAAAAAAACTGCGTGAATTCTCCCAAAGAAATTCTGCGCAACATGATCGTGACGTTGCGAAGAGCGACGCCTTGTTGGCACGTTGAAACGCAAATAGTGGTACCACAGGAGGTGAAATTAGATTTGTGGTTGAGCAGCGATGTAGGGGGAAGCTCGGCTCATGCCGGATACACTTGGGAGAGCGAGGGGGGGGGGGGGGGTTCTGATTGCAGATGTTCAAAATCATGCACTGAGAGAAATGGAGGGAGAATCAACAAACCCCCGGGGGGGTAAAGCTCTCCTGGTAATTGGTGTTGCGCTTAATTGCTCGTGGGAGGCCAGTGAGTCTGGGGAAGAAGAAGAAGAAAAAGAAGAAAAAAAAACGGCACTATTTTAAACAACTGCCTCAATCAAGTCCACTTAACTCACTCAGCCGAAAACCTAGAAAGAATCCAGCTGCAATACTTTGCATGTAAAGGAAGGAAGAGGTAGGAAGTGAACATAGTAGGAAACACGACCTGCAAAGCACTCTGGTCTTTTTGATGCTGCTGTCTGTGAATACCAGTCATCCCCACTCATTAAATTCAAAAAATTATTCAGTCTAGAAGAGAAAATGCTCCGCAAGGACATCCCAACATTTGACATTTACTGCTGGGGAGTTAGATAATTGGGCATTTGTCTGTAACCATGAAATGTCTTATTCTGACATCACATTGTCTATGTTTATGGGAATTAGAGCCAACAAAATGGTCCGGGAAATAAAGTAATTCATTTTTAACAACATGGAGCAGCTTCAAGGTCTATTTTCTCAATTAAAGTGAATAAGACTTTCTAAACATGTGTTTTCCCAATCAAAATGATTTTATATATGTGACTAAATAACAACTAACTATATTAAAAGCTTTGATTTATAGAAATGGGCAGGAGTTGATGCCACTTGGTGGTGAGGTTGCAGATTGCAACCAGAAAGGTTGTTGTGTTCTCAGCTACTGTAGAAAGATGACTACCTGCTTTGTGAAGAGCAGTTGTCACAGTGATTTTTATTCCATAATGGCCAATAGATACACTTGCATGCTAAACACTTTATTTTAAGAACAAACTTGAATAAATTGTTGTTGCACCACATTTTGATAAACGACGTGTGACTCTGCAAAATTCCCAGAATTCACGTAATTCCAAACTAAGGATTTACTAACTTGGTTGCACCACTAAAAGTGTAAGAATGTTTTGGCGATGTGTCTTCCGTTGCCAAGAAACAGCAGGAAGTCAGTGAGCTGTGGCTGACATGACTCCAATGAACGACAGTTTGAGGAGCAGAAGAAAAATACATATTAGATTAACAGCAAATCCGTTATAAAAGTGTTATTTACATGAGCCAACATGGAGACGTTCGAGTCTTGAGTTTTTCAGACTGACAACACAGATGTTAAACATTCATTTACGTTAATATTAAAATATTATCAGTATCAGTAAGAAAGAATCTGAGGTGAGGATGAGGATGGTCGGAGCCGCTCTTCCACAGGCTCATTATTAGGAATGTAAAGGGGCCGGGACCCCGCCGCAGCTTTAATTGGTGTCTGTGTTTGTTTTGCCAGGGGATGCTTGTAATGAAAACACACACACACACACACACACACACACACACACACACACACACACACACACACACACACACACACACACATAGACACACAAACTGCCAAAAAGCCAAACAGAATCAGTAACGCAATTGAGCTTGTGTCTCTTGCAACAACAAAAAAACCTGAAAAAAATGCTCAAACACACACGCACAGCGGCTCCTGCCACCCCCCCCCCCCCCCCCTTCTGTGGATGGAGTTAGTCAGAGTAATCGTTCAGGGCAGCTGGCAGCAGGCAATGAAATTATATTACTGAAGAGGTGACTCTGGGTCAAGCGCTTGGGTGTGGCTGTGGACACCGGGGACCAGGAAGCAAAGCAGACATTTCTTTTTTGTGGGGGGGTCAGTGTCTAGTAGCTACTTATTATCAGCTGTCATAACCACTCATCACACTGAGTGACGGAGAAGTTGCACCGCTCCGGAAATCTCCATCGCACAATCTTGCATAGTCTGTTCCGTTGGCTCGATAGATCAGCAGTAAGATCGTGCCTCTGTGCTCGAAATGCCTCTCTTGAACTATTGCCTTAAGTTAATGACTTATTCGATGATGATTCTCGTTACTCCCGATTGTTGCATAGCAACAGAGGGCAGTCGCAGCTCCGGAGAGGGGAGGGACTGATGGGAGCTCGGGCTGAGGCAGCAGAGGAGCGAGTTGGAAATACTATCACAGGCTTTATCCTGTATCAACTCCATCCATTCAACTCAGATGCTTTCAAACCTCCAAGTACCCCACTCAGACTGACATACCCCCCCCCCCCCCCCCCCTCCCCTCCTCCCCCCCCGCAACACACCCCCACCCCCATGAAACTGTCTTTCAGGAGCTTTTCAGAGCTGAAAGGTGTTGAGGCAGATATACCTGCATGCTGCTTCTTAACTCGGCACTCTTTTTTGGGGGGGGGGGGGTCGCTCATCGGATGCAACTTAAAACCTCAATCTCCTTTGTGAAGCATTGACTTAAATCAGCGTATCACAGAAAGAGGAGCCATGAAGCGCACTGTTGGTGCAGGAATCCGACTCACATCACTTCCTTTATTTCATTTGTGGTGATGAAGTGAACCACCTGCTGTAGGTTGAGCTGCACCCACGTACTCATGTGCTTCCTTTTTTTTCATTTCTTTTTCTTTTTGCCATCGATTTTCCTGGAAGAAATGCAGGAGGGATACCATAACCATAGAAACGGGGTCAGCCTGTTGCTACGGAGAAATGCCACGGAGGCTCAGTGTAAGGGAGTTAAAGATGCTCTTTTTTTGATTTGCCACACCAATGGCAGCTGTGACAGACAGTGTGTGTAGGGGGGGGGGGGGGGCTCATTATATTTGGGTTCCAAGAGGATTTTTTTAAACTGCACACCTCATGTCAGGTGCTGTCACCGTTTGTGTCCTGTAAGACGTCTTTGGAAAACGCTTCCTCCGCAAAGCCATGGGCTCTTTGGATCAAACATGCCGGCGGAGCCCGGGTTGCTGAATAGACTTCTTGAAGTGGCATTTTCAGCCTCAGCTTCTCTCTTTTTTATGCACACTAGACCTGGGTCAGGACTCTTGAGAGGAGAAGAGTGCTCATCCTCATTCTTATCCTTCATTTTTATGGTTCCCCGACGAGCTTTCTGTATAACATCGATTCGGTTGTGTGTGTGTGTGTGTGTGGGGGGGGGATAAAGAATGGGGCGTGGATCAGAATTTGAGCAGGAATTTGTCTTAACAAATTAACAAAAAAATAAAATGACGCCATCAACAGCTGTCAGAACAATTCCTCACTCATCTGATGTAATCGAAGCTCTCTCCAATGAATGAAATAAAGCAAAAGCATCACTACAGTAGATTTTGCATCTTTAAAGAGCCAAATGTTTCCTGGTAGCCAGAATGACGCATTCCTTCCTAAAGTAGCAAGAAAACCAGTCGGTTTGCATCCTAAACAGAGCAAGTGAAGGAAAACACAAAGAAGACTTGTTGATGCAGTTGGTAACTGTAAGAAGAATGTTGTCATATTCTTTCTGAAAGTGGTACATTAAGCAGAACAATCTGCATTATGTTCTGGTGTCTCTGCGTCGTTAAAGTGCTCCAGTGGGATTTGCATCATTCCCCCCCACCCCAAAGAAAACAAACCAATTAGAGGAGGGAGTCTGTAACGGCCAATCGCTCCCATTATCTTAATACTCGCTCTAAAATATACAATATGGAATGAGGTTATTATATGTTTTTGTTACTGTACATACCGTAATCGTGAAATGATTAGGAACAATTGGGTTTCGCAGTTACACACTGGCCTTTTCTGCATCTCAGGGGGGGGGGGGAAGGTTAGGGGATTAATAAGCTTTGGAAGACGTCACCCAGGGGGCTCGTGCGTGGAGAGAGGCGTTCAGGGCGTTATGGCCTCTTGCTGGAGGCCTGTTTGTTTTGTCTTTGTTTCTTTCCAACATTGAGTTTTGGGGGGATTGCATTATTTAAGAATAACAAACTCCTGACCCTAGCAGGCAACATATCACCAAGGGCTTTTAAAAAGTACATCCACTGTGGTGAATATAACTCACTTTGTTTTGATTTATGCCCTCATTTATCGGGGGTTTTCACATCTGTTTGGATGGTGCCCACGTGAGAACGTAAAGGTGTTTCCACAGAATGCTAATCCCATCTAAGTGGTTCTTTTAACGCTGAATCTGGGTATTCACGGGTCCTTTGCGTCACGCCCGTGGATGCAGACCGACTCAGTGGAAGGTTTTCTCAGACGCTTTATTTGGAATCAATCGATTGAGTGCAATCAAGCACTTCATGTGTCTTTCTTTCTCCAATTGATTGTGTCTGTTCTTTTGTTTTTTGTGCTGCTCTATCAGGATCAATAGTTTCATAATTCTGGCCAAGGAGGCCACAGCGTGCCAGCTGTGGCTTTTCTTGTCATCTGGTTGCTACTCTGTCACGTGGAAGCTGGAAAGCGTTTGTGTCGCTGGTGCGTCGATGCTCGCTGCCGGGAAGCTACGCGCTAAATGCAGAATAAACACGGTACCCAAAGGTGTTTGTGAGGGCCTGGGCGAGGTCATTTGTTTACGGGTTTTTTCCAAACTTAGTTCCTCACATGAAGTGGTGGGATGTACACTGTACTTTAGTAGAATTATGAGGTGTTTGTATTTCCCTGATCATCCACTCATGGGGGAGGATGGGCATTTATACCACTGATTATTACTACCTTGATTCATCAGTGATAGTAATCCATGAATCGAATTTGATTCTTTCACAGGAATATATTTGTTTTATTGATGACTTTGAACTTCCATTTTGTGTTGGCTTTGAGTGGTGCCTGCAGATCAAAGCAGTAGTGTTTCCAGATGCCACACCCCCACTCTACCTCCTCGGGGTCTGGACGAGGACTGAGCTGAAGGAGTTTCTGGTGAACTTTTAGGATTTCATCTGATTTCACCTGAATCCGACCCAGTGACGGGCTTTTAGGATAACTCCAATAGCGTCTCTGATCCTCTTGCTTACTTAATCAAGTTGTTTTTTAACGCGGTTCATTTACGCATGATTTATGCCAATAGAACTTCTTATGGTGGATATGTCAAATCGTTTTTTTTCTTCGGGTGAAGTGAAACCTGTTACCTGTATGTGGCTCTTGGAGACGGATGAGGCAACGGCTTGCAGCTAATGGTGGCCCCCACAGTGCGCACAGTGGAAACCGTGCTGACGCAGTGCTTCAAATCATTGTTTTGTCTTTTCCAGAACGTGTCTTCGTAGTCTGTCAGATGTTCTCTGAACTGTGTCGCTCTGAGGAGCTCACGTTGTGTCAAGAGACTCACACAATTGTGAGTGACTCGTGGTGACAACATGGGGACAAAATCAAACATGCAAGTTGTTTTTGAGAAGGAATCTCTTGACTGAAAGCATATACAAATTCCGAAGTACAAAAAGTAATGCACGCATTTCAAACCCTTGTCATTTTTGGACTACATATATTTATATTTCTGATGTGGCCAGGATAGCAGTCTCCTCCGATGAAGACGTTGCAGTAAAAGTCCCAGTGCAATGTTTCAATTTGCGAATCCGGAAAACAAAGGTCATCTTGTGACAACTTGTCAGTCCTCCGGGGTGAATTTTGCCGCCTGCCATTCAAACCTACATCAAACCGAGGTGATTCACGTCTGCACGACGAACAAACACGAGACGAGTGACGCATCAAAACAAAGCACAATGCACATGCTCGCAAACAGCACGCTCTGTTTCTCTTTAGCACAGTAGAAATAAATAATGAGCTTTCTCACAGAGCGCGAGAAACTTCACAGACCTCATTGAGTCAAAGGCTCCTGCCTTTAAATCCCGTGTGACAACATTGCGTCCTCCAACAGCAACAAGCTTTATTTTCATCCCAAGGTGAATTTCTTCTCTGCATGTATTCTTTGTGATGATTCCTGTCAAATTTATGAGGATTATTAGCTATTACCTAGAGTTACTATTGATTACAACAAGCCATATTTTTGTGTCATCCAAGTCCCTGACACAGTCACACTGCCTTGTAAAAGTCACACATGTAATAGAAGTCAGAGAAACATCCTTCCGTTAAACCTCAAAAATCAAAGGCTACAGGGATACTAACTCATACAGACACACCTGTGAATAATTATTCACAAACTGTTTGTGTGCTTTATATTTTTTAGATGTTGGAAGATAACAGAAAAACAAGATCTCAGAGGGATTGTGAGACTTTGTGAAATCTGGGCTGAAGGCTTACTGCAGGTAGAGAAAAAAAGGACTTAAAATGCAACGAGTGAGCCATTATCTTTTAAGAGACTGAGTCCCAAATTCATTAGCAGTATCCACACCTTCATTAAGTGCATATTGCATTGCATATCTTACTTCAACTGGCTTTGTTGTCGTTGTTAGGTTAAGATGTTACGCTACGATGTTACGCTCAGAATTTGAGCATTTAGCTGTGGATATGTATAGAACTTTTTTTTCCCCCTACCCTCGCCATTTTCTTCATCTAGAGAGCACATATTGTGTTAATCTGGAGTGTGTGTGTGTGTGGGCGTGTCGAATGGCGGGGCAAAGCCATCAGGTTGCTGGAGTGTTTGGGATCAAAGCACCAAAGCCTGGTTTCCCCACTACAGAAACACTTAACCTTACAGATAAATTGCTACAGATGACAAAGTGCCTGAACTCCAGTCCCTCCCCTCACTGTGAGTGTGTGCAGTCAACTCAAGGAGTTTAGTTCATTTCATTTAGCCAAGAATACATTAGCACTGCGTCTCCTTTTTCCAGATGTTTAATTCTCTTTTTTATGGGCTTTTTTTTTACTCAAGCTTCCGTGTGCTGAATACGGCCAGTGAGCCCTTCTTTGTCAAAGCTTGTTAAAAAAAAACTGTGGTCTCCATCACTTCCTTGGAAGCCATAATCGATTATTATATGGACAGATTTTTTCTTTTCTTCACGACTGTTTTCCAGCAGTACATACACACAACCACCTATACACATGGTTATGGAAATAACTTATATATATATCTTGTCGAGCCATCTACATAAAACTTGTGGATTAATTTTAAACGCCCTGGTTTTGCATAAATCTCTAGCTGTGACAAACTTAAACAGAGTGAGGTAGATTCTTAGTTAGTATATTCTTAGTTTGGTTTTTCTTCTCTTTTCATTCATGTTTTTCCCTTTCACCCTACAGGCTGCATCCTAAGTGTGCTTTTTCGTCTACCGTTCTCTGCTGTCGATAAAGAATGGACCACCTGTCTTAGGTCGGGTGTGATGCATTGCACTTGTTTAATTTACATGCAGTGTTTATCAGACAGAAGTGAATGTACGTGTAGCAATTAACAAACAGTCCATCTCCATAGGAGATTGGCAGCCTTTCGCGGGCTCTGAGCTTTTGGGAACTGTAGGATATAAAAAAAGAAATTGACGACCAGGTTCATAAATTAACTATAAATAAAATGCATTTAGTGTACAACAAAACACAACCATGATTGTGGAGATATGTTTTCAATAAAGTAATGGGAGCATTGTAAAACCACTGTCATTTTGAAACTGTAATCAATAGAACAATACCAATGTACAGTTATGGTTGTATTCAATCTAATGCAATCTACCGAAATGTATTGCAATACTTGATAGCACCACAACTGATATTGACCGAGAGGCCTTCGAAATCCGAGCTACGTTGATCCCACCAGGAGACCACTCCCAGGGGGCGTGGTCACTGACTTTACACCTCCACTGATCTGTGTAAATACTTGGGAGTTCTCTGGAGGAGACAGCAGACTAGGGATGGTCAAAGGACTCCCCGTGGTCTGTTGGTTTGTGGAGACCAGCGGCTCCTCAGCTGAGATGTTCTTTTTAGCACAGCACCGTATCTTTTATTAAATACTTTTTTTTTTACTGTTCATTCCAAGATGTTTCCAACCGTCTGGTGTTACTCGAGAGAAATGGAGTCAAAGCTTTTAGTGTTCATGAGGTTCAGACGAAGATGCCCTTTCTTCCTTGCTAGAGAAAACTAAAAAACAGCACTGAAGTAGCAGCTTTTCATGAGCAATATTATTTTTATTGTTTATATATTTTGAGAGGAGGAAAAATTGTTGAGTGTTTTATCACTCTTCCCTTTGCGCATAAGAATCAGCTCTGTTGGCAGGTTATCTAGTAGTTTTACCTTTTGATATTGATCAGAAAAAGTATATTTCATTGCTAATTCTTTTTGCTTTATATACTTTAGGTTCATGTTCAGGGTCTTTGACTTTAACACTTTAATTTGGACTGCATCAAAATCCATAAAATATATCTAGTACACATTAAATTCAGCACTCTCGAGTCTCAGTAACCAAATAAACCTAATTACGAGAGTGTAAAATCCAAATTTTAATCTGCATAAATTGTCTCTTAGAGCAGTAGTGAATGATTTGGAAGAGAAAACGCTGACGGCGAGAGGTTGGTATAAATTACATTTGTATTCATGATTATAAAATTGCATTGCCATGTGTGCTTCCACCAGACTCAGTCCAGGCTCTGCAAGGTTTCAAAGCTCGCTCTTGAGTTATGAATCAGGTGTCAGACAGACGCAGCCCGCCGGCTGCTTAAAGAAATGTTTTATCTAGTGGACTCTATTCGTGTGTAGGATATTGTTTTTGGATCTGCACGTTTTATTCCACGCAGCTGAACTCTCTGACTTTCTGTAGCTTTTTCCACAGCAAACATACACTGTATATTTTACTGTATATTTGACTGGTCTGTCCTGGTCATATATAGATTCAAACAAGGGACTTCAATGACAGCAATTAATCGGCCATCGGTGTGACTTTCATTCCCGGGGCTGGGGCCTTCTGAGAAAGTGTCTCGCCTCTGCTGATGAGTCCACGAAGGCAAACAGCCCCCAGCAGACTATGTCAGCAGAGACGTGCGTTGAAACGCCCAGGGGGGGATAAGAGCCTCTCCCTCGGGACGGGTCGTTGCTCCTGCGGTTTTAATTCCATTGCTTTACAGTCAGGGCGCGGAAACTCATTCTCTTTGACACTTGAGATCCTCGCAGAACAGTGTACCACCTGGTAGTAAACAAAGCAATCTAACAAGAAGGCACTGAATCCGAATTATCATCCAAGGGAGGAAAAATGAAAGGAATTTTCTGTTTTGTATGTAATGCTACTATTTGTCTGTCATGAATCACTTTCGTTTTTGCCTCCTGCTCTTCTGTCTTTATTCAATCTTTGGCTTCTGTGGTGCGCCTCCCGTCCAGCTGGCTCTTGCTCGGCTGAGGTGAAGTGGAAGGCATGCAGCCAGTCGCCTGAGATTGAGTCCAGAATATTTCCTGGCCTCGAGGATGGACGAGGAGAGAGAGACGGGCGGGGGGGCGGGGGGGGGAAGTGCGCCAGCGAGGAGCGACATTACATTTTCTCAAATCAAAGTTCTCTTTGTGTTATAGTTTGGCGGGAGCAGCTCTTTCATGGCAAATTCTGACTTATCGCTTATACCACTCATGCAGGCAAATAATAATAATAATGAATGCCAAGTGCACATTGTTCCTGGTGTGCACGGGTTGTGTGAGTGACGAATTTCTAAGAAAGCATCTAATAAATGCTTCCAAGTGCTGAGGGAACGAATATTACCAATGACCTCATCATTTCCAAAATAATGGCTAGACTGGAACAAATACTTGGCCCCTAAAAATAAGTAACTAAAAGAACAAAAATTGCTTATCTAATACCCGACAGGAATACCAACTCCCAAAAAAACCCTCTTTGGGGAGAAAGTTAGGAGAAATAAATAAAGGACGGCAATTAGCTTTCGTCCCCAGCTTTTAACATCACATGGTGACAGGATGTTAATTTGTACAGTATTTATGATTTACATGACTATAAATTGTTATTGACTATAATGCATTCAGTTCACCTAACATACAAATGTAATATCTACTCTCACAATCATCACACAAACTACAATTCTACACTAAACAATGCGCCAGGTTGGGAAAAAGCATCTTGGTATGGAGGATGTTTTTTTTCTCCGGAAAATAGCGTACAGAATGTACAATTCAGTTAACGAATTTACACTTATTTAATATTTATTAAAAAACTATTTTTGTTCAAGGTTTTTAAAATGGATGTCAATTTTAAAATGTATTGAAAAATCTCAAATACCCCTTGAAGTGCCTTCACGTGCCCCCAGGGGTACATGTACCCCCATTTGAGAAACACTGATCTAATGCATCCCCACATACTTATATGTAATATTGTAAATACTATACACAGCACTTAATAGTATTAATTAGTATTAATACAGAAAACGCAAGTAATACAATTAAAGGCCAATGAAAATTGAAACAATAAATCATAATTTACATGACGTTTTATTTAAGTTGTGAATGATGTCAGATTTCAGAATCCTAAGATCATCAATTTGTTGGAATATGAATTCTTGGCTGACAGCTGCTGACGTCCTCTCTCCGTGGGGCTGGGGCGGGTGGTCTTGGGGTGACAGGTCTGGGACTCACCGGGGTTCTGAGAGGCATTCAGGGGTCTGTGGGGGGTCTGGGTCTGCTTGGCACGACGGGTAGGCTGACTTTTAGTCTTAGCTGTCCCAGGAGTTAGACAAGTCTGGAGGAGTCTCTCCCTGTTAAACACAAACACAAGTGATGAAAACATTGAGCTCAACTACACAACCTTTAGATTGTTGGGTTGAATCTTTATTATCTTGATACTTCAGTAGTCTTAGTGAGGGATTACTTACTTGGCCCAGTGAAAGAAAGGCGCCAGCCGCTCTTTAGTCGTCCATCCTTGTCATCTGGTCCTGCAGTCGTCCATCCTTGTCATCTGGTCCTGCAGTCGTCCATCCTTGTCATCTGGTCCTGTAGTCGTCCATCCTTGTCATCTGGTCCTGTAGTCGTCCATCCTTGTCATCTGGTCCTGCATTTGTCCATCCTTGTCATCTGGTCCTGTAGTCCTCCGTCCTTCTGATCTCTTCCTGTATTAGGCTCATTACTGTAAAAGAAACTTGAAAACCTTTTCTTAACATATGGGGGATATTACTTAAACGTTGTCTGGTTCAGTCACCTTCACCTTAATTTTCTTTACTATAAAAGAGACTTTCTGGAGACTTCTGTCTGGTATGCATGTTATTAAAAAGCATAGACTTACCTTTGTCTGAAAAAAACATCTAGACTACATGAATAAAAATACAACACAGAATAACAACCATCCCCTGTAACTTACCTCTGGTCTCTATGAATAGCATCAACTATTAATCAAAATTAAAATGTATAAAGAAGAGATGCTGAGGCCGTGAAGTGGGGGGGGGGGGGGGAAACCACCGGTAGCCATCTGCTGGGCTCTTCATTAAGAAGGGGCAGAGGCATGAAATGTAGGGATTTGACTCAGTGTAGTCCTCTTCCCTGGTTCTCTTAGTGGAGGAGGAGCCTAGACATGAAGTGCAAGAGGCTGTGTCCACATGGTCCTCCACAGTCCCTCTGTCTTTTCACACTTACCTGCCCTGTGTCGTCCTTTTGCCTACTTGGAGGAGACTCCTGACATCTGGGAGACTGCGATTAGCGCTTCATCAGGACATTCCACATGAGAAGGAAGTGGAGGAGACTGCACTGGTCGCAAATGTATCAATCCATAAAGAAGAGATACCTAAAATCTCTTCTGCAAGATGCAACCTATAGCCAACCTCACGGGGAATGGCGCTTTACATCCTGCAGCATGTTGCTGTTAATTCAAGTTTCTGCTTTCAGCCCACTGCCAGCATCTTCTGTGTGTGGGGGCTGAGGCCTGAAGATGAGGGAGGAAACCACCGGTAGCCATCTGCTTCGCTCTTCTTTGAGGAGGGACCGAGGCCTAAAGCGGAGTGTGCTGACTCTCTGTAGTCCTCTTCCCTGCTCCTCTTAGTGGGGCAGGGGCCTAGCCCTGAAGTAGAAGGGGCTGTGTCCAAATGGTCCTCCTCACTTGGTAGATAAGGGGCTGTCTGGGGCTTTATCAGTCCTGACCAGACACAAAGGTTTCACATCCTGCAGAAAGCAAGCTGTCGCTCTCAATTCAAGTCGCTGTTTTCCGCCCACTGCTAGTATCTTCTTGTCCTCTTCCCTGGTCCTCTTAGTGGACGAGGGGCCTAGACCTGAAGTATAAGGGACTGTGTCCACGTGGGGGAGATTGCGCTGGTCGCGAATTTATCAATCCATAAAGATATGCCTAAAAACTCTGCTGCAAGATGCTACCTATAGCCAACCTCGCTGAACACGGCGGAAGGCGGTTTTACATCCTGCAGCAAGCAGAATGTCGCTGTCAATCCAAGTCGCTGCTTTCAGCCCACTGCCAGCATCTTCTGTGTGTGGGGGGCTGAGGCCTAAAGATGAGGGAGGAAACCACCGGTAGCCATCTGCATCGCTCTTCTTTGAGGAGGGAAAGTGGAGGCCTAAAGTGGAGTGCACTGACTCTCTGTAGTCCTCTTCCCTGCTCCTCTTAGTGGGGCAGGGGCCTAGCCCTGAAGTGCAAGGGGCTGTGTCCACCTGGTCCTCGACACCGTCTCTTTGCCTTTTCACACTTACCTGCCCTGTGTCGTCCTTTTGCCTACTTGGAGGAGACTCCTGACATCTGGGGGACTGGGATTAGTGCTTCATCAGGACATTCCACAGGAGAAGGGAGTGGGGGAGATTGCACTGGACGCAAATTTATTAATCCATAAAGATATGCCTAAAAACTCTGCTGCAAGATGCTACCTATAGCCAACTTCGCTGAACACGGCGGAAGGCGGTTTTTACATCCTGCAGCAAGCAGAATGTCGCTGTCAATCAAGTTGCTGTTTTCAGCCAACTGCCAGTATGTTGTAGTCCTCTTCCTTGGTCATTTTAGTGGATGAGGGGCCTAGCCCTGAAGAACAAGGGACTGTCCACATGGTCCTCGACACCGTCTCTTTGCCTTTTCACACTTGCCCTGTGTTGTCCTCTTTTCTGCTTGGAGGACACTCCTGACGGAGTCAGCGCTTCTTCAGGACATCAATCCGAGTCGCTGTCTTCCGCCTGCGGCCAGTATCTTCTGTGTGTGGGTGGGGCGAGGCCTGAAGTGGAGGGTGCTGAGTTCCTGTAGTCCTCTTCCCTGGTCCTCTTAGTGGAGCAGGGGCCTAGCCCTGAAGTGCAAGGGGCTGTGTCCACCTGGTCCTCGACACCGTCTCTTTGCCTTTTCACACTTACCTGCCCAGTGTCGTCCCTTTGCCTACTTGGAGGACACTCCTGACATCTGAAGGACTGGGATTAGTGCTTCGTCAGGACATTCCACAAGAGAAGGAAGTGGGGGCGATTGCACTGGATGCAAATTTATCAATCCATAAAGATATGCCTAAAAACTCTGCTGCAAGATGCTACCTATAGCCAACCTCGCTGAACACGGCGGAAGGCGGTTTTACATCCTGCAGCAAGCAGAATGTCGCTGTCAATCAAGTTGCTGTTTTCAGCCAACTGCCAGTATGTTGTAGTCCTCTTCCTTGGTCATTTTAGTGGATGAGGGGCCTAGCCCTGAAGAACAAGGGACTGTCCACATGGTCCTCGACACCGTCTCTTTGCCTTTTCACACTTGCCCTGTGTTGTCCTCTTTTCTGCTTGGAGGACACTCCTGACGGAGTCAGCGCTTCTTCAGGACATCAATCCGAGTCGCTGTCTTCCGCCTGCGGCCAGTATCTTCTGTGTGTGGGTGGGGCGAGGCCTGAAGTGGAGGGTGCTGAGTTCCTGTAGTCCTCTTCCCTGGTCCTCTTAGTGGAGCAGGGGCCTAGCCCTGAAGTGCAAGGGGCTGTGTCCACCTGGTCCTCGACACCGTCTCTTTGCCTTTTCACACTTACCTGCCCAGTGTCGTCCCTTTGCCTACTTGGAGGACACTCCTGACATCTGAAGGACTGGGATTAGTGCTTCGTCAGGACATTCCACAAGAGAAGGAAGTGGGGGCGATTGCACTGGATGCAAATTTATCAATCCATAAAGATATGCCTAAAAACTCTGCTGCAAGATGCTACCTATAGCCAACCTCGCTGAACACGGCGGAAGGCGGTTTTACATCCTGCAGCAAGCAGAATGTCGCTGTCAATCAAGTTGCTGTTTTCAGCCAACTGCCAGTATGTTGTAGTCCTCTTCCTTGGTCATTTTAGTGGATGAGGGGCCTAGCCCTGAAGAACAAGGGACTGTCCACATGGTCCTCGACACCGTCTCTTTGCCTTTTCACACTTGCCCTGTGTTGTCCTCTTTTCTGCTTGGAGGACACTCCTGACGGAGTCAGCGCTTCTTCAGGACATCAATCCGAGTCGCTGTCTTCCGCCTGCGGCCAGTATCTTCTGTGTGTGGGTGGGGCGAGGCCTGAAGTGGAGGGTGCTGAGTTCCTGTAGTCCTCTTCCCTGGTCCTCTTAGTGGAGCAGGGGCCTAGCCCTGAAGTGCAAGGGGCTGTGTCCAGCTGGTCCTCGACACCGTCTCTTTGCCTTTTCACACTTACCTGCCCAGTGTCGTCCCTTTGCCTACTTGGAGGACACTCCTGACATCTGAAGGACTGGGATTAGTGCTTCGTCAGGACATTCCACAAGAGAAGGAAGTGGGGGCGATTGCACTGGATGCAAATTTATCAATCCATAAAGATATGCCTAAAAACTCTGCTGCAAGATGCTACCTATAGCCAACCTCGCTGAACACGGCGGATGGCGGTTTTTACATCCTGCAGCAAGCAGAATGTCGCTGTCAATCAAGTTGCTGTTTTCAGCCAACTGCCAGTATGTTGTAGTCCTCTTCCTTGGTCATTTTAGTGGATGAGGGGCCTAGCCCTGAAGAACAAGGGACTGTCCACATGGTCCTCGTAACCGTCCCTCAGCCTTTTCTCACTTACCTGCCCTGTGTTGTCCTCTTCTTGGAGGACACTCCTGACGCGCTGTCAGCGCTTCTTCAGGACATCAATCCGAGTCGCTGTCTTCCGCCCACTGCCAGTATCTTCTGAATGTGGGTGGGGCTCGGCCTGAAGTGGAGGGTGCGAGGCCTGAAGTGGAGGGTGCCGAGTTCCTGTAGTCCTCTTCGGCTGTGTCCACATGGTCGTCCTCATCCCTCTGCCTCTTCCTACTTACCTGCCCTGCGTCGTCCTCTTCCCTGCTCCTCTTGGTGGACAATCCTGACGTCTGGGGAACTGGACTCGGCGCTTCTTCGGGAAGGTCCACATGTGAAGGAAGTGGGGGATGTTGCAGTAGTACAAACTGCAGGAAAGCTTCTTGTTGCATTTCTTCTGTAGGTGCCACCCAGTCCATCCAATCGTCCTCAGAAAGGGAGTCGCACACAGACATGGAGTCGTACCCAGAATCCTTCCCGTCCTCATCATCCTCTTCCTCCTCATGGTGTTGCTCCTCCAGAAAATACAATGCTGCCTCCAGACCAAAGTGCATCAGTTGCCTGTCCATTGCCAACATGGGCCGCTCCTCTTCCTCCTCCTCTTCATCCTCCTCTTCATCCTCCTCTTCATCCTTTTCCTGCTCCTCGTTGTCATCCGGGAAGGCCAGGGGAATAAAATCAACTTCACCCACAGCATAACCTACCTCACCTACCTCATCCGAGGAGTTGAGGAGAACGCCGTGGTCATCACCGAGGGGGCAGGGTTGTGTGGGACGTTCCATGATGCAGGTAACACCAGCTTTAAGATAAAACATTTAAACTGTCAGGATTTCTCATTACATTAAATATGTCTGGATCACATCAGCAATAAAGTTTTGATTTGTAAAGAGCAGATCACTACAGTAACTATGACTGCAGGACCCAAGGAAGTCACTAACACACACAATGTAATGTAATTATTGTCCTCTCTACTGTCACTCTGTGTAAAAAAAAAAAACACGGTCGGGTTTCTAGTATTAAAAAGCTTTTTATCAGCCAGTTAGCGGGTCAACTAAGCCACTGTTCACGTTGATTCTGCAAGTGTGCGCACGTCATTGACTTGCAATAAACAGCGTGGACGTGTTTTATATGCAGTGCGTCAGTGAATCACGGCGGCATTGATACAACAATGAACTTCTTTAATTGATCACTCTTAATTCTACGAGTTGCACATCGCAGCGCGTGGAGGTGGTGCAGCACGCGCACATGCAGTCCCATACGGTTACTTAACAAATCGCTCTCTTGTCACCAGTAATCTGCGGTCACTGGAGGCAGTGCCTTCCTTATGCCATCTTGAAATGTAAAAAAAAGATATATATATATCTGTGATCTGATCTGTGATACAAGTGTAATTATAAGATTACAATCAATCCAATGATTATTATGGGCAATATCGCTGAATTTGTGTATTTTCCTGTTCAAATACGTCAGCGACGAGCGCCTCTCGGATTGCGCAATCCTTCAAAAACCCGGATGACCTGCTCTGTTTTTGCTCAATTTGAGCACGTGCAATTAATGTCTCTATATGTCAACAATGTAATGTAATGTTTGTACACATATTTGTATATATAGTTAGCATCTGCTAGCTAAAACAATCAAGTAGCGAACGTCAAGTGCACATCATCCGTCCTTTAAGACTGAAAACGTACAGTCTGAATCGTACAGACCAAAGACGAGCAATAATGTCTCATACGACAAAGAGACCGAACTTAAAGACGACTTTTGTGCCATAGTGGTTGATGATCAAGAATATTGACATTAACTTGTGCATTCCAGGTCTCGTTGCAAGATATTCATTCATTCACAGCGCTCATGACGTCGACCTGAATTGTCCTCTTTGGCTTAAAAAGGAGCCCTAAATTGATTACGAAAGCTCGCTTTCCCCAAACTCCTCATTTGCGCGTTTCCGGGATGTTTTTAGGCAATCGCCACCGAGCTAAAAACCAAAATGACAACCAACGGTAGCGAAAATTCACCGCACTGTAACAAGTACATTATGGCTCAAGTCAGTACACCCCGTGACTCACTCTCAACTAATCAGAAGGCTTGATTTCATCTACCCGTATAATAAAAGAATACACAATAGGGTATATGAAACATAACCAGTAGTCAATGTGCAAGCAGCCAGTTGAATGGTGAATTGATGCTACTACGTCACTGCTTGTAACTCTTATGAAAGGCATCGACCACGAGCAGAGTGCATTTCAATGTAAATATCAGAGAAATAGTGTACGGAGCATGTAACAACACATTCATAAGTACGTTTCAACCACGTGACGTACGTTGACTAGACCTGCACGTCGTGACGTCACACGTCAACCGTCTCCATGGACCCGGTGGTTTCCAAATAAAAACATTTATTTGAACGTTCCATGGCGTTCTGAGCGCCATCTTTTTTCACAAATTGCAATGTTAATCTTCGACAATTTGATACCCTCAAACCAAAATAACAGTGTTTTAAAACATCTACACTAATTGTTGACACACCCCAGAGATGTCCCGCGAGATGTAACACATCCCGCCCCTCCAATAATCATTTTACACCGAGAAATCCTCGACTGAGTGTCTTTGTCCATCAAATCGTATTTCTTTCACCGTTAAACTCAATGTCTCGTACTCATTTGTAACATGGGGACCCTTCTAGGGTGCAAGGAGATCAAAACGTTGTCTTACTTGAACACTGAAGGTTCCAATCAGCCAACTTCCTTCAGCCGGTGGTCGTCCTCGATGCTCCGCCGCTCCTCCGCCGCTCCTGAGGGCCTGTTTCAGCCTCGTCTGTGCTCCACTAAAGATGTTATACAGTAGTTCACTTCTCCAACAATATCGGTATCCAGTAGAATCCGCTCAGTAGTCAAAAACTCAAAGGTTTTGTTCTCAGCAGTTTGCTTTCACGGGAGGTTTAAAGTTCGCGTTCAAGTCAAAGAGCAAAGGGAACGTTCAGAAAGTGCGCTGACCTTATATACCCTCGGTCGGGTCATCGTTCGGTTGCCATGGCATTTTACGGCGCGCGTGCGTGCGTGCGTGTTTCTACGTGCTCTCGTTTTTATTAAATATATTTATGGATTTTTTATTTATTTCGGTATTATTTCGTTATTATTTCGTTCTGGCCATTCAATACAGTTTAATGAACATCTGTTTCTGCAACTTTCCAAAAAAAACGACAACAGCGAAACATGTGGTTTTTACCTGTTTTATATCCGGTCTGCTGAACACAGGGAGACAAACATTTTAGTTGTTTATCATGCTATGTTGTGAACACAGCTTAAATAGTTGTTATTAACTGCAGCAGACCATAAATATTATTCAATAAGTTGCCTTAAGGACTAAGTGGGAAGATGTTCAATGATATATAGGCCTACATGTGATTTCTTTTCATTACAAAGTCTGTCTTTTTAATAATGGAGGATTTATAGTGAGATTTAGATGAACCCACCAGAAATAAAACTTTTCAGATGCTGATAATATGATTTAATAAGCGTGTAGCGGCTAAGCCTAACTTAAAGCCACTGAGGGGCTGCGTGGACAGGCTAAAAGTAGGGTTTGACGCGCTGGCCACTGCACATGTTTCGTTCGGTAAAATAAACCCGCTTACGCCGTTGATTCTGTGTTTGAATATTTGGTTTATTTAGCACAATGTGGAGTCCATTTAGCTGTCACTTACAACCACGTATTGTGACAGAGAAAACTGTGTGCTCCTCCGTCTCGCAACACCTGCCACCTGGCTGAAAGTTCCCACCTAATAAAGCAAGTGCACCATGGTGACACCTGCTGGCTCAATTTGGTATCTTCCACCCAATGTCAATTAAAACTGGCTCCTACAAAGCGTAGTAAAATATTACATGGAATCTTACACGGAATCCATGGCAGCATCTAGATATGTATTTGTCCGTCTGTCTATCTATAAATCGATAAAACCAGAGGTATCACGTAACAAAGTACAAATACATTGTTACTTTACTTATGTAAATATTTTTACAACTTTTTACTTCTCGTTACATTTTCACGCAAATATCTGTACTTCCTACTCCTTACATTTTAAAAATAGCTTCGTTACTCCTATTTCATTTTGGGGAGTTTTCCAGCATGTCATCGTTCAAAAACTAACACACACACAAAAAAAACTATCCGGATAAATCGCCTGAATTTGATTGTGGTTGGATGAGAAGCATAAACATTTACCATTCAAACACCCTTGGTTTGCACAATGTTTCCCCATCATTATGACAGCGGTGGTCTGAAGGCACCTTCCCACCGTGTTGTAACGGACTGTTTGTCCTTAATGGACATTTTTTTCCCCCTCTGTTACTTTTCCTTTTATACTTTAAGTAGTTTTGAAACCAGTAATTTTATACTTTTACTTAAGTAAAAAGCTTGCGTTAATACTTCACTTTCTCCACAAGTATTTTTAAACCCTAGTATCTATACTTCTACTTGAGTAATGAATGTGAATCCTTCTGACTCCTCTGGTCAGCATTCATTGCGTGTGTATAGCTTTTTACAAATCAGATGAGGAAATAACCGAGAGAAGTGCAAAGTGATGACATGGCAGTTTTAATCCATTTCTAAGCTTCTGCCTCTACTTAATTCTTAAGACACACTGAGACGTTATGTTTCTCACACTGCCGGCCAGCGAGCGGTGCCCTGCATCACCCTGAGTGAGCGAGAAAATGTGTCTGTGTGGGAACTAAGCTGACATTGCTCCCTACCAATTTGGCCCTCTGGTTCAGCAACATGGGTGAGGTATTCATGAAAAACATGCTCACACTGCTCCATTGCAGAAGGGTGAAGGGGCTCTTGTAAAACCCCTGGTAACACACATCTTTCATTGCACAGTTTTTGATGCAATTAGATTTAGATTTGTCCTTATCCAAGCTTAGATGCATGAGGGACAATGTCGCGCCTGTTTCACTGCTGCAGCCGCACGCCGATCCGCCTGTGAGTCGCCCAATCCATCCCATCCTCACTCGGGAACAACATCCCAAGATACTTGAACCCCTTCACTTGCGGTAGACAGTCGTCCCCCCCCCCCCCCCCCCCGCAGAGAGCGATACACCTGTTTCCAGCAGAGCACCAGGGCCTCAGATTTGGAGGCGGTAACCCTCATCCCTGGCGCTTCACGGACCACATCACGTTTTGAAACATGTGAAAGGAGACAGTTTGATCCGTAGGGTGGCCGAACTCTATTTTGCTTGGTATTGTTGTTTTTCCAGCTATCAACTAGTTCAATTTATTTTTTTTTAACCCCTGGCGCTGCAGGCTTTCTTTTACTCTCCATCGACTTTCTGGCAGCCGCCGTAGTTTAGAGGTGTTTGATCACTTCCCCCTGCGCCAATAATTCATTTGACTCAGGAAACCAAAGCAAGACTGCTTTCTTAAACAGAATGGATATTTCTAATGGCTCTGTGGTCAGAGCTGCTTGGAGCTGAAAACATCCCTGTGGGTTGAGGATTGTTTTTTTTGTTCTCACTGCCTGATGAGTGTCCCAAATCCCTGATCACAATCCCTGCTGGCGAGTCAGCTGCTGCATGTCTGACCGGGTGTGACTTCAAAAAACAGCAGGTGGTCTACCTCAGCAAACACAGGGTCCGACTCGAAAGTTGTTTTGAGAGTTCAATTACTTGCAAGATAAAGTAACAGCAATTCAGCCTCTAAAATGTTAATGTTTCTCTAAATCTATTTAATTGTCTTGTTAATTTCTTATTTGTGTTGTTGTGCTTTACTGCCAAGACAGAATTGCTCTGTGAACATTGTGCATTGAGGGCTTGAAATAGCTACAGAGGACAATAATTGGCTATAAATCTGAACTAATAGAGTGATGCAGCAATTGCGCATTTTGTGGGTCATGCAGCTTGCATCGCACCTGTTCCATCGATGACAATCCAATGGGATTTTCTGGATTTCTGGATTTTGGATTAGTGCAGGAAATAAACTCTGTGGAAAAAAAGGGATTATGATACATTTTGTTCAGCAAGATAATTCTCACAAAGACCACTTTTATGATTTGTGACATCGCACAGACTCAGCCTCACCCGGCTAACGTTAGCTAGCCAGCAGTCTCACACAGATAGCACCTGACAACATATAAACTAACTTTATAAATGTACTCAGATGTTTTATAGCGAGACCAATGTGGTGGATTTTGCAATGGATGTGTACAATTATTTGTAGAAATGAAATCTTATACTGTAAGAGCCATCATCTGGTCAGAAAATGACTTTTGTGGCCCAACTGAAGCAGCTCCAAGTCAATCCTCAAGATGTGTGAAGACCCAGAGACGACTCGACAGATGCAGTCCACAGGCTCCAATCGACTTGGTAGAGTTGCATCTCTGAGGTAATATTCTCACTCGTCATATTACACTGACAATATTGTTATATGTGTGAAAGCATCTGCAGATTATTGATGGCCCCTTTGTTTTAGTTAATCATAAGAGATGGACGGATGCTCTTCAACTACCTTTCAGAGAAACACAATGTAAATGTTGAAATGTTAAACGTAGCCACACACATTTTTGAAATTTTAATGTGGGTTGCCCACTGTGTTTTTATTTCCATAACAACCATCTGCCGCTCAAAGCCAGCTGGACTGTGGTCTCAGAATCTTAAAACTTCCAACACCCACCGATGTCCTCATTATTCACACAATGGATAGAGCAACTACTTTCAACGTCCCTGCCAAAGTTTTCTTTATTTCCTTTTTTTTACACTATCAATTCATAGAAATATTGTACACCTTTTCTGCATTACCCAATAAAGGGGGACTCGTTGGTCAAAAACAGGAAGAGGCTTTAACCGCTGAAAGGTAGCTGGGGCGTTACACAGCCCAAACCGAATCTCTCTCGTTCACCACCTAGGTCGTGAAGGCAGTCTTCTCCTTGCCCGCTGGCTTGACCTCAACCAGTAGTTGCTTGCTAGGTCCAGTGTAGAGTACCACTCGGCTCTTTTCAAGCTGGTCAGGGACTCCTCAATCCGAGGGAGTGGACAGGCATCCTTGTGCGTGACAGCATTACGTTTCCGGTAGTCAACCTAAAACCTCCAGGAGCCATCTTTTTTGATTAGATGTGTTTTCAACTGTGATTCAAAAGCACTTAACACCGTGATGCTTTGCAGGTGAGCTGGAAGTGCGTTCCGCAGCTTAGGTCCCTGGATGGCAAATGACCGGCCCCCATACTTTTTATAATTAAACTTGGGAGTGACCAAAGTGGTGTGTTCGGAGGAGGCCATGTCCTGGTCCTTTTCCATTCTCACTCGTCAGCATGCTGCAAACGCTCGGTCAGATGCCACGGTTGCGACCCTGGGGAGAGTGGACTTGTGTAACAGTGTTAGCTGATGTCACCCTTGTTGCTGTAGGCCCTCCCAACCATGTTGCACTACATTCATACCAACTATCCCATAGTCTGGTGATAAATAACTGTCTTGTACGATCACCACTCCCTTCCCTAACATTACTACTGCACCGACCTCAGTCCAATAGTACACACCCCACATACGGAAGGGCAAAGACATTGGCTGCCTTAAGGGTTAACCAGTTGGGAGCCAGCATCCAGAATGCAGGCGATTGACTTACCCTGCACAAGCACCTCAACTTTGGGACATTCCCCCAGCGAACCTAGCTGGGATATTCACGGGCTCCTCAGAGGACACTCCAGCAGCTGTCGACAACACGCTAAACTTTGTCTTATTGGATTCACGACGATGGCAAGTCTGCTTGCATGTGTCCTGCTTGTGCACATTGCAGGCATATAGGACATGTTTTCTCTGTGTTAAGGTCAATTGTGCATCGCTGACGGCAGGGGTTGAACTGTCTTTTGGAGTGCCTTATGTGGATTTTGGATTTGACGCCGCTCAGAAGAAGCTGGCGGAGTGTCGGTGGGGATAGCTTCCTGAAATTTCTTCTGCCTGACAGTGTGCGTTTGTCACGGTGCACAGGCCCGAATCAACCCCTCATGGAAGTGAGCTGTCTCCCTGGACGGAGGGGGTTATATGAAGCTTCCCTCACCCATGGCACGCTGATCTCCTGAGCCCAAAGCATTCAACTTTGCAGCCATTCAGCCTCAGCAAATCCATGTCTGGCCTGATTTGCTGCCTCTGTATGTTTTGATTTTCAAAGCGTAACAGCTGTCTGGGGCTTGGAGACACTGCAGTGTCTGTTTGGTTAGTTGTGTGTCAGGGGATCACTTTGCACATTCTCTCAGCACCCCATCAGTTGGCTGTTACTTCTCTTGTGTAATTTAAGCCATGATTGCGACGGCCTCAACCATCCTGTCAGATACAGAGTGCGAGCTCTCGTTGAATCTGCTGGCTTTTAACCGTTAAGGGAATTTGAGTTTACATGTTTTTGTTCAATTTCCCTCTAGAGATCACTTGTTAAAACAAGTTATTATTATCTTCTTTTAATGACTGTCTCCTTTTGTGTGAAGTAACTTTTTGGATTGATGTTGTGTATTAATGTGGACCCGGTTTGTCTAAATTTCTTGAAACGATTGAATTTGTAAAGTTTATGCTCCGCTTTAATGTGTTTATGACAGCTAAGCGGAGAATAATTTTATTTCTTACACAATAACAGCTCCTTCTAAAAGAATGGTGTCAGATCTTTGAAAATCCCAGACGTTAATATATTCATTAATCCATCAATTGATGTCGCTGTGTTTGTTGCTTTCATACCGGATAGAGACATCTCAACTTAACCTCCCACACACACACACACACACACCTTATGGCTCGGGTGATCGCTTCATGATTCTGAAAGGTGATGTGTTTGTGGAGAAATACAGTATCCTAGCATGTCGTTGTGTAACAGTAATCTTCTGGTGTTTGTGAAAAGAAGAAGAGTAATTTTAATCAGCGTGAATGAGGCTTGGATGTGTTAAAGTTCCAGCTCAAATACAACAAAACCTCCTCAAAAAATAGTCTCACAACCAGCAGCTCTGCTTTCTCCCAAAGTACATCATCCAATTAGCAATAAGCTAATAAGTGGTTGATGTGCTCAGCCAATGATGATGTATACATTCAATATTTACAGCTGAGAGCATTAGTATTTTGACTTCTTTTATTTTTTAGCCAACGGAGCCCTCGGTACAAACAGTTCTTCAGTTTGTTCTCGTTTCAGAGAACTTCCTGAATTTTACAAACACCATTCGCGAGTGGTCTAAACCTGACACGCACAATTACCTTAATCTGCATAATTCATAACTTTTCATTTTGAAAAACCTTTTTGAATTACACATCATAATTATGTTGAGAATGTCCTGTTTAAGCTCTTTATTTATATAGCTTGACGATATAAAACCGTTCATTTAAACTGGCTATTGATGCTGTAGTATTATTAATTAAAGCATCAGAAAGGTTTCCTTAATTCAGTGTTGACACAACCCTCAGTGATCAATGGCACTCATTATTGATTTTCATTCTGATTCTGATACTGTTAAATGTTGAGCTTTCATTTCATGGATCTAAGCAGCACTGAAATATAAGACATGCAGTAAGGGGCAGGATGCGTAGCCTTAAGTTCATTATAACAACATATAGTAATCGTGATATAAGTAATCAACCTTTGTTTCATGATGCCCCATTTGATCATTACCTTTTCTTTCTTTAAGGGCTTTTGAAGGTAAAAAGAACTGTCTATGAATAAAAGAAACAGTTCATTGCGACTCCTTCACGGCATGGAGGGGGTTGGTTTGTGCTTCTTCGTGGTCTCTTTTGTTTGTACGCCACGTTACGTTTGGGAGAACAACACTGCGAGTTTTTTTTTTTTTTGCGTGCTAGTGGTGGATATGAAATCATTGGAGCAGTAATACTCATGAGCGCGCTCAACCTTTCGCTTATCCAAAGTTAGAAATAAAAGAGAATAAAGGTTTCATTCTCAGCAGCACGCGATTTAAGCTTTGCAGTCACACTGCAGGAAGCTGCTGTGCAGCAAGGTAACCTGAGGAGCTTTGGAAGCACTTCCATGCATGACTGTGCATTTCAATGAGGAAAATCAGCCTGGTTGACCGTATAGCTTATGTCATTTTTTTAGGATTGGTAGTTTGGACACAGAAATCCCAATCATCCAAACCACATAGTTTTGACCCTGACACTTTGGGTGGATAAACCAATGGCTGGAAACTGGCAAAACAGGCAGCTGGCAGCAGATCGTTTGCAGAGCATCGTATGTGGTTTTTGTGCAGCGCTATTATGTACTCCTGTATACTTACCCTCCCAGTATAGCATGGATGTGGCTTAATTATAGCTAGACGTACATACCTTTTGAAGATAACTGCATATATGCATGAGTTGGAAAATATGCCGGCAGGGGACTAGAACTAATGACTGGAGGAACACGTTGTCATTTCCTCCAGGTTCTCGTTAAAGACTTCTTCCTGGTCGCTTGCCTCTGGGATTTTATCGAGAATTCCCGTCTCTTCATGTTTGAGACCTTTTGGTGGATTCATCAGTGTATCAGCATCAGGTCTGTGTTTACGGTGTCCTGAGTGCGCTGTCTCAAATGTGAGAGCACGGTTCCTTTACATCAATCGGCAGGGGGGCAGTAAATGTTCTCAGTGTATTCTCCCGTACGTTGTTGGATGAGTTTGGATTATCTGAAAGGATATTTACTTGACTGAAAGGCCCCTCCCTCTTCGCTCCCACCACACAGCATGCTGGCAGACAAGCTCGACTTGACTCCGGAGGAGGCGGAGAGGTGGATCGTCAACCTCATCCGTGAAGCCAGACTCGACGGCAAGATTGACTCCAAACTGATGAGGCTCGGCTTTCACGGACCTACCTCCAGTCAGAGGAGCATCAAGTCCTGAGCCAAGCATGAATAGCCCCGTCTAGTGATTCAGGTTGGGAAATAGTTATGGAAAGAGACTATTCTAAAAAGTATTATAAATGTGTTTAACTGCTGGTGCATTAATGTCAGTCCTTCAGAAACGTACATTTGCATGAATTTGTCCCTCAGTGTCGTCGTGCCAGCAGGTGACCGAGAAGAGCATGTTTAAAAGTAAAGGTGCTAAAAAGAACATCTCCGCCACAGGGAAGCCCATTGACTCCCCATAGTGGCTGTCTGTGTGCTTCCACAAACGAACAGAACAATGGGGACCTACCGGTATTTATACAAATCAGTAAATGTGTGGTCTCTTGGTGAGTTCAATGTAACTCAGATTTCAAAGGTCTCTCAGTCAATATCAGTTACATTACATGTCATTTAGCTGACACTTTAACATGGCACATGGGGCAGCTGGGATTCAAACCACCAACCTTGCGGCTCCCAGCTCCATGTGCCACCATCGCCCCCGTTGTGGTGCTATCAAGTATTACATAAATATATTTCGGTTGATTACATTGCATTGAATACAATCTGTACATTGTTATTATTCTATTTATTACACTTTAAAAAAATAGTAGATTTACAATATTTTTATTACTTTATTAATTACATAGTTCCAGAATCATGGCTGTATTTTGGTGTACACTAAATGCATTTAATTAATTGTTAATTTATGAACCGGGTCATCAGTTTATTAATAATAATGTACACTGTCCTTCCGCAGCCAGATGTTAACGATGAACATAGGCAACAAGTGAGTGGCCCATAGCAACAGGGATGAGGTAGACAGAGCAATAGATATGGTGTAGGGATGTGAACAACTGGATGGAAAAGGGGGGGGCAGGGTCGCTAGGCTGCAGTTATGTACTTTCAGCTAAAAGTAATAATGGAATCTCAAGGCAGAGGAGATTCATCAATACTGTCAATAAAAACCACAACAGCAAACACATGTACATGCAAGGACTTCTTATTTTTCTATTGTATGGGATGCAAGTTATTAAGATATTACAGAATGAGTCCAAGCTACAGAATAGCTGAATGTCACCACACACATCGTTCTCCTTCAGCTTGATGCTTCCTCTTAGCTCCATAAAACACAACAAAATGTAAAGTTAGTTTATAATCACACCACAAAACAAAAAGAGCAAAGGAAGTTCAGTTTCTTGTGTATTTGACTGACTTTGATCCCTCTGTTCATAATATGAAGTATAAACTACAGTATATACATATTTGGTTTCTTCCATTTTTCATATTTTAACACCAGATGGCGTCATTGGTTCATCTTAGTCTCCCCCGTCTTTTACAAAGAGTGGAGGCATTTCGTATTTCAGGGCTCTCCCAGACTGTGTGAAAGGCTTTGGCTCTCTCTGGTCAGCTGATGGCCGTAATCATTTGGTGATTAAAAAGAAAAACATCAGTTGGCATGGAGATCAAATTGTACCGACGAATCAAGCGTCAATCCTGACTCGATTCTTAAGGTCTGTTGTCAGTTATAATCGGTTGTTTTTGCTTGTGCATCAAATGCTTAGCCCCACCTTATTTCCAAATACTGAACGATGTTGCAGTGTAAATATTTGAGACGATGTACTCAAACACGCTGTCAGGGTTCGAAACAGGTACAGTTTGTCTATAGAGCACATTTTGTGCAACAACTAATGAGCCTCACAAGAAAAATGATCAATGATCGCAAAAATATACAATCAGATCCGATCAGTAGATATTATTAAAACAGTTTTAACCTTGTATTACACACCAATCTAAAAGCTTGTGAGAAAGGTATGTGAGAGATCAAAGAATGCAGCCATAGTTCCTGTAAAACTAGGTCATAAATAGTTCAGGTAAATTAAAGTCGGCCCTCTTTGTTCACCCAGTGTCCGGGAGACAATATGAACCTCCGTCATCACATGACACTTTTCTGGCATTTGTGCAGGTAAAGAGGGGAAGGTGTCTCACTCGAGTCTCACTCTAGCATGAAGGCCTCTGATGTTGAGCCAGGTGGGGTGGGGGGAGGGGGGTGTGGCTGTCAGTTAAGCATACTGCTGTTAACCCCTTTACCACTCCTCAAGGCTCCCCACACACTTTTCCAGGACCTTTCCAGACGCGCACACACACACACACACACACAAACACCAGCTACCAGCACACTCCCTCCAAAGCTGACGTGGGCCTGAGCCTCTGTCTCCCTTTTGGGACAGCTGGTTTCCATCTGTGGTTGCCGTTGCTCTGGCTGCTGCTGCTGCTGCTTCCTGCTGCCCTTCACCAGCTCTGCTGCAGTCGGCACTCTGTGGATCGGAAGGAGAGGATAGCCTTCGCCATGGACGTCCTGACAGCCTGGGCCGTCACCCACCCGGCGGTGGCCCGGCTCCTCTGGGTGCTGGTCCTGGTGCTGGCCACCCTCCTGGTCTGGCTCTTCTTCTTCTGCTGCTACAGTTGGAACCAGACATCCTCACCCTCCCTGGAGCGGTACCTGGCAGGTAGGTGCCCTCCCCAACCCCCCCAACACCACACCCACCACCCCTTCCCCCACCGCCTCACACCACTTTAACTTCAGCTCAGGAACTCTCTCCCCCCCCCCCCCCCCCCTCTCTCTCTCACTCTCTGTCTCACTTTCTCACTCACTCTTTTCCCCAAGTCCGGTAATTGTAAATTGTTAGTGTTTCCTTTCCAAACCTGCAGAGTGCACATTTTCCATATATTTTTCCCCTGCTTGCGTTGGCTCGGCATCTGTTCTGAAGAGAGTTTGAATGTTCCTTTACCCATGTGAGAGAACACAAAGGGTCTTTCATACTGTTCAGTGCAATAAAACATCTTTATTTTTAGGACGTTTCCTTGAGCGATCTCAGGCATAGTTTCTGTTGCAGCTGGAAACTACACGTTTGTACCCAGCACTTCAGAACCTCTGCTGCATTACACACATTTTACCACATCACTCTTTTCCCTATACTGGTCAAGAAAAAGTAACACATTGGTTTTTTTTTTCATACAGTGATGGCAAAGCACTCCAAATCTAAAGCTCCGACTCAGGTGAGAAATTCCCATGAGAACAACTGTTTTGAAGAGCTCCCTCGCTTGTCGCATGGGTGAGCACCTCATGCCCCACATTCCTGTTTAACAACTTTCAAGTCCTCTTAAGTGCAGCCTGCACTCAACCTCTCATTTTCATCATCAGCTTGTAACGCCCACTTTGTACTCCAGAGGTCCTCGTTCACCTGCAGACCTGCATGCTTCATTATTTCTAATGCTTAATCCTTATTATTCAATGGTGTGACATTATGATATGCTTCTGCAAATATGGGAATACAATATGACGCTTTGATGAGATCATATTGAAAGATTACAGTCACAAAAGGTTGTGACTAGAGTGGTGTTGCTGTGGAAACAGATGCAACATTGTTCAGTTTGCAATAAACCTGCCTGTTTGTGCCTGTAGGCCTGAACAGGCTGCCGCCACAAACAGTCCCGTCAACTGATGCTTTTGGAATTCTCAAAATGCTTGGAATGGCTTCTTAAAAACAAGTTCAACAGCATCTAAGGCCACAGTGTGTATCATTGAGGGAGGATCTCATGTTCATAGGTAGGATTTCTTCAACTATGACCACTCACATGAGAGAGCAGTCTGCAACCCCTCTGCCAGATGTAGCCAAATCCACTGCGCCTTTAAAATGTCTAAAACCTGTCAACACATCTGTGTCAGCCGTTCAAAATGTGCTGAGCTATTTGATCAAAACACAAAGAGATGCAAATCATTTTTTAATATGGTTGTACAGTGTAATGAGCTAAGTGCTAATAGGTATTGTACAGCCGGGGCTTTGCAGTCAAATGTGTTTAACTGTGAAAAACATGTTAAAAGAAAACGACAAGGAATGCGTTTGTCCAGATGGTAACACAAATATTCAACAATAACATAAAACACAAATGTCAACCACATGGCGGTGCGAGCTAGCTAGCTAGCTAAAACCAATTCTTGGAAATGAATGCTGGCAACAGTGATTCAACCTGCGCTGTGTTCTATTCTTGCATTTCATCTTGTGATGCCTTTAATGTGTCACACTGTTTCCTTATAAATAAAAGGAGGAACTGGCTTTTAACGAAGCTCAAAACAGAGCTAATTCTTCTCACTCAGTCTTGGACATCTAAACACAGCAAAACTCTTCCGATATACACTCAACGCTCTCCCCAGCTTCCGCCCTCCCCGTTGTCCCATTTCATTGATCGTATCATTCCCAAATGTTCCATGTGCTGTCGTAAACTCTCTTGAGCTCCATCACGACTCGCAAAGTGGGCCCGTGTCCCACAGAGGGATTGGCCCCGCTCAGTGTGTCTTGGCACCGTCACAGCGAGTGTTGTCGCACGATGGAGACGCACTGTGCTGCCATTGTGTGCGATAAGTTTGAGGGGCTCTCTGAAACGGGCCTGTGAGTGAGGCCCTTTGTCCGCTTGGCACCGACATGCCAAACAGAGGTCCATTTCCTCCAGAGAGTGGACAAAGAGACGTGTGAGGTCTCAGTCAGCCGAAGTGAGCTATTAGTCTGGCAGTCTCTGTTTTTCAAATCCCACAGAAGACAAATGCCTCCCTTCAAAAATACATTGTACCAGATTTCAAAGTATATGACAGTGGAGAACACATTGCTCTCATTGTGGCAATAAATCCTGTATGAGCATGTACTTCAAGTCTCACTGTGAGACATGTCATTATGATTGTATGTCTTGTTCAACAGACACATGAATGCTTTTTTGTCACTCAGGCATTCCTTTGGTTATAATTTACGGCAAACAAAGGGTACTGTGGCCTTTGTTTGAGAGTTCAAAGCAAGTTGTTTCATGAAATAAATAAGAAGGTCTTTTCTTCACTTTTTGTCCACTTTGTCCGTTGCATTTTCAGATGCTTCCAAGGCTAATGGGATCAATCCTGTCATAAACAACGCATGCCTTGAATCTCTTAATCGCTGATTGCTGCATAAGATTAGATTGAAACATTACTCTTCACTTTAGGGAAGTGATTGACAGGTCATGACTACTCGTGTAAGGTGTGCTGAGGGATGATAGACAAAAAGTAGAGACATTTTACTTAAGTAAAAGCAAGAAAGACTTGTTAGTGATTTAACTTAAGTAAATGCTGACACTGGTAACTTACTTGTTACTTTACAAATAGGAATATGTATGTCATGGAGAGGCAGCTGGTTGAACCTGACTCAGTAGGGACAACTCTGCTGTGATTTAATTCATTTTAAACATTTCATTTTGTAATTTCAGAGGAAGAAAAAGGCCAAAGAGAAGCCAGCTGCTTGTGTCCAGTCTCGGGAAGCTGTGGTGAAGCAGTCTGTGGCACAGGACACACCGTGTCCGGCAGTCAGGAAGAGGAACAGACGACCTCAGAGAGTCGCCGTGGAAACGGTGACCGCAGTGAGATCGCAGAAGGTGAGGAATGTTTCTCCGCTGTGGGTCATCAAAGGCCTCGTTTCCTTAGTTAATGATAATTTGTCTGTTTGTGGACCTCTTAAAACAATTTATTTAAGTTTTTCACTCATGGTTCTGTTCTGTGCAGAAATAAGAAATGCACATTGATTGTAACATTTAACATTTTAACAAGTTTGCTTTGGTAAATGTTGATAGAAACAGAGGGCAGCTCCTTCTGCCAAATACTGGAGTGTCTTGTCCATGGAAAACTTACAAGATATTATGTAAGAGCAAACTTCACGCGTAGGCACAGTATGCAATATTTTGATCAATAAATAAGTACATAAATAAACATGGGGAGATACAAAATAAGTTTTGAAATATAATGAATATCCCTGCAAATAAAAATAGACATATTCATGTATTTATTTCATGATTTATTTCAAAAGTGCGTTAATGTATGTATTTAATATATTAATATTGCATATGGAATTCAATATCAGTATTGATTTAAGAACCAAAAGGCCTCAGTTTTGTTATAGAGTATTGTCCTTAATTAAATCCAAAGTGGTGATGATGATGATCTGGGTGATCATCCATCACCTTCCTCTCTGGCTTCATGAAGCACTGACACTGGCATTCAGACCTGATGGACGCATCTTTTCTGAATACACAAGCCTCCGTTCACTTTGATTCCCTCGACTAGGAGAACTGACAATGGGCCGACAAGCTACCCATCATTCACGTTGTGGTGATTACATAATGGCTCGGCATGACTCCTTTCAGTTTGACTGATTACAGTTGGGCTCCGTTTGGAGCGAAGGACAAACATGAAGCAGGATGAAACAGACTCGAGAGCCAAAAAAGAGAGCTGGAACAGATTCACTGATTATTGGTCATTTACATTTTTACAGCAGGCAGAGGGACTAGATGACGAAGGTATACTCAAGTTCCAATTACAGTACAGGTCCAGAGTTTATTTCAAATCATTTTTTTTATTAAAAAGTTATACTTGGTTGACATGGAGACGTGAAATAAAACATATTTGTCTTTAAAATAATTTTTAAAATGTGCACGTTGACTTTAATGGGAACATTTTTAAAAACACAACCACAACAACATATTCGTAGGGAATCAATGTTTACTATCAGCAGCAGCCATCTGTTTCCACACACAGGAAAGATGCTGAGCTCAGCAGCCCGTTGCCTCTCTCTTTACAGCATCCCCAAGGTGTGAAGCACAAGGAAACAGTATTCCATGTCAACATAACGGATGTATGCTTGATTCCCTCACAGAAGAGCAGAGTGGGAAATAAAAAATAGATTTTGCGACTTAGATTTCCCCTATCAACTCAAAGTGAGATGCGACCGGTGCGTACGTGTGAGGAAGCCTCTGCCTCCGCCCGCCGCAGTCAACCCGATCCGCGATCGGTCGCTCACGTGTGCGCGCCGAGCGTGCGATCGCATCTCTCCTCTCGTCCCCTGCGTGCACCTCCTCGCTGCTCGGCGACAACCACCCCCCTGCCTCCCCACCCCCCCGGTGCGTACGGGGCAGTGGGAGCAGATCGGCCCTGTCGGCCCCGGATTGGTGCAGGTCTGACCGGCCCGGGACGCCGCAGGACGCAGGCGCGCCTCCCGCTGCGGCGGTGAGGAGGATGCTCCTCTAAGTTTGAGCGGATCTAACTGGGACCGGTCACCGCCACTGCACAGACATATTGGTTTTTCCATTCATCTGGGATCGAATACGGCGTGTCACCCTGGATATAATTTGCGTGAGTAAAGCAGCGATTTATATTCATATTATATGTTTTGCCGCATCGCCCACGCTGGCAATCACATGATGTCCGTGTCATTATAAAATCGCCGCAGATAAAATAATCCGACCTACGACCACTGTGAAAAAATGCAATGGTGTTTTTTGCATTTAGCACGAGGTGCACCTCTCAGCTCAGATCAGCGATACGGAGATCAGGTGTGGAGGCGTTGACGGGCAGCTCAGACATTGCAAACAACTTCGCACCCACCCGGGTGTTTGGGTGGAGGGGGGGGGGGGGGTATAGGTCTTCTCTGGAAAGGATCCAACAATAATGACAGTCAGAGCTTGTCACACACCACTTAACTTTGTTCCATACCAAGTCTTGGGAGTTTCAGAAGGATTCTCTTTACGGCTTCGCGGGGTTGCCTGGTAACAGCGGGCCAATGGCAGCCTGAATAGAAATGCATAGATGAAAGAGGAGTAAAGGTATCACTCGAGGTCTTATTGGGTGCATTATTGTCTCGAAGTCAAAGCTGATCACATGTTTTCCGGAAATAGCAAAACATTTCCCACAGGTCGAGCAACCATTTTTCAATGTCATGATATCAATGTTCCTTCATTCTTAAAAAAATGTTTTGTCAATGTGCTCTTTTTGAGGTAGGTTATAGCATACCTGAATCTGATACCGATTGAAGATATGAATAGTTTTGCAGTTCAAAAATAGCATTTATATCCAAAGCCTAACCAGAATGTGACCCTGAAGTCTGTTGCACCGCAGACATTACACCATGGGACTTGGGTCGTGTCTCCTGTCCAATCAGAGCGCCCCCAAAGGAGCGTCCTGAGCCCCGGATGGTGACTCAGCTGAAAAGGATGCTGTGAGCGCGGTGGCGTTTGTACAGTGCATCCGCATCTGCAGCATCTGTTTTCCTGTTGTAACCGTAGTGAAACAGAAGCGCTGTGGAGGAGGCGGGCCACAACACTATACACGTCACATTATAGGTTTAAATATAGATTATCCAAATAGGGCTGATGATTTGTTAGATCACCATTTACTCACCTTTTGTGCAAGTTATACACTGATATTTCGTGTGGTGTGGCCGATGTCTATAACTCTCATAACTGTAATGAAGACTTATTTTCGCACAGCACTGGATCTTTACCAATCAACATCAGGAATCAGGAATCAGCAAACGTTTATTTCCATAATATGTTGGACATACATGGAAATTGTCTTGGCGGTTGGTGCATGACAGAAGACAGTACAATAATGACGACATAGTGCAAATAAGATAAAATAAAAATAAAAGTATAATAAAATATATGCTATGGGTTAGTACGCTAAAAACTAAAGCTATGGGTTAGTAAGTTAGAGGAGATAAGATAAAATTAGGAATAAAAATAAAGATAACAACATGCCTCATATAATTTACATAGCTATATTATGATACGTTTAGCTATATTAACTCATCATCATTAAGAATGATCTCCAATCAATATGATGGTTAGGCTATCAATCATATTTCATCAATTTGAAATTTCGAGCTTTGCATTATGGGTTGTTTTTAGCCTGCTAGCAGGTCATTCCTTTAGCAGGTGTTTGTGATTCTTCCGGATCATTTTAACCTCCTTATTGCTTATACAGATTACATTTATTAATAAACTCTGCCGGGTCCAAAGTCTCAAGCGCGAAATGTTTGTCAGGTGGCCAATAAATATGGTGTTAAAGAAGGACACGCAGGAAGAAGGTAAGTCCGCGGTAAAGTTAAGTTAGCTAACGTTAGCTAAGGGGGGGGGGGGGGCAGCATTCCGTGGTCCCATCATTTATTTATTCTAAAAGCCTGCGAGAAGATAAAAACACTAAAAACATTCAACGACTACTAAAAGTGACGCGCGCCGTTTTAAATAAGCAGCCAAACCGCTGAACTCGACCTAGCGTTAGCATGTTGGCTAAGCTAACATCGACTAACGTTCGTTACGAATATGTTTACGAATATTTATCTCTCAGATGGTCCAATAAAGCAAACGACCCAGAACGACCAGTAGTTTGTTATGTTTACCGCATTTCTTTGATTCCCCGTAGTTAACTTGTTTGTTCACCTTAGTCTAGTTTACCATAAAACTAAATTGGTTTAATCTGAATGTGAGGATACCCAGTGAACATTTTTTGGTTGAAAATACGTTGAATCAACGTCTATGCCCGACGTTGAAAAGACGTTGCAAAATGGTTTAAAAGTGAAAGTTGTTTCAACGCCTATTCGTAGACGTTGAAAAGACGTCTATATTTAGACCGCATATCAACGTGATTTTTAATACGGTAAAATGTCGTCCTCTACTTTGTGCTATAGCATTATTTTATAGGTGTAAAAAGAAATGACGTCCACATTTGTGCGTTTACCACCGATATTAAAAATCACGTTGAAAACGGGTCTAAACATAGACGTCTTTTCAACGTCTACGAATAGACGTTGAAACAACTTTCACTTTTAAACCATTTTGCAACGTCTTTTCAACGTCGGGCCATAGACGTCTTTTAAACGTCTTTTCAACGGATAACTTAATCGCTGGAAAAGTACAAGTTACACACAATCAACTGTTGACAGTTGTCAATCATGTCAATAGCCCTTAACAAGGACAACACAATTTGATTAATTTGTATTTATTCATATCAATATAACACTAAACAGTTTTCCTATACAAAACAGAATACAAAAATAAAATATAATTTTGTGAAAATAAACTATCAAATTATAAGTGAAGCCACAACATGAACCAGTTAGTTTAGAATTTAGTGTTTGTAAACCATTTTTCTGAATCATTGGCACTTCATTTTCAGATTGTGTAACAAGATCTGGTTCTGAGTCACTTTAATCCGGATCGTATACCTGAAATCAGCTCCGTCTCCCTCATCATCACTCAATGATGCAGAATGTGCAGAACACCCCTCAGTTGCAGATGCCTCTAGTCAACAAGTTAATTCAATTCAATTCATTTTATTTTGTTCAACCCAAAATGAAAAATAATCCTGAGGGAGCTTTACAGTGTGTAAACATGTAGCATCCTGTCCCGAAACCATCACATCGGCACAGATAAAACTCCCTTCAACTGGACAACACTTAAGGGTGAACAGTGGAGGAGTAAGTATGTACAGAAAGAACAACTTAAAGATGTACAGTACGTTCAATTCCTGCAACAGAAATTATTCAAATATTCAGAGTAGTACACCAGGTGTAAGGCAGGACAACTGCAGGGACAAACTCCATCAGATGTAACCTCCCTCCACAGGAACCTGTGAGGAGGGAAGAACAAAGACTTTAGGGAAAAGGCAAAGTGTGTAATTTGGGTTTATGACAGTAATAAAAAAGTTTAATAATGATAACAGCAGCAGGTGTTTGAGAACCCTTATTTATAGATTGTTTACTTATGACATTATAAACCATTTATGGCATTTCTGGAGTAACATTTCCAGGTATATTATACAGTACCATACTTTACAATGTTGCTTTAAGCATGCCGTAACTTACGATGTTTTGGCAAGCTTGTTTACAGGCCACAACTTGTTGAATTCACCTGCGATCTGTGTTTAGGCCGCTTTGCTTTAAAAACGTGTATTTTCTACATGACATGGGAACGGCAATAATATGATATGGGTACAGCAACAACCTAACGCATAAGCAACACCAAACACACGGAAAATACTCTGTGAGGTTTACTTTTCCAGTTCATGTTGAACGCTAGCATGCTCCGAGCTAGCATGCTCCGAGCTAGCATGCTAACTAGCAAACGATCTGCGCTAACGCTAACTAGCTTACCAAAATAACGGTCTTTCCCGTATCGAGTGGGCAGCACAAGTAAAATAACTGGTTATAGTTCCAGGTGTGCTTCATTCAAACACTCACGTACTTACAGAGTAGTGGGGCCGGTAGCCGTGGTTGTATCAGCCCGTTCACGTCGCTCTGCTCCCGGACACACTTCCCCTCGCGCTGCACCCGGTGCAAGCGTCTAAGAACCTGCGCATGCGCGTTACAGATGTGATCAGAGTTACGTGTTTACAACTAATGTTTGAAACGGCCCGCATTATTTTGTCCTTAAAGCATATTGTTACGCCTCCTCTCCCGAGCCGGGGTGGCGGCGTAACAGACACACACTCTGTATTTCTATATTCATGACGTTTTAAGAAAAATCTTAAATGCGTTGAAATCACGTCTTTGCGTAGACCAAATTTCGCCGACCAGTTCATTCATTATTATGATAATCTTAATGATATTATCGTCTCTCTTTCAACCTTACGTTACAACATGACACATCATCGAGAAATTTACCCGTTTTTAGCACGTTGATGTTTCGTGCACTTTTTCGCTTGTTGAAAAGACGTTGAAATGAGGTCTTAGACGTTCAGACCTCATTTCAACCCGATTTCAACCATATTTCAACGTTGAAATAACGTCTTGTGCTCACTGGGTACATTTAACGTTAGTTCAATATATATATATATATATATATATTATAATTATAAAAAATAATAATTATATATCATTGCTTAAAGTAACAAAACCTTTTGCTGTCGTGATTTCTCGACAAGTAAACCTGCCTCACAACAACACAGAAGAGATCACGGGAATCACACAGGTTATCCTTTTCTTCTCACTCTGTCCATCCAGACTATGGAGGAGGGGAAGGAGAAGCCCAAGAGGAGGCCTCTGGTCAGGGCCGCGTCGGAGGAGAGCTCCAGCGACCTGAGTTCATTGGGTCACTCTCCATCTCCCGGGGACACGCTGCCCTGGAACCTGCCCAAACACCATCGCATGAAGCGCTCCAAGTCGGCCTCTGGAGACGTGCTGGACCCCGCGGAGAGGGCCGTCATCCGCATCGCAGGTAAGCTGCCCTTTAGACACATTTATTTACTAAGAAGTTCTTTTTGACTATTCTTCATTCCATAACTATAGTACTTCTAGTGAGCACCACAGCCAATCTCCCTAGCAACTTTAAACTTGTATTTACTGAGGATGTTTATCACGCTGCACCTGCCAATCAGGTTGACTGCTCAGTGTAGATCCATCCATCGGAATTCACAGGACATCTACTGCCTGTCCAGATTTACTGATTAAAATTAATATGATACTACCTCCAAGACTCACACAGGCAGTTGAAAGTGATATATTGCATAACTATAGAATTACCATCTCTCCGGGCAGAGGTTCTGCAGCTCCTCCACCTCTGTTATCTGTCTGAACATAGAGGCAGGGCTCAGAAGACGTGGCTTGCTGCCTCAGCACTTCCTTTGGTGGGTGTTGAGTCCATACTGTCTCTTAGGACCTCAAACACCAACCTCCCCCTTTCCCTGGTTGTCTTGTATTGATTTTGTGGGATGGGGTACTGCATCAGTGTTGTGTGACTGCTTGCTATTGTCTCTGCACACACATTAGCATCTACACAAGTTTATGACTCCCAAGTACTTCTTCTACCTCAATCTTCTTCTCGTGACTTCCTGTAGACTCATGTGCACAAGGTCGGAGCTGAAGCTTAATCCCACAAAACATAGCAGAGTTGCTGATACTAAATGAGATGTCAGTGAGACTTGTAGCGTGGCTGCGTAATGGTGATAGCTGGGTTAAAATCGTATTCAGGTTGAGGGTATGGTTTGGAGGTTTTGGAGAGGCAGAAAGTAAAGCAACATACTGCTGTGAATGGGGGATTTTTGGCTCTTATCTCAGCCAGAGATGCACCATGACTCATGCAGTGTCATCCCTAGTCCCACAGTGTGGAAGGGGAGTGCAGTGTTATTCCAGTACCAGTGAATTGTGCTACATTTCATACAGCATCATTGCTGAAGTATGTTTAACTTCACCACATACAGAATGAGACTGTAGGACAGGATTGGGAGGGAACAGAACATTTTTTCAACAACAATCTCTCTCCGCCCGGTCGTTGTGCTCCTACTAATGCTTATGGTCTATGATTAATTAAAAATACAACATCCATGGACCTGCTCGTAAAGATCCAGATAAATTATTCAGAACTGCTTTCAACGTGAGTTTTTTTGCATTTTTTGAGAATATCTCTGTGTTCATACAATGTCTTACCATGGATGCTTTTTTCAGCCGTTTGTAAGGGTACTATTTCATTTTACTGACCACTTTTATTTTTGTCCCATCTCTGCCCCTCAGCTGTTTCAAATACTGAATACTGCTTTTGTAGCAGTGTTAGCAGACAAAGCATATCTACTCTAAAGTGTCCCTTACATGCGTCACAGTACTGTGATGGTTCTCGTGCTCGTGGACCAGGCCAGAGGTGTTTTTGCAGTTTACATGCTGGACACAAGGGGACAGCATCCCAAAAAACAGTATCTTTCATGAAATACTTGATTCCACATCTCCACACAGTCATAACATGCCAAGCTGAGTGAGAGGACAGAACCTGCAGAAAAAATGTTTTATTAAAAAGTAAATCGCACACAAAAAGAAATGCATTACTTGTGTAGCAAAGTCAGGCCGTCTGGCACAACGTCACCGACTTCCAAGAAGCACACAAAACACCATCACAGGTCATTCCCAGCGTAGGACAGTGTCAGCGTTACGTTGAAGCCATTTGGCACAGCCCGGGTTTTAACTTCAGTTAAAAAATAACAAACCAAAGATCTATATTATATGAGGCAAAATCAATGCTCTCGTGGACCAGTTCACAGACTCATTTCAGTGGGCACATTACTTTCCTTCTCACTTGATGTTGTCGCACATTACACTGCTCTAGTAACAAGTCTACTTCTACTCTGGTTTGGCTACGCGGCACGGGGGTATGAAATTGGGGGGAAATAAGAATTTCTTGTTAAATTTACAGCATTAGTTTAATTTTCACTTTTATATCCAAGCAATATTGTTCTTGTCATTTAAATACCCTTCATTTCAATCTATATCATACTGGGGTTCTGTAAATCAGAATTTTTGGAAAATCAGTGGCAATACCCAATAACCGATGATTAGGATTCAGGCTGCCGAGCGGAAAGCAAGTGACCGGGCGAGTTGTCTGAACACAGTCAATGGTCCCAAAAAGCAGTCAATGGATCGTGAGGGGGCAGTTGCATCCTTTCTGTGTCGCTCCCAACTTTATGAGAACACACACACACACACACACACACACACTCACTCATGTGCTCAGGCCGCAAATAAGTAATTATTGCTTTTACCACTGGGAGTGTAGCTGCATTACTATTTGGGCTCGTCTGACTTCAATGGTGCATACTGTCACTGTCGACATTATTGTTGGGCAACTGGAGATTTTGGAGATGGTACTCGAACTGCGATATTTACACACTAAAAGAACTTTTGCATGAGATGCTGTAACACTGTACTCCTGTTGACATTTGACATGAGAGGCTCTCTGACCCCTTTGAATGTGTTAGTGGATTCTGGAAGCTGTACATACTCTATTCTCTGTGGTCCTAAACTTCACACACATTCAGAGGGGTTTGTCTTTGAGCGATGTGATCCACCACTGACCCATTGTTTTGTTCTGTAACAAAGAGGTGTGGTCGTCTGGCGTTAAAGCGTGAAAGTCTGTCATTAAGTATTGGTAATATGAGGTGACTTTGAAAAGAACCCTTTGCATGATCTGGGAGTGTTTAAACGTTTGAATTGCACAGGTTCCACTTGCCCTAGTTTCTCCATAAACGTAAACTCCAATGACCCCATACAGCTCTGTCACTTATGTAGCCATGTGTGTCTATCTGGGGTGGAGATCTGCTGGTATGCTTCAACTGGTGTTTCTATCTTTGGTGTAGATGTGTCCGTGTCTGTCCCTTTAAGGGGAGGGTCTGATCAGTGTGTGCGTGTGTGGGTATTTCAAGCCGAGGAGGGGAGTGGTGGTGGTCCGGAATGAAACCTACAGCTTCAGAGGGAAAGTTGTGACTGTGTGTGGGTGAGTAAGCAGGTGGGGACAGAGGGTGGGAAGTCTGAAGAGAGACGAAGGTGCCCCATCTCCCGACTCCGCATCAGCCAGGCCATGTCTGTGCCCACGTCAGAGCCAGGTCAGCGGCTGTCTGAGGAACAGGACTATGTGCGAGCCTATGAGAACGTCAGGGAAAAGTATAAAGGTAACAGAACCCCTTCCCCCTGCCCTTCTCCTCTTTAGTGACGTTCACTGTACATGACAATATGTGTGAATAGGAGGTTTGGTTGAGTGAGTGCTTGCTCCAGAGAGCATAGATGTTGACCGACTCACTGGCAACAATTGGGTTTATACTCACTTGCACGGTTGTTTTAAGAAGGCTTCACATGGGAGGAGAAACAGGAAGTAGAATCTGTGGGACAACTCTTTATTATAGTTTCCGACTGGTGCAAGTGATACACCGTCCCTTCATTCCAGTTATATTTTAAACAACGCTTCCTCATGTAAAGGGAAGACATCTCCACGAGATGCAGGAGGCTGAGCTGTGTCTTTCGGTTAAGCAACCCAACGCCAATAAAACACAAGCATGTGTCCTCCTCTCTGAGCCATGCTGGGGAATCCGTGTGGACCGAGCACAGGGAGGGGAGACTTTTGGCCCTTGGTTCCCTGGCACGTGGTCCAACAGAGCAACGTGAGTGATGGGCGCTACCAGCCAACATGACGGACCTTCCCCTGATTATGTCTGCTAAACACACTGCCGTGAATTGATAGAGTTGATCGTTTCAGTCGGATCAGCCTCAAGGTGTGCCCCGCAGTTCATTTGCTTACTTAATTCCCAATGCAAATCTTTGGAGGGAATCGTGAGCAGGTTGAAGCTTTTTTTTTTAAAGACTGTTCTGCTGGTTCACCTATGCACCAAATAGATGAGTGTAAAATGTAGCTAATTAAAGCTCCAACAGATAAACTGTTGAATTAAACCAAACAATGCTGTCGTATTGTTCAATGTTCAAGTTGTGCGATGCTCTCTTCCCTCACTCTTCCCTGCCCTCGTCGCACTCAAAATATGAGCCTCATGTGCTGAGTATTACGACATTTAAAAAACTGTATTTACTTTGGACCTTATTTGTTTCCAATCCGGACTTCAGTGCCAGACATCAGATTGAGTTCTGGACTAGTTGCCTCTTTCCTCTATGGTTCCCTCTCAAGCTCAATGTGCAATCAAATTACAGCACATCTGGAGGTGATTTGGGCTGGCACACTGGCTGAGGGGAGCAGCTGTAGTCTTAATACCATTCATCTATACAGTAGGGCATAAGTGAAGTAGCGGCTCTCTTTTCGTGTAGCCAAGAATAATTTGTACTGTGTGGCTCGTCAAGTGCCTCCTGTGTGAAGCTATATCAAGCAAGGCATTGTTGCCTGGAGGCGGCGTGGAGGTTCATCTCCGTCAAAAGTAGGCGAGTAATAAAAAGCAGAAATGTATAACTGTGGGCATAATTTCCAGTCCCCCGTGCAACAAGCTTTAAATAAGGGGAAGTGGGCCTTGCCTGTGAGTCTATGCTGACAACAGCATCATTCCATCCATTCCCAACAGTCTACTCCTAGTCCTCCCGTGCGGTTGCCTACTCTGCATGTAACTGCCGTGTAGCTCTGGAACCAGTCTGCCCCCCCCCCCCCCCCCCACCCTGTCACTACCTGTTCCTCTGCCAGTGTTTGCAAGTGGTTATACATATTTGCATTGATAACAGGAGTGCAACGGATCATAGAAGTCACACTTCTGATGGTGTAACGGCTTTCAGTGATCGAATCTGATCAGCACAAAAGACACAAGTGAGCCTTTATAGCTTTTATACTCCCAATCCGTTTTTTCTTGCCGCAGATACCAACTGATCGTTGATGATCTATATTTGTGGATGGGAATTTTCATTGTTTAGTTTTAGCAGTCCTCAATAATATTGTTTGTTCCATAAGCTGCTCAGTGACAAAGTTAAACGGGTCATAGTTCCCTCTCTTATCTCATTAATATTGGTGTGAATCTCCTGGTTTTAATTGAACCAATTGTTATTTTCACTGAACAGAACCTGGGCTCATAGTAATCTTTACAGTCCGTTACAACCCTTCTGGATGTTTTTTAGCTTCCTCTGCTGCTGACGATGATGGATTCTGTTCTATTTGTATCCCTGATGTTGATGCAGTTTGAAAATTCTGTAGTGGTGGGAGATATTGGGTCCTCAAAAAGGGTGAATATTTTTATTTTTTCCCCGACTAAATGTCTAAATGTCACATGATCAGGTAGATATCTGCGTCTTGTGTGAAATTCCTTTGTGTGGCAGAGTGGAGACAGGAACTGAACGGCTCTATTAGAGTTAAACACGCAGCTCTGCTTTAAATACCCACAGCAAATATATCCCAGGAGTTTACTCTTAGACTCAAAGCAACTTCTGACATTTAGCTCTGTGACAAGTTGCATCAGAAGGTTGCAACAACAGACTTTACTTCTTCACTGATATCAGTATTGCAGAATCAAAATATTTTACATCTCCATTTGCCACCAAGTTCCTTAGATTATGCCGTTACAGCTGTTTGGCTGCAGTGAGAATGTGAAATACTGAGGCAGGAACATTGGCGAGTGGAAAGATCTCAACCACAGAACAACTGCCGACACTACGGACTCCTTTAGTCGGAGGTTCTCTCACCCTCAAGTAGGCATCCTTTCAAGTCTAGTTGGTGGCTTTATAAAGTTGTTTTTAAGATGAATTAAGTTCTAGGATTCTAGGATCGCACACAGCGAGTTCGCTCTGACTTCATTTTGAGCTGAAAATCATACCTTGTGACCAATAGATCCTGTGAATTCGCCAACGTTACTTGAAAATCAACCTTAACAATCCTTGTGCCAGCTGAGCAGTATAGTCCCTAACAAAGCTAACTAACTAAATCATACCCGTGGGCTGATTATATTGGTATTCCTTCCTGTACGTGCTGCTCCTAGTAATGTGGAGCACAGTCATACTCATAGAGATGCTAACAGCTAATCTATGCAGGTTCCATTCAGTTCCTCTATGGTGCGTTCAAGCTCTACGTTCAAGCACTATGACGACAGTAACAACATTAAAAGATGACATGTAAGATATTTAATTTCCTTTTCTGACACGTGTAGCTATGGGGCAAGTGGCTAAAAAGATTAGTGTAAAGCCCTGAGAGAGCTACTGTTCCACAATATACTTAAATCTATGTAAAAAAACAATAATTTAATGCAGGAAAATACAGATCGGACCATCATTTACGTCTACAGCAACATTTATTCAAGTGACGATCTTCGATGTTGACTTAAAATAGAAAATAATTCTGCCTTTTTCCCCCCTTTGCATCCTCCTGGTTGCTCTCTGAGGTAGAAGTCGTGTGTGATTAATCCAACCGGCCAACGGTCCCACTGCCCCTTCCTAAACACTCGTAAGTAGGCCAAGGCTTTGGGAAACCTGCAGATACAAAAGACCCTATTTCTACATTTAGACTCTGCTGTGTGTGCGTGAGAGAGTGTGTGATTGTGTTTTGAGTGTGCGAATACCAACTTCTAAAGGCTTTGATAAGTTAATCGTTTGAATCACTTTTGAGCCAGAGTGTCCGCAGAGAAGCCCCCTCCGCACTTCACTTCCAGTACTGGCCTCAGATCAGTTTCATGCAACTTGATCTTAAAATCAAAAATAGCGCTAGTCCTCAAGTTATGCACTTGTGTTGTGCACATGGAAAACAACTAATATGCACCCGTGATGACCTTTGACCTTTCACAATGCTTTTACAAAATGAGTTTGGGGATTGGGGGAAAATATTGTTAGCTGTAATTAAATCAGTGCATTGAGGCTTTGTTATATTTCCAATATTTATTGATGAATTAAAAATACAAATATTTGCGTAAACATTGTCATACGTCCACATGCACATTTTCACCGAACTTTAAAATCTCCAAATTAAACTAGTCCACTCCCACGCAGTCTAAATATGGTCATGTTTGTCATTCCAACGGACTGTCTGTCTTCAACCCTAAAAGAGGCTCTTACTGTGAAATCACCTGATTGGGTTCTTATTTAGCTGTTGGACTTTCCTCTGGACCAACCGCAGTCGTGGAATCTTGATTTAGTCCGCGTGCATGAACCGAGACGCGAGTGTTATTTTGGAGAGAAAGCCTGATCCGCGATGTGGTCTCCGTGTCCTCTTGTGACTGTCCAAGAGACCGTCAGAGCCTGGGAACTTTCAGACCACCTCCATTGTTTTAGTTCTACTTTGGGTTTTGTTTACAGAGCGCCTGGGGGAGGTTGTAGTTATCTTAACCGAAAGGTGATCATTTGAATAAAAAGGTGAAAGTTGGGTCCCGGGTCCTTTTTGTTTATTCTTTTAGGGCCTCCAAGTGTGATGACCTGCAGTGACAGAGGACACACTCTTATATTATCTCCACATATGTTCGCACCTTCACTCTATCCCACATCGCCGTGCCAACAGGGCGGCTCTGTGTCCCGCAGATTACCCAGAACTCCTCTCACCCGTCTGCTACTTCACAGGAGTTTGTGAAGATGACCTGTTTGCGCTCTGTTTGTTCATGTGTGCGCCTGAAACACATTGTGTGCAGAGCGCGTGATGCGTTAGCATTTATGTGTACAGTGAGTGGACATGACGCTTGGTCTCGGCCTCGTTTACTGACATAAACAATTAATGCGTTATCTGCTTCTCAGTCAACTTAATTGACAATTTTTTCTTTGAAAAAAAAGTTGTACACATTATTGTACTCCCAAATGAAAACTTTTGACCGCCATAATCCACATCCTTTAATTTAGTCAGAATCTCCAGGGATTAATGATAAGCGGATGTAATTAGTTTCCCTACGTAGAAGGATCTTGCGTCTCCTAAAAGGTGGAACTCTGAACCAGCGTGAACAAGAAGTGAACAGAGCCCGCGGGGGTCCAGGTCGAGCTGCTGTAATGGAGACGGGATTTGAGTTAAAGGGAGGGGGGGGGGGGGGGGGGGGATCAGTGTCCTCCCAAACCCCGAGACAGCTGTCGTAAATCACGTAACCACAATACAAAGTGTTCATGCTAACATGCATGTTCTTCATCATCTGAGATGTGGTTGAATCCATACTTTCTGTGATTGTTGTATGCGATTTTAATACAGCTAAATTGAATTATTTTAAAAATACAGTTAAATGTTGCTGTCTTCATTTATTAACAGTCAAAACAATAGCAACTTTGACGACATATTTCACTCTGGATAACACTGTGGCATTTATAATGTTCATTTATAACATTTAAATGATCAAACGTGTTAATTAATTGATAGGAAAAACACACAATTACTTGTTGGTATGGACATGATTCTCTTCCTGCTTCCTGCACATCTGCTTTAACTGTTGCTGCATCTTTTACTTTTAATGGAAAGGAGGAAGTGTTAATGAGGTTTTCAAAGATTCACATCAGCTTATTAACCGTATGAAGTCACTGTTTTCTTTATGTGCATCTGGACAGATGTTGAGCGATAGAAGTGACACTATGAAGGGATGTCTTTCTCATCTGCCTGAGGGGATGATGTCACTGGTCTCCAGGACACAGTTAAATACAAAGTGCCATTATATCCCGCCTGAGTGCTCTGCATGCTGGAGCTATAAAAGATATTGAGTTCATACAAAAATAAACTGAAATAACATTCCAACTGGGGGTGTGTACGTGTAGCATTGCATCGATTCTGTGTCTCTACTTAGTAGTGTGGTGCAGGATTGAGTCCTCAAACCCAGGAGATGAGTCAGCATTTTTGCCTTTCAGGTTCACTCTACTCAAAGTCAATGTACTTTTAGTAAGATGCCCAATATTACTCTATGATTAACAGGCAGGCTTTACAGTTTTGGGGCTTTTTAAAATGTAGATCACCCTCTCATATTGGAGACTTCAAAACATCATCACGTCAAGAAATCCACCATCAAGTGACCGTGACCTTTAGTGACCTTTAGTTCCTTTATAGACTGCCGTTACCTTTTTACTTCAACCAATTGCATTCCCACTTTAGAAACCATAAAATTGGTTTTCATATGGGAAACATCCCATTGGAAGCAGTGTGATGTTAATTCCCTGATTAACCCTCAAAAATACCCTGCAGCACATTTATTTCCATATTGAATAATACTTCATAAGAAAGAGATAAGTCTGTCTTTTAAAAAGGGCCACCTTCAGAGGAGAAGGACGTCTGATCTAACCCAGTTGTCATCATGCAGCACAAGGCGTGGATCATCAGCTGCATGTTGAGCCCTCGGCCTAACCTGTGTACAGAGCTTCCTGTTGGTTCGGGGCAGTAAGGAACAATGGTGCCAACACCCTGGTTCTGGCCTGCCGCAGTAAGCCAGACTAATGCCAGGAATGTCAGTAGTCAGCTGGCTGCCATGTTCTGTCTTTTTCTCAGCAGGGGGCCTGCGTTTTAGAACGGGCTGCTCCCTTTTCCACTGATCCACGCCCATCCGCTGCTGCACAATTGTGGGACGATTGTTTTAGGGTCTGTGGCAGGGAGTCAACAATAACATTTATATTGATTGTGTCTGACCTTGTAATTCTACAAAGAAAGCATGAGCTCATAGGTGTGAATCATGTCATCAACTCACAGCGAAACAATCATGATCAGAATCCTGATTCTCAAAATGTTCCCCTTAAAAACACTGCAATGTGTTTTTACTTTAATCAGAGGATTAAAAGGCTCACGACGAGCTGAGAAATATATCTGCTCTACAGGTATCAATCAGGTAATAGGTTAATTTTAAAAAACATGGACGTACGAGTAGACAAATACAAATCTCATCTTTATATCGTCATACCCAAAATACGATGTGATGAGGTAAATTTCCTGGCCCTTTTTAATTTTTTTTTTTATTATTACGACAACTCAAAGTATTATACTACTTATGATTAAAAAGATTTTCGTCATTCTGCTCTTTTAAAGGCGGCACTTATCAGGAGCACCAGCCACACAGAGTTCTTCTTTTGCTGATGAATAGTTCCTCCGGCCGGCCCTAGAACAGCCTCTAGTGGATCTCCAGTGCTACACAAAAGGCAAAGAGACGGCCTGAATGGGCCTCTTTCATGGTTGTAGATCTGAAGGACCCTGGGCCTCCCAATCCCATTTTTCATCTTGGCACATTCTGTGAATTCCTCCCGTTTGGTGTGTCTCCGCGCTCGAAGCTCTTTCTTTATTCTGTCTGAAAGACACACAACATGTCACTTTGCTCTCTTGTGTTCATTCCTGTCGGTAATATCAGCAATGGTATCTCTATCCAAGTGAAAAGGCAACAAACTTATAACAAGTCGGCTGCACAATCACAGGATCTGGTATTTAGATGTGAATAAAATCCCATAACAGTGAATTCTGCTTATTTAAAGGCAGCTGGTTTGTTTACTTTGTTTAAATGTTAATCAAATGCCAACTTGGCATGCAAGAGATGACATGTCTTATAAGATGTCTATCTTTGGAAAATGTTTGGTCTTGATTGGCTGTCAGGTGCTTGTTAGTAAGTCCCATGGATGGATACAGCGCCGGAGGCGGGGCCTCTTTCTTCATACATACGAAAGATGATCAGTAGTGTGTGAAGTGTTACACAGAGCAGCCGCAATAGTTTCCTTTAGTCCAACCGCTCTGGCTCAGTCACTTAAAAATGACACTTCATTAATCCTCGGGAAAGAGCTTTAACTTTGACTTTAACTTGTATCAACTTAACAAAGTTAATGAATAAAACAAATCAGGGCTATTTGAGTGTTTGAACTGTGCTGTTCTCCACTATGTCAGATTCACCAAAGCAACACTATGTCTGCTTCTTGCAACACGTGCCACCATTCAGAGACACTCCGCTTTACACCTCTGCTTTCTGTCTGTGGCAATACTGCACGCGGTTTTATTGAGGAGCGTAATTCTTGTCAACACGTCATCAGACACACACAGGGCCGTGTGAGCAACCCTTTGTTTAGTGTAGTGTGTTTCAGTTTCTACAAATCCCGACGGTCCACGCAGATTTCACATGCTGGCAGACCGGTTCACTACTGGTCCACTGAAATGAAAGAAGGAACACGACCTTCCGCATTATTTCTGTTCATCCCGTCGTGTGTTACTGCTCACATAAGCTGTTGTATTTGCTCATTTCAAACGTGCAAAAGAAGCAGAGAGGAATGTCCATAGTAAACAGATTATTTTCAGCTCCTGACTGGTGGGGAATCTGTTTGTGTTCAGATCGGTTGCAACAACTGCACATAGATTTATAACCCCCACCACATAGTGTACTGGTCCAACTCCAACTTCTCATGGCTGAAGTGAACGGGGATGGGGGGGGCACATCCCAGAGAGAGGTGGAGGGGTGTATCGGGCCTCTGCCTCTGATTAACGAGGGACATGAGTCTTTTGGATGTGTTTCAGCCCTCAGTTCTGACACTGTTCAACCGAACAGCTGCACTGAAAGAGAATTGTCAAAGCACCCGCGGTGTGGACCGGGGAGGCCTCCCATGCCTCTGACATTTAACCAGGAAACTTCATTCTCTAATGGCATTCATCATGTACTCATTCTAGAAAACTATTTTGAGGATAAAATCCACACAAATTCAATGTAAAAAGAGAGACATCTAATAAGGGTGGCACAGGGATAGAAAGAGCAATACTTTATATTTATTGGATTTGATTGATGACATATCTGTATTTTAACAAAATATGCATGTTATGCCTCAATCACTTCTTTCAAAGATGCATAGGTTGAGGTAAATGTAAAATATTAGTACGTTTCAAGTGGCAAAGGTTGACCTCATTTCACATCATGCACCTCCTCTTCCTGTCATTAGAGGTGCCATGTGTAAGAAGTGTTTGCATGCTTCATACAAGCATCTCCTCCCCCCCGTTCTATCATCCAACCTAAGAGCAAAAGACATTCTGTCTCTCCAAACAGGTGTAACTTATCACAACCAAGATGTCTGCATTCCTTTTAGCTGTGCTCGTTCCAAAGCTCACTGCCGTGACGTTGGGGCGACGCCTCAATGGAGCACCTGCACCACCTCTGTTATCAGTTCCTGTTCGCATCCCTGCTATGACAAGTCAGAAGGTCTGCTATGAAGGTTACACAGAGCCCATCATCGTATCCCAGTGGGTAATGCCCCCTGTAAAAGCCACAAGTCATTTCTGCAGACATTGCATCCTCTGAAGATGTTTTAGGAGGTCCACCTTTTTAAAAAGCTTTTAAGGGATGGATTGAAAAGTAGAGTTCTGCATTGCATCTGGACCAAAATACTTGATTAAAGAAAATGTAGCTCTGTAACCATCTAGAGACGGCCCTGTCTAACTGTGTTGTTGTCCTATTTGGGCATTAAAAAACAGCATTCTGAGATTAAAATACAGTTTGACTCATTTCCATTTGTTCAGTAAATCTATCTTAAACCTATTGTTTTATATCTGAGGGTCTGTCTTCATCACCAAAGGGTAAATCATCTCTCATCCCCCCATCTTCCACTTACTGTACCTCCATATTTATTCCCTCATTGTCACAGGAAAACAAGTTCCTTTGATTGTACATTGATTGGAAAAGGGGTCGTTTCATCCCCGGTTAATAACTTCTCAACTCAAGACCGCATCCCTCCATGTCTGATAACACATCATCAGCGAGGTGCTGCTACCTGCCACAGAGGTGTTTGACATTGTCCTACTCGTGTTGTCTCCCAGAGACGAGACGGATGAGGTCACAGTCAGGCTGTAGAATTCAGCAGCTCTCTGCCAGAAGAAAACCAAGTGACTCGCTGAAAGTTGAATAAAGGAGAGCTGATTTTACTCTTTGAACATGTTTGCATGTTATTAAGTCTTTTAAGTGTAAACTTAATGTTTTTGGTTCAAGATACTTTTGATTTCTCACAAGGCTTCCATCCACAAATTTCCACTACACTTTTTTTGTGTTTCAGTGCACTTCTGAACCCTGTTGCTGTTTTCCATATGTGCTTTGTCTGCTGGCAACGTCAACTATTCATCTTTGCTAGAGGATTTTAGAAATCTGCTCTGAAAACTTTTACCTTGAGTTTATATTGAATTTTGGATGTGAAGTAGTTTAGTTTGTGTAAACTGGCAATTAGAGGGACGAGAGTCCAGATATCGACTGATGTAGCTTTGAAGGTCCTTAGGGATTCTTATTGTCATTATTTATCTTCCTCTGTTGTTGTCGTCCTCCTCTTTTGATTCACCAGTTTCCAGAACTAGAGCTTGTATTTTTTTTTAAACGTCAAGCGGCCAGGTCCCAGTGGACACTGACCCAGAATGCTTGATTGCTTTTTACTCCCATCTGAAGAAACAATATTATACAATTTCATTTCCCTATAAAATAATGAGTGAAGGAATGATTACATTTAAAACCGCCAACATTCACCAATAGATTTCGATTCAAAATTTGCCATTTTTATACCAACAGAATTACTGCTTGATATTTAAATGTTGAACTTGTCATTTCTTCTTGTCAGTCTTTTCATACGGAGGCGGAATGACCGTTTCAGTACTGCTGACTTCAGAGCAGCAGTCATTGGAGACTAGCCGAAACTGCTGAGTCAGAGTCGGCGTGACCTTCACTGTCATCGTCTCAAATGGTACCGGCATCAAACAAGGATCAATGTAAACCTCAAGGCCTCTTGGTTTATCGATTGATTCCATTTAGAAGATGGGATTAAATCTTACTTGAGCATGACTAGCAGACTCTCAGTCTTGAGACCTATTGTCACGGTTTGGGTCCTCTTCCTGTCTTATTTTGTAGTTTTCTTGTCTCTCGTGTCTCTGGGTGAGCTTCACTTCCTGTCCTGTCCTGTGATTGCCTGAGTGTTCCCACCTGTGTCCGATCACCTGCACCTCCCTTGTGTATTTAAGCCCTGTGTGCCTGTTGTCCCTGGTCGCGTCATTGTCTTAGTCAGTCATCGTTGGTGCACGTCCTTTGGCTTCTGTTTGATTCTTTTGTGGTGAATAAATAGCACCTTCTGGAAAACTTGAATCCTGCGTTTGAGTCCTGCCTGCCTGCCTTCAACCTGCACCCTCGCCTTCTGTCAGAAGCACTAATCTGGTATTTGAATTATTATTAGTCAGTTTAAATGTAAATTTAATGTTGGTCGGACCGAAAAGGTTAATTTGCCTCAAAAGAAAGTGCTCTGTCCCGTCTGTAGCAAATACGGGTTTTTCTACGTCTCAGCTTTACCTTCATTTTGTACTTCAATGTACATGGTTTGTCTAGTTAGACCAGCACAGAAACATTTGTATGGTACCTCCTCCTACCATCATCATCAAAGTCATTATTACACACTGGCTGCTTTAGCTCAGCCAAGTGATGTGATGACCAAGTGACACTATTATTGGTGGAGGCACCACGAGGCTGCGACGGGACACCATCAGGGTGAGGTGGAAAGGGAGTTTATTTATTTTTTTCTTTCAAAATTCCTTCTCCTGACAGGGATTGTGTGCGAGCCGGCAGTGGAGAGAGAGAGGGAGGGAGGGAGGGAGGGAGAGAAAATGGGAGTGAGCACAAACACTAAGCTGCCAACCTGTGTGGCTGCAGCAGAGCAGAGAGGGGGGAGGAGGGGGGGAGAGAGGGATACAAAGCGCCCGCAGTCGCAGAGAGACGTTTGCGTCCTCCTCCGGTGGGTTTGGGAGCCGGGCTCCTCTGTACAGACGCCAGCATGGACCCGGCAAGGTCTATCCAGCATGAGATCAGCTCCCTCAAAGGTACTCCTCTCCTTTAAAAAAACCGAATATGCGTTTCTGTCCTGTCGTCACCGTCATATGCTCACAGGACCGCCTTGTTTTCCCACAATCCCTCGCTGATGAGGACTTCCTTGTTGAATAGATGCGGGCTGCTAAAAAAAGTTAGTTTTTGATGGCTTCGGGGCAGTTGTTTCCAACGGAGGAGTCGTGTCTCCGGGTGGAAGGCGTGAGAAGCTTCTGTTTGCCTTTGTGCCCAGAGAGGATGGAGAAGGAGTCAGGGGGGAATGACTGTGCTGAGATGTGGGTTTTACAAGCCATCACTGCTGCATGCTGCATGCGGCACGCTGAATGCGTCTGCGCCGGGAGATGCAGAGCAGGTTGGCTCCTGCATCGCCGCGGTAACAGCAGGGATACAGCCCATTGATGCTGCCCTGCCCCTCAGTCAGGGATGAGATGGTCTTTGTCTTGTCTGTAGTTGTGAAGGAACAAGTCTCTTTTAATACTGTGGTTCTTGTTTATTTTTAATATTTAAATTAGAGGAGTTTCCTCCTCCCACCTGCCTCATTTAGAGGTGTCCCACTACTCTTTTTTGAATATTTCATCTTAAGATGATGTCTCCCACAGTTTCGTGATCTTATTTACCTATTCTTTGCTTGCATTTGGTACTATTGATTACTTAAATGATCTACTACTTATGCACATGTTGCAGAATTGACTATAAAATATAAAAGAGGCTAAAACTCCCCAATACAATATCTAATGAAGACGGCCATGTTTTGTTTTGATCAACATTCCAAACCTACAGATATTCATTTTACTCTGCTGTAAAAGAGAGACAAGAAGCAAAGTAAAATCAAACACAACATTTAATTTATCTTCTGTCAGCTTATTAACACATTTTTTTGTTTTGAGTTTTAAAAACGATGTTGTATGGGAGATTTGTTTGGTATCGCCACCAAGTTTCATGTAAACAATGGTGGTAATAGTTTGACATGTTGTTGCTGTGACAACACACTCAATAGATCTATACCCAGTAGGACAGTCTTTTTGTTAATTGCTGAACTTGCAAAGTGAAGCAACAATATTTTTTTAACACAGACTCTTGATATCGTACTGTTTTTTAATAAGCTTGCACACAACTGTATGGACGGTATGACCTGTGTCCCCAAGGCATCTTAATACATTCAAATCATGGAGAATGTGCTACTTTTACACCGACCTTTTGAATCTGTGTAAACCATTCACATCTCCCTAAGTAAAGGATTAACAGCAGACTTTAAAAGGGACACAAAGGCCCCAATCCGAGGAGACCGGGGGCTCTGGCTCGGCCCAATGGGGAAGCTCTTTTAAATGCTGCCCTCTGTGGGGTTGAGGTTTGTCTGGAGCTTTCTGTCAGAATGTGGGAACATTAAAATGATCCTGGAGCGGGATCAGAAGGGGTACCGCCCACTTGGAATGTTTGTTCCCAGGGCTCCGGTGGGGGCCGACGGGTGGGTGGGGGGGGGAGACAACTCCCAGTGGAGTTACTGCACCCCTGCTCACTGAGTGTGGCTCTGTTCATTTGTACCCATGTCGTCACCATGGTGCTTTCTTCTCTGCTATTATGAGGCACTTGGTAGAGAATCAGCTCTGTTGATGCTGTTGTGTTTGTGTGGAGACAAGAAAGGACCACTAGTGACACATGGCAGTGGTTCCTCATCTCTGACAGTAGAGGCTGTAGAACCACGAACCACAAGCTCTTCTACCATCCTGTTGGCAAACTTTTAACCTTTGACCTCCAGAGCTCTGCTGTTTGTTTTGTAACTAACTGGCTCCAGAGTCTCTGGCTCGCCCTTATCAGAATGTTTTCACAGACGGCAGCGCAGTGTTGTGAATTCATGCCTTCTGAAGGTTCATGTGGCAGCCGGTGAAAGGAAGAGGGCGGGGCTGTTTCCGAAGGGCAGGTTCAAACGGGAGGATTCCAGTTAAAAAGGAAGGTCAGGGCAGGGGTCGGTGCACCTGACTTCTGAGCGGTTTAGTATTTCAGAACGACGTGACAAGGAGGAGGCTCTTGTTCCGTCTCAAGCTCTGCTGAGCTACTTCAATAAAGGCCGCACATTCAAAAGTAACAGATTGTAACTTTACTATATGTTATCGTTGCAGAACGAAATGGAAAATGAAACGTTACAGTCAATTGAAAATGCAGATATAAGGTTAAGTTAAATAACAACACTGTTAACATAATAGCAGAGCTATTACGTGGTTCCCAATGGACCTATAAGAGCATTGCCTATGTTTTGCCCCATATTGGCTTGTGCATGTGCATCTGTTCAATCTGCAGATAACTGTCCTCATAGGGCTGCTCACAGGGCTCAAATGTCACCCTGTTTAGCAGCAGCAGCCTTCAGCAGCTCTACGATGCTGCAGCCGCTACTTGAGCCGCACGCATCGGTGGACGGCCACGCGTTAGATTCCACACCTGTTTCCGCCCAGCCAGCGGTACGATCCACTCCAGATGGGAGACGCTGGGCCGCAGAGACATGAAAAGACATCAAGGAGTCTGTTTTCATCTATATTTTAACATTAGCAGTAGATCACAATGTGGGAAGAACAGATCTGCACCACGGTCAAATGTTCATACGGTGAAACATAATGTGTGTATTTTCCCAGGGATTTTAATCTACGCAGGTGAAAGGTTTCTTTGGACTGGGCTTAATCCGTACACAACGTTTCATGAAAATCCGTTTCCCACAATCCTGCAGAAAAACGAACCAAACTAAGTGCTGGAATGGCCATTTTACACACCTTTCTCTATTGTATGTAGATGTACTGTAGTTCAGCAGGTCGCAATATGTCAGTATCACGTGTACGACCTGTCTGCTCTGCCCCCAAGGGCCTGAAAAGCTGCTGTAATGGCAAAAATGGTTCAATTAGGAAAAAAGAATTTAGCAATGCGCATTTTGGCACACAGCATTTGACTGTTTAACCAAGTTTCTCAGCATGAAAGAAAAACAGGATTGAGTGCAAACCTGTAAAATAATGAGCACCACACTAAATGCTCGAACCTTTTTTAGCCTCTGTTTTGTGTTCCTTGCGATGACCCAGTCGTCGAGGACTGAATGTGTGGTCTGTTTATTCCTCAGTGAAGTTATCGTAATCCTATTAGTGCGGATCCTGGCCTAACAAGCGTGACTGACGGCTCCTAACTCAGCTGATGTGATTATGCAATGTCATTAACCCCCTTGTCCTCCTGTAATTCACAAAGCTGACTGCCTTTTGTAAATTGACACATCCTCTGGGATGACCAGGGGATCATCCTCGGCGGGTCAGGATCACACTCTTTGTTTCGGAGGTATCAAAGCCATGTGGTTCTTAAACCACTTGGAAGGCGGGTTTTAAAGCGCCAGTCTGACAGACTTTGGTTCTTTCCCTGGAGTGGCCAGACGGTGGAGGTGTTAGTGAAGCTACGGCTGGCCTTAATGAGAGTTATTATACATCTTGGCCTTTATTTCTTTGTTGAAGCTGATTGAATGGTCCTGTGGTTTCCACATTAATCGACATTGTATGCCATTAAAATCCTTTTCCACCAGAACCCTGGCCCCGCTCAGTCCAATAACAACTGGAGTAACACTACACGTCTGTGTGTCAACACTTCTCCTGTTTTCTTTATAAAGTTCTCTTTCCCCTTTTACAGGCAGTTACATTTTAAAGAGAATGCTTTTGAGATTAAGCGGCGTTTTTTGCTGACTGTTCCTTTCTCTTTTTTTTAGTTTAGTTTAGTGCGTTTGAGTTGAGGCTCCCTGGTGAGTGAGTGGCACAGAAAGGATGAGCTCCTCCTACACTCAGGTTTTTGGTCTTCTCTCTTCATCACACTGCCCCCCCCCCCACCCCTCCTCCCTCCATTGATCTGGATGAATGTCCCTGTCACACACCAGATCTGTCTGTGACATAGCCTTCAAATGATTGTGTCTGCGGCAGGATGTCCGACAAACTCTTTTGGTCCGATGCCAAAGTGAGTCAACGGCATCTGATCTGCAGCTCGAGGGCCTCTCTTTGTCTGCTTCTGTATCTCAAATTAAATCTTTACCCCCTTGGTGAGAGGATAAACAACCAGTCAGTGTTTCCCCAACCGCCCGCCCATCCCCAAGTGACAGTGAGATGTTACAAAGCCCGAAGCTCAAAGTACCCCAGGTTTCCAGTTGCTACACATCATATATACAGATACACATGTGCTATATTTGGCTTGGAAAGCGGGTTCCATTCAAGCATCCCTCCCTCATGACATTTAGTCAGTAATTATAAGTTATAAGGCTGGGTCCAGAAATTGCCTGGCATGAGCCGTTGCTCTAAAAGCTGCAGGGGCTGTTTCTTCGCCAACCCTCACCGCAGTCCACACAGCCGACAACAGCCAGCAAGACGCCCCGTTCACATAAAGAAAAAAAAAAGACCTCTTCTCTGCCAATCTCCTCCAGCCACATCTCCGTGACTATCCGGGCGATCTGGAGAAGAGGGGCAGTGTATCCAGACAGTGACAGCGAGGGAAGGAGATCACTTTGAAAGTAGCCCCTTTCATGCTGTCAATGTGTGGGTTTGTGAGGGGGGCAGAGCTGATGAATAGGACGCCGCTGACGGCACTCCACACATATTATGCTGACAGAGTCCTTCCCACACCAAAGAAGACCGTGTCTACGGGGGAGTGTCGTCCAGGGCTTTGCCGCAGTGCCTTTTAACTTTTGTTCTTGCTCATCTTGCAGACAACAACAACAACAACAACACTGCTGCACCGCAGTGGATATATTACCCATTACCTCTAGTTCCCTTGGGTTGGTATCCTCACATGGACAGCAGTTGTAGACTGCATCTGGTAGTTAGTTAGCCTTCTGCGTAGGGTTCAGGGTCTGAGGTTTGGGCTGTTTTAATGACCTGTGGAGCCCACCGATCGAGGCTTTGAAGCCTTCAAGGTTGCGGAGGTGTATTTTGGTGCTTTGACCAAACGCAGTGCGCCATGGTTTATATCAAGCAGCGGGTTTTAATTACCTCTCCCTCTTCTTAAAATCGGCTCCCATTTCTGTTGGGTAACAACCTTCGACCGGAAGAAATCAAGACATAAACCCTCTTTTTAAGATTCAAGTTCCCCTTCAGTGTCATGCGCTGTTTTGAAGCAAATTTCTTGCATTGAAAGGAAAAATCAGGTTTTTAAGTAAGGTCAACTCCACTCCAAGTTGCCCCTAACCGTAACCTCCCAACAGTTTAAGGCTGCTAGATGCCGAGTGGCAAGTTGAAACCACCAATGGAAACTTGCGGCTCGTTCAGCCGCGTGTGCCCCGCCCACTGCGTCCAAACTCAGATCGCAGAGGGTTTTTGTTTGAGGTCAAAGTTTTTTGTTTAACATTTTAGGTTTAGTTTATGTGTGTTTGCATGGCAACATGAAATGAATACCCTTTCTATAATAATGTCCATGTACCGTGCATCTGGAACTTTCTGGGTGGTGCTGAGCGGGTTTCACTTCCAGGAAGAGTGTGTGTGTGTGTGTGTGTGTGTGTTGCCAGTAGCAATGCTATCTCCCCTGGCCGCTGCTCTGTCCGCATATATTCGCTCATATTTCTATGGTGCGTCATGTTTCTATGGTTACAGACATTCCTGGCCGACCACGCCCTGCCACGGGTTATTTGATGACTCACTCCAGAGGCCAGTCTCCCACAGACACACAGACACATTTCCTCCTCCTCATCACACGGTACTCTTATGATCTGAGCTGGCAAAACGGTTAACTGTGGCGTGACATGTAGCAGCGAACGTGCCATTCCTATTTACACCATTAAAAGCCCTCAGAGACTCCCAACTGTTTACCAAGCAATGTCATTAACCCCCCTGAGGGTTAAGGGCTCAGGGTTTAGGGGGGGATTGGACCTCCGTTGGGTCACCTTTGTGCTCATTAGCATTTCCTCTTCAGATGCGTTGTACCGTTCAGTCCACACCAGCAGCCAGACTCACTGGGACTGTGAGCTTCCGTTAGCTGCTAATACTCTTTACCCCGATCCCCCTCGAGACGGCTCATGTTCAAGCCCACCAGCCTGAGTGGTTATTATTATTATTATTATCACTTTGCCTCATTGCCTCTGCCCAGGTACTCTTGAGTCAATGAACCCCGACTTCGCCAATTCTTTTGTAATTTATTTAATCATTATAATTTATTATCTTTTTTTGTCTTCTTTTTCTTCTCCTTGTACATCTTGTTCTTGTTTTTTTTTTCTTGTTCTTTGTTGTTGCCGGCAGGCAATGAGTCCACATAGTGAGCAAACGATGCGGAGCAATACCCATCTGCTATCATCTTCATTTATTTGCATTCGTAAACAAATAGATTTTTTTTAAGATGATCTGAAATAATCTACCCACATTGACTCCTGAAACTTCTCACCGATGTCTGATTGGTTCCTTTACAGGGGAAATGGGTATTCAGGGTCGTTTATTTAAACCTCAAGATGATTTGCTGTACAAAACATCAGCGAGTAATCAGTCTGCCGTAGATAAAGTATGCACTTCAGATCAGTAAAGTGAACCCAAGGCAGACCGATGTCAGATCCGTCTCCAGGGCAGATAACGCATGGAAGAAAATACGGATGAAGTAACACCCTTTGAGGCATAGGTATGCAATCTGCTTTTGCTTCACTGCCCTGCATGATTGTTATCGGTGCAGTGTGTGTGTGTACATTGTTCAAGCAACACCCCCCCCCCCCCCCCCCCCCCCAGGCCTTTTCCCACCGCTCCGTGTTTCAAACGTCTAAATGCACAGTGTAGTTTAACGAGTTGGAAGACAAGCGTGTAGCTTAAAAGACCAATGACCGTTAGTCTACTCTGGAATGCAGAGAGTAATTTATCTTCCAGGGGAGTCAATGGGTTTGTTTTTCAAGCAGCCACCGTCATCTCGAGATGTCTCCATTCTCTAGCTGTCTGCCACTTTTACCATAGCAATGGGCCTCAATCACGGCTCCAAGAGGGACCCCGAGGAGACTACAACCTTATTTATATCCAGGCTCCATGGTGACTTTTAATCACAACGTGTGGCTGCACAGAATTTAGATGATTTTCTTTTTTCCCATACGGTCTTCATCTTGAGAAGTTCTCATGGAGTGCATCAGTTTCCATTTGTCAGATAATGAATTTGTGACTCAGTAGTGTTTACCCATACATTTTGTGTTGTGTTGAAGCCAATCCTTCGGTGTTCAGTGTGTTTAAAAGAAGCTGGAAGAGGTTTGAAGCAGGTATGTAGTAGATTGGAACCAAACAAAGGTCTGTTTTTGCAGCAGCTTTGTTTGATTTAGAGCCAAAGTACAGGTAACCAAGAGCACATGAAGATGAAAGATTCTACCTCCATAAACTAACAAAGCACAGGCTGTGAGTGTTTTACAGCCAAAAACTGGATCTTTTTTTCTTGATTATTTTATCTGCCACACCGTATATCAAGACTACCAAACTGGCAAAGCATTTGTGATTTGCTCTCCTGCTTATCTGCACTCGAGCGCTTCAGTGTTTCATCTTTGACTTTTTAGATATCAGGGAACTGGCAGCACATGAGTCGGTATGATATTCAGTGGACCTTTGTCTAAAATCTAAAATGACTACATACATCTCATTATATTAAGGACAGACTTTTCAAATTTCAACGTGTTCATCGAGCCTGCACTCGATCCTGCCGTAGAATGATCCCGGGGCCCGGGATGCCGGGTACAAATCAGGCATATCCCCCTTTGGAGTCCGGATACTGGTGGTAGTGGTGGAGGAAATGGTTTCTCAAATCTTATATGCAGGATTTTGCTGCATTTTAACGTTTGACAGCACCTATCTGATTGGTTCATCGAGAATGTGTCCACATCTGGTTGGCTGGTTCTAAACGAGCCCGGGCCCCAATCAGCTAACAGTGGGACATCAGGGAGAGAGGAGGCAAACTGCGAAATGCACAGGAATGTTCAGCTTAAGCTTCATTTGTACAAAGTTCTATGGCCTTTGCACATATTAAACTGTTGTAATTATTGACTAATAGTGTTTGACAAAGACCTGCTGGAGTCCTCACTAAGCTCATGGCCTCCTCTGCAGGCTGTTTCTGCTCCCAGAAGAGAGGAGGGAATCGGTTTCACATTCCTTTTGGTTGACCAAACAGGTCAAAGGTGTTTTTATTAAAGTCGATTGTAAAATGGTCGAATACTTTTCATAAAGTAAACGGTGCTAAAGTAGCAGAATTACAGAAGAACTTGCAGAATTACAAAGTTCTGTTATCGCCACACTCTCCCTCGTACTTAGTGCACAGTCTGGGGACTCCCCAATGGGGGCACTGCAGCAGGGGCTCTATGCTGATGTTCATTACTAGATGTGCAGCTGTCAGAGGAGGGCACAGTCCTACCACCTTGTTTAAAGGCTAATGGGGGGAAAATATAAAACTGCTGCAAAAAAAAATGTCTTAGCCTCCTTTTTATATTTATAGCTCAACTGTCAACCGGGGTTCTCGTTCCTTTCCAGTGGACAGCCAACAGAGACGTAAGGGGAGGAAATGGCTTGATGGCTTTTCCACTAAGGTGGGAAGAGGTAGCTGGTTGTGGGCTGATGGAAAAGTAAGGAGACCACAGATCATGGGCAACCTTTGGAAAGGAATATGTGTGTTGTGTGTTGTATTGGACACCTCCAGAAGTTCAACACACAAACTGTTCTGTTCATTCTATATTGTTGCTGAAGGCAGATGTTACTACTAGGGTTGCAAAATTACGGGAATATTCAACGTTGAAAACTTTCCATGTGAATTAAGTGGAATATATGGAAATTGTCTTCCACAGTTCTGTGCATGCGTAACTCAACGGAGATGAAATCCAGCCATTCTGTAGATGTAGAGATACCATGGTGACTGGATCCGCTCCTTACTGTCAAAAAGAAAAACTGCAATTGGATTTGCGCTCTCAGATTTTGACGTTGATTTGCCGTCATGTAAATGACCGGTAATGACAAAGACGTTCAAAAATAACATTAAACCCCCCCCAAAAAATGCAATAAAGAAATGATAACTTCCTTTTCTGGAAATGTTCTGCCCCTTTGCAATCCTAGTTAATAGCATAAAGATCTTGCTGTTGGAAGTTGTTGCTGTGTGCCGCGCTTTGTGTTCATGTTTGTGTTGGTGGTTTTCCCCCCCAGTCCTGGTGATAACGGGCTGTTTGGTTTGTCATCTCCGTATCTGGATGTATGCATCTTTATCTCCCTTCTGTAAATACACTCGACCTGGTTTTTCAAACAGTGTATCTGTTGTATACCAGCTTTCTCAGAATGTACTGTGAACTACACTTATCTATTACATTTTCCTCCTGCTCTTCTTCATTGGTTTCTCCCTCTTTACTAGCCGGGCGTTGCTATTGGCACTCCTTGTGTTTGGTAGGTTGAGAGAGGGCAGCAATACAAGTAATGGCTATATAATTTTCCATACAGCTGAATAACAACCAGACTGCCAATTAGAGTCATTTTACCAGATGTTTTGGGCCAACTTGTGGTTTGCTTTCATGACCAGTTATGAAGTCTAGTTGTTTGCACAATTGTTGATTCATTTACTGTCAAAAAGGGGGCATATATGCAGGCAGTAGTTTTAAAACAAAGCGCATCCCCATTTGCGGATCTAGTGTTTACTTACAAATTTCTTAAATTAAATTATGATTCGATGATGCGGCCGGTCAGTATGCAACTTTGTAGTATTTATTTTTGGTGGATTATCACACGTGTGTCTAAAATGTAGCAAATGAAAAGAAGTCCGGTTCTGCAAGATGCCAACACATGTATTTTTCATCAGATCACTATCATAATGTACAAATTAAGAATCTGAATCTGATCTAAATATGTTTTTTTTAACTTTATTTTTGCATGTCCTGTGCAGAGTGCCTCCATATTAAAGGTTTGAGATTTCACTTGCCACATGGTGTACATGCATGTAGATGTATCGCTGACACCGCTGACTGATGTGGTTCCTTCTGCCATCTGCTGGGAACTCAGTGGTGCTTCAAACACACTCCAGCTGCTGCACTGCACATTCATTCAGCGCAGCGATCGCCCAGTCATGCTCTCGTCATAGCGTTTTCCAGAGCTTCCATGGCGCAAACCCTTGCACAGGCTGTCAGCACGATGATCAGCGCCTCTGCATTAGCCCCACACGCAACCCCCCCCCCCCCCCCCCCACTGCACCTCAACATGCAGCCTGCCTGCAGACATCAAGGCTGATGCTTGTGACTAAGCAGAGCAACCCGGGAAATGTGAGCCCAGTTTAGCCACACTCGGGCTTTTTCCTGCCTGTGCCTCCGGAAGAAAGGGGCGAAGCAGTCCAGATGAGAACATGTGGCCGTCGCCACCTATCATCTGCCCTCCAGTGTGTTAGCCCAGCCTGCAATGAGCATAAACTCCAACATTTAGCCCGGCACACACACACACAGAGTCCCCAACCCGCCCGTCTCGCAGCGCTGTGTGCTCCATTCATGACGGGGCATAAGGAAATCAGACGAGATCCCGCTCGAGCTGCGATGGCCACGAATCACACCAGAGACTTCATGGAGGCTTTGATTCAGCGCGGCCAAGGTAACACTTCTGTCTACTTACCGAGAGGTGTCAGCACAGAAGCACGGCTTGTGCTCGGCCCGTGTAGGGGACCAAAGAGGACAGCGGGTAAAGGTGTGTCTCTAGCTGCCAGAGGAGCAGATCACAGTCCAGGGGAGGGCTCTGTGTGTGTCATCGAGTGGCGACACATCAGACACGTGTTTTCTGCGCCTGCCTTTCTGGTCCAAGATGTTTTTATGGAGGGAATAAGAGTGAAGGAGATAACAACAGTTGTTACTGTAACTTCAGGCTGAAGCCGACACCACCCGCGCTGCCCGGCAGGGTGTGGGGTCATGTTCCCTGGTGTTAAATACCAGGGGGTGTGGGCGGCAGCAGGGCTCCAGACTGGCTGCTCCACATCTCCTTCTTTTGCCTTAAATCTTTGCTGGTGAAGACGAGGCATCACAGTCCAAGGTGCCAAGCCTGGGTGGGCTTTGAAGTAATGCACAGCTGCACAGATAACGTAATGTAGTCTTTAAAGCCTGCAACCATAGTAGGCTAGTTCAATGAATGGTTTCTGTGGTAAGGAATAGTACTTATTCCTACTTAAACTGTGCTTAAATCCCAGTTCAACACTTACAAAATGAAGCAATACATTTATTCCACTGCATTTGAATAAATGTATTGTCTGTGTTGATGCAGCCAATATGCAAGATAACATTATCATCCTTTTCAAGCTATTTCATATATCTCCTTTGCTGTATTGGTACACTATGATCCATATCCTGTGCATATGGCTTCCACAGAGAAGCCTTTGTTATGGGAGCTCGCTGGCAGAAATCATGTTTTCCGCTCTTTGTCTCGATCCTCTCAGAAATGATTTCCCTGGGAGTTTCTGCAGCGCTGCGCATGGATTTCATCCAGATGCGCTCGTCAGAAACCACCACGCATGAGACGCTGTTTCCACTGAGGAAGCCTGCCGAATGAAGTCGAGTCTCGCAACGCTGTCTAGTTTTCACATCCCAGCCGGCCACCTCTTCTCTGTTCTTCCTCTTCTTTTTTTCTTTTCTTTTTTTTTCTTGCTTTTTCAGCCCGCCCCCCCTGGTTTTCATCAGCACACAATGTCGGGAGGTCAGATTTGACTCGTTGGCAGTTCAGTGTTTTCTCTAAATGTTGCGAAGGAGCTCAGGGAAGATGGACCTATGCTGCTGTTTCTGTCCCGGACCACCGGACGGTAGGTCTGCTTTTTTCACAGGAAGCTTTCATTTTAAACTCTGTGTCGGTGCGTTTTAGGGATGCTGCAGTGGGGGGTTGAATTTCTTTCATTATGCATGCCGTCCGAGGACAGGGCCACTCCCAGCATCAGTTCCTCTTTTAGGAGATGGAAGATAAGAGACATTCTTGTCATTGCTCACCTGCCTAGAGAGTGGTGTTTTTATCTGAAATCAAGAGGACTTTTACTCAACAGACTGATGTGAAGTTGGGCTTTTTTTCCCTGCGTGTGGGTATGCGGGGCATGTGTCACAGTATGGGAATCATTGAGCAAACACATACCATGTGAGAGGAGTGGGAGGGGGCCGACTCCTCCCATGAAGGAGTGGTGGATTCAATTTATTCCAGACGTCTCTACTGCTCTTCGGTTTTATTTCCTTTGCCCCGTCTTCACTGTGAATTATCGTCAATTTGAGATGCCCACTCTCCTTGGTGGAAATTTTTCAAATTGGGAACATGTGAGGTCTCCCTTAAAATCGCCACTTCTTGTTTGTTTGGAGCACACATCGGCTTCTGCGACGTGAGCTCAACTTTTAATGTATTCACTTTGTCCTAAAGTGTCCATAAAGTGTTTTTTCTTTTTGGCCTTTTAAAGGACTATGGTACATGAAGTCACGCTTGCTCGGGCTAAAGTCACCTCGAGGCGCCACCGTCTATTTCTGCTGGTTTCATGGCGACTGAGCGCTCGTGACACCGGTCCAGGTGTCGGGTTTCTCCTCGACACCGTTTGGAGAGTCATGCGCGTGAGGCTGTGACAACAGAGCGTCTGGCAACAGAGGCGGTGACGCGAGCAGGTGCTGCTGCCTGTGTATTTCTGTAGTTTACATGAGTCTTATCAGACGGGAACAGGGGATCCATCAAATGTCACTGAGGGAACATCCTGAATACACAAGGTTGTATCGCTGAGAAGCAGATGAAAGGGATCTACTGGTGGTCATTAAGTAGACTAACGTGATGGTGGATCTTCAAGATTTTCCCTCAAGGGTGTTCTTTCCAAAAATTTAAGGGATATTTGGTGGTAAAACAGAATGCCGTTAAAAAGGCTTCTGGGAAGCTTATGAGCACAGACTGTTCTGCTCCAACATACGGAAGCAATCACAGTGACGTCTCAGGAGAAGCCGTAAAGCTGCATAGCGACTATGAATTTATAGCGGGTGGGTTATGTGAAGGGGAAAAAGTAGCATGGCTGTAGTATACAACATTTGGCAGGAGGAGGAAGGGGTTTGGCTCGAGATGATCTGGGAGCTGTAAACCAGGATGGAAAATAACCAAAGGGGCTAGAGTGGGTAAAATAAAATCCTGTGGAGTGAGTCAGAAACTTTGACACAGACTCAACGTGGATCTCACTGGTTTTCTCATCAGGGCTGAGAGAGATAGTGGGTGTGGGTGTGTTGTCCCACAATACAGCCTCATATATAATTAACTCCTGCAGATAAAATGCAGCGAGCCAGTTCTGTACGTTGTAAAAAGCAGCCGAGTCATTTGAGCCACGGAGGAGCACAAAAGTACTTTCTTAATACTTTAAAGCTGCAAAGGTGCTCGAGCCGGCAGATTTAGAGCAGATTGTGAAATGACTACGGGTAATAATGAAGAAAATAGTGTTTAGTCATCAGAGAGGAAGTGTTAGAGTGTAGTACAGGGGGAAAGGGCGGGAGGGAGGGAGGGAGATCGGCCACTTGTGCCGACGGGCTGAGTCACAGGGAAGGGAGGCGAGGGGGGAGGGAGGGGGGAGAGCTCTTTGGCTTCTCTCTCGCCCTCTCTCCTCTGAAAGTCACGGAGAACTTGGCCGCGCCGCTTGTTTTTAAAGTCCCGGGACGGCACCACTCCCCTAGGCACACACCTCTCCACTCCCCCTTCACCTTCCACCACCCCCCCCCCCCCCCCCCGCCCCCCTGCTCCCCTCCCCTCCCCTCGGGTCCCCACGCTCCAACAGCCCTCCCGTCCGCCTGTCTTCAGAGCCCGCGCCTCTCCCACTTTGTACCAGGCCCGATGCCGGGCGCCCCCCCTGGAAACTTGTTCCCGGCCCTGGTGGTCGTGGGCCACGTAGTTACCTTGATCTTTGCCTGGCAGCGGTGGAGGGTTCGGAGGAAGCAAGGTAAGAGAAGCCGTTTCTGCGCAGAGCAGTTTGTCGCCGGCTGTTCTCATCCGTCGTCTCGGCTCTTTACGTGACGCACACCCCCTCTCTCTCTCTCTCTCTCTCTCTCTTACTCGCTCACCCCCCACCCCCTCTGTTTTTTTCCCCCTCACACGTCTGGGTTTCCTGTGCTGTGGAGATGTTGCTGTTAACCCTGTAAATGCTGGTAACGCGCTGACTTCGGAGCCGGAGTGACTGGGGCGGTTTTGGCCCCGTTGAGCTTTGATCTGAGCTTTTTTTTAAGTGTCCCTTATTTTTATTTTTTCTCTTTCATTTTATCCAAGTTGTTTGTATTGTAGAGATGTGTCTTCTTTAAGGAGATTGGATGTGAGCGTAAGCCTTTGAGTAGATCAGTTCTTATATTTGTCCTTACTTTTATAGTAAATGAACTGGTTCAGCCACATTTTCCTTGAATGCTTCACATGTGCTGCCAGGAAACTAATAATTACATTCTATTAGACCCACAGAATAGCCTGAAGGTCACCTGTGGCTCCTTTTGTCACCAGACACACCTCACGCGGGCCTGTTTTTTCTTTTTAGCCGTTGACACAGCTTGGCACAGCGAGGCACACCCTTGCAGGCGACACGCCTAAAGGCAAATTAGAGGATGTTTGACTGACAGTCTACAGGTGTTCTTAAAGGGCAGATATGTTTTCCAACCTCAGACAGCGTTGTGAGAAACCAGTCAGACAAACAGGCACCCTCCTGGACAAGAAAGGCGTTAAAGTAGCCCCAAGTCACATCTAAGCTGCTCCACCTGCCCGGAGGAGGCTCTTTAACAATCCAGCTGTCAATACTGGTTCTGTCAATACTGGTTCTTAACAAGTAAAAAGAACGTAGAACATGAGCCGCCCCCCCCCCTCCTTCTCATTGCAGTGAGAATGCACATTCTGTAACAGCTCCAGTACAAAGGTTGCATGGAGGAGCAGTTTGACTGGTAAATGGAGGGCAAACATTGGGTTGCAAAAGCGGTCCTGGTTCTATCTCTACCTTCTGTCAATATCCAGATGATTTTCATTTGAGGAGATCTTCTTTCAGCTGCCGCAGTGCAGACAACAGGTCTGCACCCTGGGCCTGAGCAACAATCATGTTCCCTCTCTGCTTTAATGCCGCATTTTGACGGGAGGAAGGGAAGGGCCTCGATCGGTGTCCGGAGTCGGAGCCTTTGCAGGAGCCCCAAGGTGCCTTTGACACAGTGTGTCGGGTGGAAGTAGGTAAAAGGGAATTAAACCCGCAGCCAGGGTTTAAAAAAAGCTCACACAGCGCCACACATGGTGCCCAGCGAGGGGTCTAGTGAACCTGACACGGGACGGTGCACTGTGTATCCTGGATACGGTCAAAACAAGCTCGTGGCCCCGCGCTCCTCCTCGGGACCTTTTTATTTTTAGAAGAATCCCAGTTCTTTCACAGATAATAAAGAGTGAAAAACCATTAGGACTTGTTTGAGGGGGGCTTCTGTAGATCTTGACCTACCCTTCAGCGCAATGCGACGCTGTCTCTCGCTACGCTTGACTTCAGACTTGAGATTTCTGTTGACCATTTTGTTCGAGGCTCTCAAAAGATTAGAAAGCTCCGTTTTGCTCCACAATGTGTCCAATCGAGAGTCTGAGCCGGTGTCCACGGAGGAGCCGATCGCCCCCCTGACTCACTTCCCCCGTCTCCTGTCTCCTTTCACTGCCACGGCAATGACAGCCCCGGGGAGGCAGGACGGCCCGCTCCGCTCTCACTGGGAAGTGGAAAGAAATACTGAATCGGATGCCGTTACTGGAGCCCTGCAAGCGCTGAGCACAGTGCACGTCCTATTTTTCAAAAGATACAATTGTTTTTAAATAAATTGCTATAATGCAGTAATGAATTTGCATACTTGTGTGAATGTTTCTATTGAAGTAAGGTCATTGTGATCGCACGCTGTGGTTTGTAATGAAGAGGATGAAGCAGACTCGCAGGCTTTTAGTTATCGTTCCTACTTTGAATGTCGCTGTCGGAGATAAAATTCTGTTTTACTGTAGACAAACTCAGAATATTCATAACATTCATTACAGGAATTAAGGAAATGTTTCCATCCACCAGACAAAAAAATGAACCAGCCGTGGATGCATGTTTGCTCTTTACTCCTGTCATTAAAGTCATGCTTTTATAACCACCAAAATTGCTTTAATGGCCTTATTGGCAGCGGCCTTCTTTTTATTGTTTTAATTACAGTCCCTAGTAGACATGAAGTGCTGCCTTAACATTAACACCAGCCAAGGTGTGACGAGCTCGCGAATGTGAAGTATTTCTTTGTTTCCGCAAAGGAAAGAAGCAAGTAAAACTCCTGCTGGAGTTATTCATGACCAACAGCTGTTGTACACGTGTGGGGCGGTGTGATGAATGATCAACCAGCTGCACACCGTGAACCTGCCCTGTGCCCTTTGTTGTGAGCAGACACGTCCCTCACTGAGACAATAGACGCGCCTCTATCCAAGGAGTCCTGCCACAGCTTCTTCTAGTGGCTTTTCATTCATGTCAGCTGATGAGAGGCGCGCACACAGCAGCCATGCTAAAACAAGCCCAGGGCGACAGCCCCCGTCAGTGAATTCAGCTCTATTTATTTCGGGGGCGGCCCCTCCCACCCTGGGTTGAAGAGAGCGGGATGGAGCGACACAGCTTTTCCCGGAATCTTTGTGAACAGAGCTAAAGTGGGCCGGGCTTGTGACATCGGACACTACGTGCGTGCGTGTGTGCGTGCGTGCGTGTGTGCGTGTGTGTGTTGTTTTTTTCCCCTTCCTCCATGTGGCTCGCATAGAGAAGTTTTTCAGGGCTGTTTCCACTCACGAGAAACACGCGAATCGGTGGGGGCGCACTTTTTTTTTTCGGGAGGGTCCAGCGCGCGGTTCGCTTTTACGCGCAGCCCAAACACACACACACACACACACACACCCAGAAGGATGGCGGAGGTGGAGGATACGATGCCGGCCGCTGTGCCGGCTCGCTGCGGCGGCGCAATGTTCTACCGACGAACGAATTACATCCACGAGATGAGCTGCGGGGAAGTGGGCTCCCATCTGTACAGCCGCATGTGCTGCGCAGGTACGTCCAGCCGCCCGCTGTCATAGGAGGGGGTTCGGGTTGGGAGGGGCATCGGGCCGGGGGGGGGGGGGGGTGGGTGCTGATGGCGATGAAGTCAACCCACACGCCAACGAGGGTCCAAAGAGTGGGCGTGGTTTTCTTTTTGTTCATTTATTGTTTCATGGACTTTAATTCCACTTTTATAGAAGTTTTAGTATTAGAGCACTATCCGGGAGGATGGTGTGCACGTAGCAGATACTGTAACAGAGCTGAAACGACTTATTGTTTGGTGTATTACAAAAATGAAAAATTCTGAAGATCACAAATATTTGTAAAAGAATATTATGCAACAATTCCCTAATGCATGTAATAGTAGAAAATGATAATCGCAATAATTAAAGTATTGTTGGTGGCAGCTTTAACGTAGTTAAGTGAACTCTTCCTGGACGGTGATCAAAGGTGTCTGTGTTACCAACATCGGTGTGTAGTTGATAAGGAGTGTGTCTGATGAGCCACATATGAGTATGACTAACTATCATTGGCAGGGTAATCATTTTTTTAAACTCCTTGTATAGTTTGAATCTGAACCAAAGATAATCTCTAGTTTACCAGATGTTTGTGCTTCTGTGACATTCAACTGCTGCTGAGAAATGCGCTTTCTCTCCAGAGGTTTTGGGCCAAAAGCGCGCCTCTGTGAACCGCCCCCTTGTGGGTAGGCTGTGTCCAGTGTGTTTGCTGCATTGTCATGGCAACCGCTCTCATAAATGAGCCTTCCCCCATTGGAAAGTGACTGTGTGTGAGCGTAAGTCAACACCGAGCGATCTTTCCCTTTCTGAACAGTAGCTGGGAGCCTTGGTCCTGGGAGGAATGTCGCTGCTGCTTAGACGATAAATCGTTCTCACTGGTTTTGTAGTGCAGCTTCTCCAACACAAGAGGGAGACAAACCAGCAGCCACCTCATCTCCTCCTTTAGGAGACCATAAATCCGCCAGGTATCTTTTCCTTATACAACCCGCAAGATTGCAAAGACACTAAAATGATTATTGCAAAAGCGAGTTAAATGAATGTATTGGACAGTTGGAGGACAACCAAAGGTCTCAGCATTAACTTCCCTCACACAACCTACCAGCACCGGAGTTTGCTTTGAAAAGGAATTTGTTCTTCACAGTTTTAGTAACCGACTCTCTTATTCTGGTGAGAGTTCAGGCCCCTCTTCATTCCAGCTCCAGGATAGATGTGCCCCATAATGCCCTGGGGCTTTTCTCTCCCCCTGCAAACTTCTTTCCCGAACTATACACCTGTCACACCACCACCACTTAGTCCATCAAGACCCGCTCGCCAGATGATACGTTAACATTCCTGTCTTTGCTGGGATTGACATTGGCATGCTGTCACATGCACAGGGGTTATTTCTTTTTTTTGGGGGGGGGGGGGGGGGGGTGCTGCTATCGCAGCAAGGCGGCTCCCCCGGTTTGAGAGGAGGGTGGGCGCGCCCTCAGGAATGCATTGACTTGTGTGGCTCTCACGCCACAACTGTTATTATAAAATAGCTTTCAAAGCTCTTGTTTTTTATCGCTGCACGTTATCAGTACGGAGAGGGGGGGGGGGGATTTTACAGCTCTGCACTGTGCCCTATCATATAGGAGGACCACTCTTCATTGAAGCTATTGCATCATATTTAAAGTGCATCATAAACACTCTTCAGAATTGTGATTTATGTCAATAAATCCAAACAAATCTCACTGCATCTGATTGTGTCGAGACTTATATTGGCTGATACTTGCACAAATTAAGAGTCCAACACTTTAGAACCACTAAATGTGACCCTCGTTGGCTGCACGACAAATTGATAATCCTTAATAACATTTTCAGCACCTCCGCAGCCTTGTGAAGTTGAGGGCTGCAGCTTCCACAGACACAAGTCCTGACAAGCCACATCCCCGTGTAGGTATCTCACAAAAATCCCTCTCCATTCCTCCCATATCTGCTCGGAATATTGATGCTCCCCTCGGGTGAGAGGCGGTACAGGTACTTAGGTGCTGTAGGACACGGATGTGCTAGCTCTGAGAGCCCTAATGCATAACTGTTTTTGTCCAGAGGCTGTTGTGCAGGAAGAAAGTCTTATTGCATGAAGGAGATGCCAATGTAACAAGTGTTTTTTTTTTTCCTTCTCCCACTCATGCACATAGACTCACAGTGTTCAGTGCACACGCAGCCACAATAGCTGCTTTGTGTCTGCGATCCGTTCCTACAGCAGAAGAGTTCCTTTATTTTATGTAAGCCACTAGCTCGACAGAAGCAAACTATTCAGGAGAAGAGAATCAAACGTTAAAAGTCTTCACAAGTGGTTCTCATTAGGGATCCATGAAGGCTTCTATTCTTCACTTACGGAAACAAGCGCCTCGGTGCCAGTTTTGCCCGTAGTAGTGATTGTTCCGTGTGGAGAGACGGCCGGGGCCCTCCCAGCCGCGCCGGGGAACAGGCTTTCCATTGAGGCTGTGGCCGCGTGACCGGGCCGCCCACACGGCGGGGGACGGCCAGCCTGAGCTCGTGGCGCTGGCTTGGGGTCACCAAGCTCCAGCCGACCGTTTCTGTACAGCTTGGTCCAAATTAGGCCCCCTCCCCCCCTTATCATCTTTTTGACAAACAAGTCTCAAGGACATTTCCACAATGTTTAGGAAAAGCATGGTGTTTCTACCATCCTTCCTAAGGCCAACCCAGTTAAATGTCCCGTCTATGAAATATTAGCCTGAATGTACATGTATAGGATGTACATTTGTGCTTCTAGATTTCTTTACTAAAATGATTTCCAACTTTGATTTAGGTCTTCCATTTTTAATGATATTATTGATTGACTTGCAACTTGCTGTACAGAATTTAGATAATTTGATAATTTGTTATTGGGATCATGTGGTTGCTTTAATAGTGTTTTGAAATCTGCTATAGTTAAGGTTTAGTCCAGATTTTAGTTTTTTAGATCTTGCTTTCAGGGACAAAATTTGAGGGCAGCTGTGAAATTGGTCTCTGTGGCTGGAAAATAGAATATGATTATATGGTTTTGTTAGGTTGTTTGTTGCATCTAGGTGGAGCGCTCACTGGGGGTCTCTGGTGAGTGTGGTTTGCTGGGTGGGGTCGGGCTGTGCGGTACATGGCCGGGCTGGGAGGGAGAATCACCCCTATCCTCAGCTGCTGACTTCGTAGCCTGCGGGCATGCATTTTGCAACGTCTGCTGGGGAAGAAAAAAAAAAAGAAAAACAAATTGCAGCATAGAATGTCGGAGACTTGCACGGGAATGTGAAAAAAGGCAGTAAGAAGTGAATCAGTGGCCTGAACACTCCCACTTAACTAGAGGATTGCACACTGTAGGAGAAGTCTCTCAAAGCAGACGGCGTCGTCTCTCAGCCTGCTGATTTGTTGTTGCCCTCTGAGATAAGGCCGGCATGGCGATGGAGAGGAGATTCAGAAACTCCTCCTCAGACAGTGTGGGCAGCGACGGGGTCTTCATAGAGGAGTCCCCCTATCAGGGGATGCTCAAAGCCATGGATCACAGGAAAGGTAGAGCCTGCCATCTTTACATTGTTTCTTTACATTGCAAACTTTTGTTTTCTGGTTGAATCCGTCAAACCACGGGGGGAATTCTATGGTATTTTATGAAGAACGGGTGTAAATGTATTTGAATCTACGGAAGGTGGAATCTATGCTGGTCTACCCTGCAGTGGTCTTCTACCCTGCATTGGTCTTCTGCAAGCAGGAACGGGCCACGCCCCGTCACGTGTCACGCCTTTTCCTCCTCATTAGTTGACCTCTTTGAGATGAGAGATCGACTTACTCTTACTTAGGTTTGTTGCAGCTCAGATGACAGGCTGCCTATTTAGGAAGACTAAATAATTGAATTGTATTTATTTATTTGTTGTAGTTAGAGACGTATAACCCCATTATTGTTATTGGATGCATTAATCCAAAATGTTCATTTGTTGGTCAGAAACTCAATCATTAAGAGATGGCCTTTATCTGTGTGTGACGCTCCACGTTGAATCCACTTTGGGAAGTCATTCATTTCGTTTTTCCATGAGCAACACCGGAATAACCGCTGACATGTCAGCAGGTTGGTTTCCTTTAGGTTTTCTTTGAGGTTCATTTCCCTTCCGTGGTCAGCTTCTGAAACCGCCGCGGCGTCCCCGTGAGTCAGCGACATCGTGACAGGGGCGTTGGCACCGCGTCTCTTACGCTGCTTTCTCTGTTCCCTCTTCTTCCGACCACTTCAATCCGTCCAGATGATCTAAACAAGCGGTGTCACCAATGACAAAGCCTGAAACACAATGCTTTCACCTTTCCTGCATCTTAGCGCCCCCCCCCCCCCCCCCCCCAATCACTTTCCTCCAAAGGCTGGCTTGTTTTGTTGCGTCATACCGGCCTCTGTGTTCGACGACAACAACTCTCATCACCCATGCGGGTGCAAAGGGGGAACATGTTCCCGTGGTGGTTGGTTAAGATGAGGGAAAACACTGCACCAGATGTTGCTGCTGGTATGCGAGAGCCCTGCTTGTGATCATCACAAAGTCAGAACCCAAACGGCACCAGTGCTGCAGGTTGAGACGTGTTCCTGTGCAAGTACTAACATGAGGGATGTCAACGCGAAGTCTCACCTCAATTCATTGCTCTTCCTTTTCTTCTGATGGCGTAACCAACTTACTATAAAAAGGAGAACTGAGAACCGCCTTCTGTGTCACCTGAAGCAACTTGTTCACAGTGTCTCTGTTTTTATTATGTAAGGGATTCCTTCCCTGCAGGGTCTTCACAGATGTGGCACCAGAACCTTGGTTTTTGATGTTTTAGCTCATTACTGCCAACCATCTTCTACAGCATTGGTTCCAAACTTGTTGCCATTCACGTCCTTTATCATGTGATAAAGGACGTGAATGCATGACTCTGTCCTATTTTAGCTTTATTTCCCTGCCCCAGGCCCGTACTTCTCGTGGATATACAGTACCAGTGAAGAGTTTGGACACATTTTCTCATTCAATTCAATGAGAAAGTGGGTCCAAACCTCAAACAACTGGCTCAAACCGATTGATACAAGCAGCTTGTGATCATGGGGAACAATCAAGCTTCGCTCCCTCTGGTGAGGTCATTAGTTTGGAAATCTTCGCTCTATAATTAAAATTCTTGAACAATTCAAAATGTGAACTAAATACTAGATAATCACTCTTCGTCGACTATCCAAATGCCCCTGATATATTTTGGATGTACACTTTTGAATGCACTCCAAATCATGAAACATCCAATACAAATAGTGCCACGGTGATGGATTTACCTGAAGCTGAGGTTTTATGTTCCTGTAAGATCATTCTCATAGCATGCTCACATCAATTATAACATCTGATCCATCCATGTCTTTCCACAGATGAACGGGACCGAGTTCAGAAAAAGACCTTCACCAAATGGGTCAACAAGCACCTGATGAAGGTAACGTCCATCCCCGGCAATTCCTTTTGTTATGCAAATGTTGAGAAAAATGTAAAGAAACTGATCACTTCAGCTCGTAACTGACAGACTGAAGTTAAAGTTACTTTCATATGCCACCTGCTTACAATAGCTTAAATTAAACCCACGTGTTTCCTGAGGAGGTGATGGACATCTGATCTGACTGAGTTTTAAAAAGACCTCTGAAGCAACAAGCGATAAACTGGAAACAGCACAAGGCAAAGAGATTTAGATTTTTGAAGCCAAACCCAAACTCTCTTTGAGGTTGGAGAAAAAAAAAACGAGAACAATGTGCAAATACTTGCTGTCCTTTGTTATCTGCGTGCATGTGAGGGAGTGAGTCACAGGCACTCTGCATTTAGGAATCGCAGCATCACAGGCCCAGACCATCTGGGTGGCTTCTCAGGGCTTTGCAGGGGAACAGGAACTCCTCAGCTGAGCTCTGGGTGAGGAGGGAGGGGGGGGGGGGGTTGCTTAATATCTCTGCAGCCATGATAATGCAAGGGAAAGCCAGGGTTCCCTTAAAAAAAGGAAGCCCTTGCTCTGTGTAACATGTGAGCACCTGATCGATGTAGGCAGGTGCTGAATAAAGGGCCGGGGCTTCGATATCTATCATTTTACATACCAAGGAATTGGTACAGTTGACAGAAAACAACTGATTTATCAAGATATTAATTTACTGGAATAAAAAAATTATAATTATACTATTTGATTTCCTGCAATAGGCTAAAATATCAAGAGGTGAATCCACTGAAACATCAAAACTTAAATGAGTTAAATTCCAATCCATGTTTCACACAGGTAGTTAAATGTCTTACTGCTGCCCAACAGACGCGTTCGGGTGGAGGAGCCGAGGTGTGTTAAACCGGGAGGAATGTCGGCTCTCCTCTCGGTCCGAGTCGACCCGCGCTGCTTGTTTTTTTGTCTGTAAGAGCCGCAGCGGGTCAGGCGCTCCGGCCGCCCTCCGGGCCTTTTTGGCCAAAACAACAAGCTGCATTTTAGTCCAACAGCTGTTTCCACTCTCAGATCTGTTCTCTTCAGATCACAGAGCAGAAAAACCGGACGTAGCTGTGTTTTTTATTTAACTTGTACACATCCTACATCCAAGCAGACGCGAAACCGACCCACGTTCGTAAAAACAACACTGAAAAAAAAATAGTAGGAGAACGTAATAGAAAGTTTTGAATGGGACCGATCAAACCCGTCTTTGTGTGTCAAACCAAACCGGCGTCTGTCCTCCGTCTGTCCTCCGTCTGTCCTCCGTCTGTCCCTGCCGTTTTTATACCTTCTCTCATCAAGCTGTTTCTTCTTCCCACCCTTCATCCTGTCCTCCCATCCTTTTCCCATCAGCATTGGCGGCCAGAGGTAGGTGCTGTCAGTGAGCAGAGTGCTGAGTGGACATACATTCATTTCTGCCTGCATGTCTGTGTCCCCCCCCCCCCCCCCCCCCAACTTCATTTTAACCCCTGGTCTGTTCTCTAATTCCTGTGAGAGCCTTTTCTGCAGTGCAACTGGTGTTTTCATGTTATGTAACTGCATAAATGCATTATGAAGTGATGTGGTAGGAAGGGCCATGCATACAGTCTACTGGAAGTGATATCAATACTTTATACTGATACTAGTTCTGTTATCGCTTCTTTTGTTCCTTAATGTTTTAATGATCAACCTTATTGCACTAATTAGAGGGAGAAAGCACCACGAGGATCCCAAGGGGATGATGGGAAATTAGCCATCAAGTGAAAAAAAAACCCAGGAATTAATTTACGTTTTTTGAAGAAAAATTAAAAATGGCAAACATAAACATACTTACCCCAAAACACCGGGTTCAACTTTGACTTCTCAACCTCACAATCCTTAGTCCACAGCTTTTCTATGCAATGACTACTACATTACTTTTTTCCTTAATCTATGAAAATATCAACCAAAAATTCCTTTTCAAAGCCCCCAAATGTGGATGCAGTTGCCACTGCAGAAGGCAGACAGTTTTTGTTGTTGTTGTTGTTGTCCTTTCCTATAAAGGAATCCTTCTGGAGTGGGTCGTATCAAACTCGTTGTAAGCAGTGATGCAGCAGCAGAGCTGCAGCTTTTGTGTTGTCAACAAACAACCCCACTTCAAAACTGAACATTCCCTTGAAGTTGCTTTTCTCATTTTTTATGTGACATTGTGGGATCCAATCACAGGTGTCTGTGACTCGTCGAATCTCTTTCCACTATTTGTGTTGAGCTGGTCATATTGTTTGAATCATGTGTGAACGCCGTGGCTCACCACTGATGCGGAGAGTATTTGAGACTCCGATATTCCATCACCAGCATCTGCCTCCCGTCTTCTCCCCTCAGACGCAGAGACACATCACTGACCTGTACGAGGACCTCAGAGATGGACACAACCTCATCTCCCTGCTGGAGGTGCTCTCTGGAGAGACACTGGTGAGCTTTGGTGACCTTTAACCCTTTAGCTGTCAGGACATCTGCTTCTGCCGGAAACCCTCCCCCCCACCCCCCCGCCCTGTCCAAACCTGTCCTCGTGTTACTGACTTATTTTGCTACGTCTTCGATCTGCTGTCCAGTCAGCTGTAACATGAACCGCTTTCTATGTTTTTGAGTTAAAATGTTATTGAGTTGGGTTTCCTATCTCCACTCTCGCATGTGTTGACATCTGTGGAGTTCTTTGGACATTTCAGAACATGCTGAGGTTATGCGCACTCTTTTTTTATTTTACTTACCGCAGCTGTTTTCTCCGGAGCACACCTTCTAGTACCTGAAGACACTAATTTTCATTCTTTGCTTCCATTTTGTAACCTCTCTGCACTGACTTGTTTGACCCCCGGTTTATTTTCCTTTCTATAATCCCTGCTGACCTTTGCCCTGACCTCTCCCCCCCACGCCCCCGCCTTCCTCTCTTGCGATGCTCTTGCTGCGGTAGCCGAGGGAACGCGACGTTGTGAGGAACGTGCGGTTGGTGAGTGGCGCCTGGACTGCGGGCGTCGGGCGTGGCATGCGACACCACCCCAGGTGGCTGCTGGGTTGTGCATGATGACAGTCACACTCCCTGTATTGATCCCTGTCTGTGTCCACATGGTCGGCCTCCATTTGATCAGGTAGCTAGCCGGAGTCAGGGGTCTTTTGAGGGGATTGGAAGTGCTAGTAGAGGTTTTAGTGGAATAGTTTATGCAGTTTTTTTTTTTAAATGCCATTAAAATGTAATGTTGAGGAAATATACTTAAAGGCACGTACATTCTAATCCTTTTTATGGTTAGTCTTCTTGGTCATGAGATTGTTACCACAATGTTTCCTCCCCCCGTATCACCAGGATAAAATAATCAAAAATAAAGATAAAGAAATGGAGCTGGAACAGTGATCTCTGTCATTATCCCTCTTCCTCAGATGAGTATATGTAAAACCGCTTTTTAGTTATTTTAACCTCTTAAGCCATCGCTGGCATGCTTTGAAATGTCAAAGTATTGGGTTCCATCACTGCATTGAAAGCAAAGGAAGGCGATGCCATGACCTGCAAGTTGATATGTTGTCTGATCCTGCAACAAGGCTTCTCCCTGTAGCCTGTAGGCGTGGAGCACCAATGCATGTCACTCTGTCCTGTGCAGGTTTGGGACAGTTTAGGATTTAGCATCACATGCAAAAGGAGTTTCAGAACTAAAGTCTCAGGAAAGTTGATTGTAGGTATAATATAAAAACATTGTGAGGGATGGTCGGCAATCACTCGGATCATGTATCATTCATCAACATGCTGGCTGGTTTTGTTGAAATAACCAACAAATAATCAGATCAAACGCTTTGGTCACTATCCTGCAGAATTTGAATTGCACTTCAAATTTGTTGCATTTTAATTTTAAGTTCGGAGCTTGACTTTGATGATTTTGGGATCCAGTAGAGTAGGACACCAAAGCCCTTCTTCCTCAGTCACGGGGCCATCGTGTTTGTTGATTGTTCTACTCACTTTAAAGGCTTTTCTCATCTCTTGCAGCCACGGGAGAAAGGCAGAATGCGCTTCCACAAGCTGCAGAATGTACAGATCGCCCTGGATTTTCTCAAACGCAGACAGGTCAGTAGACCGTGACATATTCAATACGCACATTTACATAAAACAAGCATTTGAATGTTTCTGTTTCTCCTGGTTGAGTTCTGTTTCTTCATTTCAACTTTTCGCGCTAACCTGAAAACTGCACACTTTCAGGTTAAACTGGTCAACATCAGGAATGACGACATTGCAGATGGAAACCCCAAGCTGACCTTGGGGCTGATATGGACCATCATCCTTCACTTCCAGGTACGTGGAACCCTTTTAATGTTTCTAATAATTCACTTTACATGATGGCCCAGTCTGGTTAATTTAGTCAATAGTGGTTAAGTTAAAAAATCCACAAATGCCTAAGAATCCATTTTTCTCCATCTCTTTTAAGCTGACAGTGTTGCAAGTGTCAAAGATGGAGGGAAAATTACACTTTCCCAATCTGCAGCGTGTCGCAATAAGCTATAGAACTTAAAATCTCTTATGGACTGAATCGTCTGTCAGACCACTAACCTCAGCATAGGCCACCAACAGCGCCGGGATAAAAACTTTGGTTCCGAACTAATGCATCATAAGAAAAGATTAGATTTTCCTTTATTAGTCCCACAATGGGCAGCAAAGGGGACAGTGCACACAAGATACAGAGTAAAAAACAAGAGCAGCAGTATAATGATGAAGATAAAAATGACAAGAATAAATTAAAAGTACCAAATAAATATAAACCATAGTGATTATTGCACATTGTCGTCTTTATTGCACCTAAGTTTTAGTGTTCTTTGGTGGTGTTTTCAGAGATTTCATGTTCTGTGGTTCACTGGGTGCACAGTAGCCTGACAGCAGCAGCAGGAAGGAAGGACCCGTGGTATCTCTCCTTCACACACCGGGGGGTGAAGGAGCTGTGCACAGCTTCCAGGGTGTCCACCATGGGGTGGGAGGTGTTGCTCATCAGGGATGAGAGCTTAGTCATCATCCTCCTGTCAGCCACCACCTCCACCGTGTCCAGTGGACACACCGCAGCACACTGCTGGCCTTGTTTACTGTCTTTGCAACAGTGATCTCAAACTAGGAGATTTAAGAGCAGTTATTTCAATTGCATTATGCATGTATTCAAAGTAGACTGACTGAGTCCTGTTAGGAACAGCCAGCTGACATTTCCTAAACTTATTATCTTTTAAACTGCAAATGAATTGCTTGAGGGGAAATTCTTCCACAGCAGTGGACTATGTGTAGTTTTCTTTCATTACATCGTGATTAATTTGTTTCCGGGGATTCAGTAAGCCAATCCATCCCCTCTGGGGGGGGGGGGGGGTCAGTCATCAGCCTTGACTGTTCCTGATGTTGACACAGCAGTTACAGTACGGTGGGATCCAACAGCCAATCATTCCCAAATGGTCTTCATTGAACATTTGGCAGCACTTAGGCCCTCATATACAACCACCTCGGCTCCTCCTGTCCTTGAGCAGATCCAGTCTAAACACTCACAAAAGCCCATTCATTCGGTATTAAAGACGGATGTCAATTTCAGACTCTTCTCTTTTATGGTTAAATCTAGATTCATTCCAACAGTATCAAATTCAAATGGTTACACCACTTAGCAGCAAAGGCCGTAATGAAACAGATCCTTTGTAATTTTGGCAGATGTGTTCCTGATTAAGAGAAGGGTGGCTCAGATAATCCTTTAGCCGATGGTTTGGTAGATTTCTGGGAAGGGGGGGGGGCGGGGCAACAGTGGGAGTACATGGAGATGCATTGATGGGTTTTATGGTTATGTTGGGGTGTGGGATCCTCTTCCCTCCGTGTGACTCACTGATTTCCATGAGAAAGCTGAAAGGAGACTTGGGCAGCACTCCAAAGCTGCAGTGGAAACGACGGTTGTAAAAGCTACATTATACAAGCAAGAAATAAAAAAGACTCCATGTAGCAGGAAGCTATAATTTCTTGAAAAACAAACTCCTAACCTCTTTGTTTTGAAACACGCAAGTCATCCCAAACAATGGTGTGTTTCTCCTGAGCTCCCAAGGTGCACAAATCCACCAGCGTGAATAATGCGAGGGCGGAGGTCTTGCTCCAGCTTCTGAGTCACTCTGTGCCCACGTCCACACCGCAGCGCCGAGGTTTCCCTTCTGAAGGGAAAAATGCAGAAGGAAGAGAAGCCTTCTTTTTTTCCCTTCTCCACCCTTTCCTGCAAAAAAAAAGTGGAATAGCTAGTTCTGCTGTGACTCATCATCATACCTCAAAACACTACATATAGTACATTGTGGTTATAAAACCGCATTTGTTCCAGTAAGTGACTCATCAGCACTGGAAATATAACCTTCACTACCAAAATAATGTGGACAGACTGCAGATTTATCTGGCTTTTGGCTCTTCAAGTGGGTTAAAAGAAATGGCCAATACGTTTTCTGCATAAAGATAAAGAGAGTCAGACAAACACACTTCCCGGTGGTCATTGTGACTTTGCCCGGCCCCTCGGGTATGTCCCGCTCACCAACACAAACACCAAGAACGTTTCCGAAGTACCGCTTCTACGGCTGATGATGGATATTTGCATGAATACATCATCCGGTAGCAACTACTGAATGATGGATCCATGCAAATAGAGGCAGCTAATAGTATTGAAATAGTAAAATGTTAACTCCCTCAGGGTCATCACAGGACATCTGGATTAATGAAACATGTGGTTTATTTGAAGTCTTAGAAAAGGGATTAGTTAGAAGTAGTGTGTGAGTCTCACAGCTCTTAAACTAAGGGGCATCTGGTCCACAGTCCAACATCCATTTACAGCTGCCACTGTATTGAGATTTTTCAGCGACTTCAAAGTGACTCTTATGTTTTCGTTTAATCAATTATTTTGTTTTTTCCACTCAAATAGTGAGTTGAATAATTGTTTTGTCCTACGAGTGAAAGTTCTGGTTGTTATTTATAAGTTTCAAACGTGACTCATTTCAAATCTGGAAGGAATCAGCGGGCAAACTGGAAAGAACGTTTTCCAGACCTTCTACCAACATTTCAATCTCCTTCAATATAGAATATCAAAGAAAAGAAAAGTCTACGACAAGATGAAATCAAGTGACCTTTTGATAAAAACAATAGTATTGGTTGAAACTTTGGAAGTGAAATTCGTCCTCGAGCTAAACATCATCTCACCGTGTACTTCCCATTCCCCCCAAAATCCGAATAGAATGTAATGGAGGTGTGCTCGCTCTGACTAATGGCACCGTCTCCTCCGTCAGATCTCCGACATTCAGGTGAACGGCCAGTCGGACGACATGACGGCCAAGGAGAAGCTGCTGCTCTGGTCCCAGAGGATGGTGGAGGGGTACCAGGGCCTGCGCTGCGACAACTTCACCACCGGCTGGAGGGATGGGAAGCTCTTCAACGCCATCATACACAAACACAGGTGAGCGGTGGCAAGAAAAGACAAAACTGGGGAATTTAACAGCCAAGCGATTATACTTTGCAGATAGGACCTAGAAATGGGATTAAAACGACCTGTTAAACAAGAATAAGGATTATCTATAAAAAAGAAAAAAAGAAGGCCATGGCAACTAGTTGCCCTGAAGCCCGTTTTTTAAACCATGCAGAAATCTTCTGTGATGAGAAAAGCTTGCCTGGACTTGATATTTTTGTAATACCGTGGGACATAAGATTTCCTGTTGGTTAAAAATTCTTCTCCTAGACCTTTTCTCATAAATCACTTGTACAGGAATGCCGAAATCATTAAGTAAGTAAGAATGAAAGTACTAACTAAATTTAGGTAGGAATGTGTTTTAATGGATTGATAGGTGATTTAATACTTACTTTAATACTCAACGCAGCTGCTGCCCACTTCAATAAAGAAACAACAAAGTTAACGTTACCGGAACCCTTTCAAGCCTTCAGCGGGCGGCTGTTTTCTACTCAAAGCATGTGTTTTGGGTGGAGCGCCACTCTGTGCTCTCACAGACAAACAAACCCTGCAGGAGAACTTGCACGCTACGCAAAAAATAACTCCCTGATTTGGCACATTTTGTAGTAAAAAAAAAAAAGGGAGCGTTTTCTTTTTCCGATTGTGGGTGTATCAAACCCATTTGAGAAAGGGTTGCCCTGGAGCAATGCGTACTGGAGTTATGCTCGGCAAGTTTTAGCAAAACACAGTTACGCCACCTGCTCTGCCACAGATTATTTCTTGATGGAGGAAGAGCAGGACGTCCAGAGGTTTAACGACTGCGCCGAGGAGTCTCAGCGGTCAGAAGAAGATTGGATATTTTTAGGATTTTCTTCTTTTACTACATGAAAGCTCACTCATTTGGAAGCGCTGCAAAACTTGACCGTTGCCACGATGATGAAGCTAAAGAGGAAGTTTCACTCGAAGAGGCGTCTGAACAGTGCCTCCAGCAGCACCGTGGGCTCCGTCAGTGACCTGGAGTGCCGCGTGGTCATGCTGTGCGAGGACATCCCCGCGGAGAACTCTTTTGACTCGGGCCGAGGCTCCACCAGCCCGGGGGCTCGATCCAGACAAGTGTCCCAGAGCGAGGAGCTTGAATCCGGGTCAGACCTGAGCAGGGACAGGCCGTCCTACAGACAGGCCGTCTACGTTGAGCAAGGACCATACGAGGAACATGAAGAATACTACGTCCAGAGAGTCGTGCAAGCCAATGCGTAATACTCTTTCAGTTGAACCTAAAATGTGCAGAATGCACTTTTATCTTTTACGCTGTTTACAGGGAAATGTTGAAATGCGATCATTGTATGTCTTTCTCTCGATTTTGACATCTTAAATCATGATCTGACATGATTTCATTTTAGTCCAGGTGGACCATAATAACAAGAGTTAACAACAATTTGCACTCAATTGTGTCCGTGGCTGCTTGTGCTTTCTGCAGGCCCACTCTGATTGACATGAGTCAAGTGTACCGACAGAGCAACCAGGAGAACCTGGAGCAGGCCTTCAGCGTGGCAGAAAGAGAGCTGGGCGTCACCCGCCTGCTGGACCCTGAGGGTGAGAGAATCCTGGAAGCCGTACTCGGGGAATATCTGAGCTTGTTGGCGCTTCTTTACTTCAGCCTTTCTTGCTTTCTGATCGATAACAAATTATATATTTTTTTTAACCTCCACCCGCAGATGTGGATGTTCCCCACCCAGATGAGAAATCCATCATCACATACGTCTCCTCGATGTATGACGCCATGCCGAGGGTACCAGACGTTCAGGACGGTGTCAGAGCCAACGTGAGTCTCCTCCTACCTGTAAATCACTCAGATCACTATGAAGATGTTTTTCAGCAGAGACAATAATTAGAAGTTTAAACATCGCCTAAATGATCCCCTTAATGATTTATGTAGCAGTGGTCAGAGCAGTTTTTGTTTTCAATAGTACACTACAAGGGACCTTAAGATATGGCTATCAGCATCATCACCGACACTGACTGAAATGGCTTGTGATAACTTGAACCTCTCGTCGTGTCTGTTCTTCAGGAGCTTGAGCTTCGTTGGCAGGAGTATTACGAGCTGGTCACCATGCTGCTGCAGTGGATCAGACACCACATCCACGTCTTTGAGGAGCGGAAGTTCCCCACCAGCTACGAGGAGATTGAGGTGCGAGGATCTGGGCCTTAAGTCTCAAGGAAATGTTTTGACTGACTTAACAGCAGATTAAGCAATGTTGACAATACATTTAATAATCTCTTTTGCAGGTTCTTTGGCGTCAGTTTCTCAAGTTTAAAGAAACCGAGCTTCCAGCTAAAGAGGCAGACAAGAACCGTTCAAAACACATCTTCAAGTCTTTTGAGGTGAATTTAAGTTTAACTTCAGTTTACTTGATCTGTTTTAGAGCCGAACAAATACATTGATTACACAATTAGCCCTTTGGCAGGAAATAACAAGTCAACTGTTCTAACAATTCCTTTATAGTTGCAGTCACTGTTCAGGCAAAGATGTCCCTCGTTAGGATTTCACTAGTTACAGCACACATTTGAATATGCTAACTTGGGTTTTGTGCTTTTTATTTTGTGCAATGTAGACCATTAAGAAATGAGCCCTAATATGCTTCTCATTTTCAGGGTGCTGTTCAGGCAGGTCATGTCAAAGTGCCGCCAGGTTACCATCCCTTTGATGTGGAGAAGGAATGGGGACGTCTGCACATCGCCATACTGGAGAGAGAGCGCCTCCTCAGGACCGAATTTGAGAGGCGAGTGGACCGAGATCTAAACCTCATCACGCGTTCTGTTGCCAAAGCAAACTTCGCGTTTGAAAGAAAGATCCGAAATGATTCACCCACTGGTTACTGTGTGACCATGACGATGACTCATTTCCTTATGATAAAGTCCACATTGGCAATAAAAAGGAACCAGCTTTAGTTTTGTGGGATGGAAAGTAAAAATCATCAGGGCAAACACATGACAACTGTGTCTAAGGGCAACAATCTCACACAAATAATATGGTCATCTGATACTCATACGCTTGTCTTTAATCACAAGGCTACCAGAGAGTTCTTTTTACCATTGTTGTTTCCGCGACGAGAGAGCTGTGGAGAGTTTTATAAAACGTTGACTTTAGTGGACACTCAGGGCCCTAACATGGCGTTCATGCATCATGGATATGACTTTAAGTTCTTATTCCGCCAGAAAACTGAGTGAGTGCTTTTTGTTGTCTAACTTCAGTATTTCAATCATCAGAAGAAAAGCCAAAAAGTACAGTGGAGGCAGTTAGTCTAGCTTTAGTGCCTTTTCACTTTTGACCTCCCTCCTCTCCCCCTGCAGGCTGGAGCGACTTCAGAGGGTCGTCAGTAAGGTCCAGATGGAGTCGGGGGTGTGTGAGGAGCAGCTCAACCAGGTGGAGACTCTGCTGCAGACGGTAAGACCCAAACATCCCTTTGACCAGGACGCACTGGCGCCTCACGCAGCGCTGTAACGACGCTTGTCCCCGTGCTGCAGGACGTGAGGATGCTGAGCTCAGGGAGGCCTGCTCAGCACACGGCAGAGATGGATGCAGATCTGGACAAAGCAGAAGGAATGATCCGCTTCCTCTTCAATGACGTTCAATTGCTTAAAGATGGGCGCCACCTCCAGGCCGAACAGATGTATCGCAGGTGCAAAAATCTAACTTTCCATTTTTAAATTGACATAAAGCTGCGATTAAAAAGTATCTTTATTTTGAAATGAGCTGTTCATAAACTACTCAATAGAGTGCTGTAAGAATCTGCCCTATACCCAAATACGTTTTTACACTTTCAGTTCCCTGGTCTGGAAGCAGATTTTGGTTACAAGCATCAAATATGTTAATTTATATAAAATGCAAGTGTTAATATTACTCTGGTGAATCTACTTTTGTATGACTTGCGGTTGCTAACATGTGGCTAAATTAGACTACAAAAATGTTGGCGTCATAGCTCAGATTTTTGTAGACTGAACCAATGTGATGATTCATTCTGTGGTTAAAACGAATCCTCCCTGCAATACTCTAATACTCCTTCCAATTCTCTATTAGTTGTTTATGTGGTAAAACAGAACCAATAGTCAAATACAATCATAACAAATACCAATCTTAAAGTTGAGAAGCTTGAGCATTTTGTATTTTTCTGGACGTAAAATGTAAAATATTGTTGATGTTCTTACTGTTTATTGACTAATTAATGAATTCATTGCCATTCTGTATTCTTAGAGTGTACCGTCTCCACGAGAGGCTGGTGAACCTCCGCAGCGAGTACAACCTGCGCCTCAAGTCCGGTGTGACCACCACCCAGATCCCCATGACTCAGGTTCACACCGCCCAGGTCACCACCCTGCAGCAGGCCCCCATGAGGGTGCGCCCTGAGCTGGATGAGGTCACCATGCGTTACATCCAAGATTTGTTGGGCTGGGTGGAGGAAAACCAACGGCGGGTGGATGACGGCGAGTGGGGCACCGACCTGCCCACCGTGGAGTCCCAGCTGGGCAGCCACCGCGGCCTGCACCAGTGTGTGGAGGAGTTCCGCTCCAAGATTGAAAGAGCAAAGGCGGATGAGGTACAGACTAGTTCATCTGGGTTATTGGGTGTAGCAAGGATATTTTAAAAACTAAAATAGAAAAGGAAGGATGTTGTTAATTGTTGAGGATTTTGGTGGTTTGGATAATATTCAAGAATTGTCCTGCCATTGTGAACTTGATTATAATATCCAATATCGGTCAAAGATGTGATTTCTCGTCAGAATATAATTTATTTTGTATAGTTATTCTTTACCATTAAGGGTTTACTGACCTGTTTTGAATGTTTCTTTCTACTGCAGAGTCAGATCTCACCTGTCAGTAAAGCTGCCTATCGTGAGTATCTGGGAAAACTGGAGCTGCAGTACAACAAGCTCATGGTAAGCAAAACATACACAAAAAGAGACCCCATGTCTTTCAACTTAAGCACTTAGTAGGGACAAGGCTGTCACAACATTAACCTCTTGGAGGTTCCATAAAGTCAAAACAGAACAAAAATACATATATATAATATATTCTGTCACTTGTTAGTGCTCCAACCCACAATAATGTGGTCACATGTTCACTTACAGAATGCCTCTAAGGCCCGTCTGCACTACCTGGACCAGCTCCACGCCTTCGTCATTGCAGCCACCAAAGAGCTGATGTGGCTCAACGACAAAGAGGAGGAGGAGGTCAACTGCGACTGGAGTGAACGAAACACCAACATGACGGCCAAGAAAGACAACTACTCGGTAGAGTGACGACGCGCTGCCGGCCCTGCTTTCCAGTGACTGTGAGGAATGTGATGTGATTGTGATCGTTGTTGGTTCCGAGCAGGGTTTGATGAGAGATTTGGAGCACAGGGAGAAGAAGATGAACGATGTCCAGGCTACAGGAGACAAACTGCTGAGGGACGGTCACCCCGCCAGGAAGACTGTAGAGGTACAACGATTTAGGATGGAGAAGGACTCGCTACTAAAAACCACATCAAAATGTAGAAGTCCTGAATGAGTGTGATTACCCTCCTCATCAAAGCAACTGTTGTGCCCCCCTCAGGCCTTCACTGCAGCTCTGCAGACTCAGTGGAGTTGGATCCTCCAGCTGTGCTGCTGTGTCGAAACCCACCTGAAAGAAAACACTGCCTACTACCAGGTAGGTTTGGTAACTTGCATCACTAGAGCCCAGACCAAGGGACGCTTCACCCCCAACAGAGAAAAAGACGTATTTTTGACCAGGCAGTATAGATTCATGCTTCATTCTGCTCATTCATACTGTAGGAACATGTAGTTTAGTAGAAAGAATGATGTGAATTATCTTCAGGATAATTTCTATAGAGAAACCTTACTGCTGAGTCTTTTAAATGCATTTGTTCTGCACGCTAAGTGCCATGTTGTCACATTTTACTGGAGTTTGTTTTTTTTATCAACTGTCCCTGTGATGTTTATCTAGAAAGAGTCGCTGGCTCACTTCCAGCAGTACCGTGTTGCCCTTTTGTTTGACCTGCTGTTGATGCCTGTTTATTTAGGGTGAGTTCTGAAAGCTGTGGCTGAACTTCTTACTCTTTCTTCCATGGCTAGTTTTTCTCCGACGTGAAGGAGGCCGAGGACAAAATCAAGAAGATGCAGGACGCAATGAAGAGGAAGTACACCTGCGACCGCTCCATCACAGTCACGCGGCTGGAGGATCTACTGCAGGATGCAGCTGTGGGTTTTTTCACCATGTTGTGCACATACTAAAACACATCACAACACTGTTCTGTTATCACACTTTAGCTCTGTGGTTGCGTGTTGATCATAATGTGTCAAAATCTCAATAAAACGGCAATGTATTATGTCTTCACAGGATGAAAAGGAGCAAATGACTGAATTCAAAACTCACCTGGAAGGCTTGAAGCGACGGGCCAAGACCATCGTCCAGCTAAAACCACGTAACCCTGCTACTGCAATAAAGGGCAAACAGCCCGTGCAGGCTGTCTGCGACTTCAAGCAGATGGAGGTAGGTCTAATTCATTAACTAACTCATTCTGTTCAGTATTTATCTCATTTAATATTGTTAAATATATTCATTGTTTCTAAATTCTTAATGGAATATGAAAACTGCATGAAGGAAAGTAATTCTCTTGGTGAACACCAATACATTTAAAGGAGTATCAAGTAGCAAATTGAGTCATTTAGACATCAGTGTGTTATTTTTTAACCTGCTTACAGATCACAGTCCACAGAGGGGACGAGTGCGTTCTGTTGAACAACTCGCAGCCTTTCAAGTGGAGGGTGCAGAATGACAAAGGCAGCGAGGCGTCCGTACCATCCATCTGCTTCCTGGTTCCACCCACCAATAAGGACGCTGTGAACAGTGTTGCCGGGTGAGTTGCTGTCGGAGATTACTTCAAAACTGAATTTTCATGCACACAGTGTGCCTTTAAGTGCTAATCCTCATTAACCCTCCTCAGACTGGACGGAAACCTCCAGAGGCTGCAGACAATGTGGCAGACGATGTTTGTGGACATGAAGAGCATGTTGTCCTGGCAGTACCTGATGAGAGATATCAACATCATCAAGACCTGGAACGTCACCATGGTATTAACACTGAGTATCCTGTATCAGAGACAAATGAATACACTAACAGTTACTTTATGGATCTATGAAGGACAGTAATAATTAATGTAAAATGGCTATTGTTGGTTGCTGCATTTATATCCACCATTATGTTGAAATAGATGAGTTCCCTCTCGGTTCCTCTGAGGTAAATACGGAAGCCCAGAGAGGCAAGGGAGACAATCTCATTCTCTTGATCAATGCCACCCTTGCAGTTTAAGACCCTGACGGTGGAGGAGTACCGTCTGGCACTGAGGAACCTGGAGGTGCACTACCAGGACTTCTTGAGAGACAGCCAGGACTCCCAGATGTTTGGGGCGGAGGACCGCATGCAGGTCGAGTCCAACTACAACAGAGCCAATCAGCACTACAATACAATGGTCAGCTCTGCAGAACAAGGTGTGTAATGTGGATATAATAAACCACTGTGGATTCTTCTATTATCCAAACATGCACTTTCATCGTTTATGAGACACACTTATTCAGTTTTTAGTTTTTTTTTTTTTTCATCTAATCATTTCTCAGACCTGTGTTGAGTCATATGAGTCATATGAGTGTTAGTTGACGGTTGGATTCACGTTACAGGCTATGTGCCTCCCAGAGCAGGTGAGGTGCTTCAGTTACAGTGTGCAGTAGTAGCTTTTGTTTGGCTCAACATGAATGTGTGTGTATCGAGGGCTGTTGTGTCGTCATGTTTCATCCCATTCACTCAAATCAGCGTCTTTTTCCTCACTGGAATCCCTCCTAACTCCATTCATTGTTGCATTCTGGTCTTTGCATGGTTTTAACAGCAGCTTATTTTCAATCTTTAGCACAGAATGATTACCAAACTGATCACTTAACCACTGTGATGAATTATCAAGAACCAATCAAGCATGAAGGACTAAATGTATTTTTATGTGACATAAATACTTTTGCATAACATGATAGTAATCCTACTAAAGCCCCTGGAGTCTTTCTTTGTAACTACACAAAATCACACTTGAATTAATGGGATTATTTTATCGAGAGTTTCTCGGTATACTTATATTAATTCTTCTTTGTTTCCCCAAACCAAAACAGGAGAGCAAGACGAGTCCATGTGTCAGACGTACCTGACGAAGATAAAAGACGTTCGTCTGAAGCTGGAAGGTTGTGAGAATCGAACAATGACACGTCTCCGCCAGCCTGTGGACAGAGAGCCGCTCAAAGCCTGCGCCTTGAAGACTGCAGAGCAAATGGTACGAATAAACCTCAGTATAAAAGGCTGAGATGTGCAAAAATGTTAAACCCAGGTATCCTGCTACGTATCCTGTTAACTATACGGTTTTACTGGCAGAATAATGCTTTACTATTTATATCATAGGCCATGATATTCATTCTCTAAACTGCCCCCCTTTTTTTCAATATCAGAGTGTCCAGTCTGAGTTGGAGGGCTTAAAGAAAGACTTGAACTCCATCACTGAGAAGACGGAGGAGATCCTGGCGTCTCCTCAGGAGAGCAGCTCCGCCCCGATGCTGCGCTCCGAACTGGACCTCACGCTGAGGAAGATGGACCACGTCTACGGACTCTCCTCCGTCTACCTGGACAAGTGAGGCTTTTGTGACTCTGAGCGCTTATCAGCGGATCTCCAGCGGGTAGTGTGCTTTGTCTAAAGGTGAAAACTCCTTTGATTTCAGACTGAAGACCATCAATGTCGTCATCAGAAACACCAAAGACGCAGAGGACACGCTGAAGAATTATGAGACTCGTCTGCGCGGTGTTAGCAAAGTACCAGCTGAAGAGAAGGAGGTGCAGGACCAGCGCAGTCAGCTAAAGGTCTCTCCTTTTTTTTCTGGTTTCATGCTGGGATTGAAACCATGTCACTATTGTTCCCCAACTGGAATGCAGTTAGAGCTAATGGATTTTGTTATTTTCATCTGACAGGCGATGCATGCTGAAGCAGAAGGGGATCAGGTTATTTTCGACCGCCTGCAGGACGAGTTGAAGAAGGCGACCGTCGTCAACGACAAGATGACGAGGATCCACAGCGAGCGGGACGCCGAGCTGGAGCATTATCGTCAGCTGGTCAACAGCCTGCTGGACCGCTGGCAGGTCCTGTTTGCTCAGATGGACCTGAGGAGGCGCGAGCTCGACCTCCTCGGGCGCCACATGAACTCCTACAACGAAAGCTACGAGTGGCTCATCCACTGGCTCGGAGAGGCCAGGCAGAGGCAGGAGAAAATTCAAGCTGTGCCCATCGGTGACAGCAAGGCTCTCAAGGAGCAACTGGCAGAGGAGAAGGTATTGTAAAAGAAAGGAATGGGTTGTGTTATGCCCTCTAGTGGTCAGTTAGGTAGAGTGCACCTCACTGATTTGAATAACTCACTGGCTGTTTATAGTGGTAGATGTCGATTTGTGTTGAAAAACATTTATGAAATACGTTGTTATAATTAAAAGGAAAAAGTATTTTTGAACAGTGAAACTAATAGTGTTTTCATTTATACTTACAGAAACTCCTGGAAGAGATTGAGAAAAACAAAGACAAGGTTGAAAATTGCCAGAAAAATGCGAAGGCTTACATTGATTCAGTCAAGGTAGGCTGCTACTTTAAACGCTTAAACTACATGTTATTTCTGGCTTGGTTTAAGATTCTTTTCTTTTTTAGGATTACGAATTCCAGATTTTGACCTATAAAGCCCTCCAGGATCCAATAGCATCTCCTTTAAAGAAACCCAAAATGGAGTGTGCATCTGATGATATCATTCAAGAGGTAAGTTTATCAAATGTCACCCGAAAGCAAAGATGTGCTTACATCCAGTTGGTTACCATGGTGGAGTATGAATCTTTATGCAATCTCTAAAGGAATAGTTTTGATGTTTGGAAGCAGCATTGTTCTAAATGTATTGTACACATTGCTGTGCATCTTGTGTCTGTTTCTCCAAAAATATCAAACTATCCCACATCATCCTGGAAACTAAATATATATTACACAGGGTGCAGGAAATTGCTAAATAACTACATTCCTTTTTCTTCAGTACGTCACTCTGAGAACCCGCTACAGTGAGCTGATGACTCTCACCAGCCAGTACATTAAGTTCATGACAGAGACGCAGCGCCGCCTGGAGGATGACGAGGTAGTTACACGCTCTGGTGTCATGCACAAGCAGCTTTCTGTGAAAACCTAAAGTCCCACTAACGTGATCATTGCAACCCCACTGCTGTTAACCAATTTGACGTACGGGAAAGAATCGTTCAATATTCCTACAAAAAACATTGGCACTCAAAACTTGGATTACTCCTTGGAATGAATTGGAAAGCGTTCAGTGGTGAAGCAAACGGTTTCATCCTGGTGCTTCAGCACATCACCACTGCAGTCTCTCATCCCCCTACACTGTGTATGCATTCAAATCCTGTCACATAGTGGATAGTGATGACTCTAATTTTGCTGCGGCCAATTGCCCGGAACTCACTTGCATTTTGCAACTGCTTGATTAAGCACTTTCTTCTTTATTTCCTCTTGAAATCACACACACACACCTGTGATTTGAAGGCTTTAGTTTGGCTGCCTGCGTTCTCAGATATATGCTACTCTACCTTTTACTTTTCCCCTTCTTTTCTAACTTTGTATTGTTTTTTATCCTTTTGACCTGCTCGCCAGTTGCTTTGTCATGACGAATATTAATCTCACCCGTAAGAGATGAATTAACCCCAAAGCATCAGGTATTTAAAAAAGTAGACAAAGAAAACTTGGGAATCTCACTGTTCATGTCATTTGTCTCTGTCAGATCGTTGTCTGTACCAAAGGGAAGGTTCAGGATCTTTTGGAGACTTTTCGTTAAGTTAGAATACATTTGCAATCAGGTTTTTCTTTGCCAGTTTAATGTCAACTGTTAATAAAATTCACTAGATGGCATGTGTTTTCTACTATTTTGACATAACTTTCATAAAAGCACTTGTCCCCTTTTAAAGGTCTTATTTATTTTTTTCAATATTGTTAAGTGCTACAACAACAAAAAAAGTAGGGAAACAGTTGAAAGTAAATCCTTTTTACATTTTTAAATGTACAACCAAGAAGACATCTTACATCACAGATTAAGAATTTTTGTCTCCATTTTTACTAGAAAATAGATGATAATTAAAGAGCTTTATTAGAGATCAATATGACAGGTTTCAAAAGTGTTGGACCTTCCTTTTTAGAATATCAATCACAGTTACACAATACATCGCTCGTGTTACTAAGGAATAGAAGTCATCTTTTGATGTTGACAGTTTACATAAAGTCCAAAAGAAAAAAGGTTTGCTGCATCATTCTGCTGTTGTTCATAGTAAAGCTGGCTTCCTCTCTTTGGCGTTATGCTTATTTATTATTTCTTGCCTATTTTCGTTTCAATCAGTTGACACATTCAGGTAAAGCTACTATGTAGAAATGCCTAACCCTGAATATCAAATGGTGACGCAACAACGTTCCTCTAGAAGCCCTGACATTAAAAATATTCCAAAGCCTTTACAAAACTTCTACTACTTATAACAAATACATCAACTGATTTAGTAAAATGTGACCAGGCTTGAAAATACCTTACTGCATGAGATGTGTGGTGACGTGCTGTGACGTTGTGAAGTGTCATTCTGTGTGCCGCACATTAAATTGACAGTATCTTATGTAAATAATTACCTGTAACATATTCTCATGTACTTACACTTTCATTGCCTACATGTTTTATATTGCAGTTAACACCTCTAACATTGTCTCTATTCCCCTTGCTCCCTCTTTGCTCCTACTAATTCAGAAAGCTTCAGAGAAACTGAAAGAAGAGGAGCGGAAAAGGATGGCAGAGATACAGGCTGAGTTAGACAAACAGAAGCAGTTGGCAGAGGCTCATGCTAAATCAGTAGCCAAAGCAGAACAAGAAGCTCTGGAGCTGAAGCTCAAGATGAAAGAAGACGCCAGCAAGAGGCAAGACGTCGCGGTGGATGCTGAGAAGCAGAAGCAAAACATTCAGCATGAGCTGCGTCATCTGAAGACTCTGTCTGAGCAGGAGATCAAGTCCAAGAGTCAGCAGCTGGAGGAGGCGCTAGTCAGTCGTACCAAAATCGAGGAGGAGATCCACATAATCAGACTCCAGTTAGAGACGACAATAAGACAGAAAGGCACAGCTGAGTCCGAGCTACAGCAGCTCCGGGACAAGGCCGCGGACGCCGAGAGGCTCAGGAAAGCTGCTCAGGAAGACGCAGAGAGGCTTCGCAAGCAAGTTACTGAAGAGACTCAGAAGAAGAAGAATGCAGAAGAGGAGCTGAAACGGAAATCTGAGGCCGAAAAGGAGGCCGCGAAGCAAAAGCAGCAAGCAATGGATGACCTGCAGAAGTTCAAAATGCAAGCAGAGGAGGCAGAGAGGCGCATGAAACAGGCTGAGGAGGAGAAGCTGAGGCAGATCAAGGTAGTAGAAGAGGTGGCACAAAAGAGTGCTGCCACACAGCTGCAAACCCATTCCATGTCATTCAGTGAGAAGACCACTAAACTGGAAGCGTCCCTTAAGAAAGAGCAGGGCACTGTTCTCCAGCTGCAGGAGGAAGCGGAACAACTCAAGAAGCAACAAGAGGAGGCTAATAGAGCCAGGGAGCAGGCGGAGAAAGAGCTTGAAACGTGGAGGCAGAAAGCCAACGAGGCTCTCCGCTTGAGGCTACGCGCTGAAGAGGAAGCTCAAAAGAAGAGTCTGGCTCAAGAGGATGCAGAGAGGCAGAAAGCAGAGGCCGAGCGTGACGCCAAGAAACGGGCCAAAGCTGAAGACGCCGCTCTGAAACAGAAGGAGAATGCAGAGAACGAGTTGGAAAAGCAGAAGACGTTTGCAGAACAAGTAGCGCTGCAGAAGCTGTCTGCAGAGCAGGAATGCATACGACTAAAAGCCGACTTCGACCACGCCGAACAACAGCGAGGCCTGCTGGATGATGAGCTCAAGCGTCTGAAAAACGAGGTGAATGCTGTCGAAAAGCAGAGGAAGCAGCTGGAAGACGAGCTGGCCAAAGTCAGAAGTGAAATGGACGCTCTTCTGCAGATGAAGATGCAAGCGGAAAAGCAGACAATGTCGAACACCGAAAAGAGCAAGCAGCTGCTGGAGTCTGAAGCGACGAAAATGAAGCAGCTTGCCGATGAAGCCGCGAGACTGAGATCGGTTGCCGAAGAGGCAAAGAAGCAGAGGCAGAGAGCAGAGGACGAGGCAGCTCGGCAGAGAGCGGAGGCAGAGAAAACACTGAAGGAGAAACTCGCCGCCATCAACGAGGCCACTCGTCTGAAGACCGAAGCTGAGATCGCCCTCAAAGCCAAAGAAGCAGAAAACGACAGGCTGAAAAGAAAAGCTGAGGATGAAGGTTACCAGAGAAAGATGCTGGAGGATCAAGCTGCTCAGCATAAACGAGACATACAGGAGAAAATCACTCACCTGAAGAGCTCCTCTGACTCTGAGTTGGAGAGACAAAAAACAATCGTAGAAGACACTCTGAGACAAAAGAAGGTGGTTGAAGAGGAAATTCACATAATTAAGATCAACTTTGAGAAAGCGTCAAAAGGCAAGTCAGATTTAGAGGTGGAGTTAAAGAAGTTGAAGGCTATTGCAGAGGAAACCCAGAAGAGCAAGCTCAAAGCTGAGGCAGAGGCTGAGAAACTTAAGAAGCTTGTTGCTGAGGAAGAGAAGAAAAGGAAAGAGTCTGAGGAGAAGGTGAAGAGGATTACCGCAGCAGAAGAGGAGGCCGCTCGGCAGTGCAAATCCGCTCAGGAGGAAGTCGAGCGTCTCAAACAGAAGGCTGCTGAAACCAATAAGCAGAAAGACCAGGCTGAGAAAGAGGCAGAGAAGCAGGTTATACTGGCCAAAGAGGCGGCACAGAAATGCAGTTCAGCCGAGCAGAAGGCCCAAGATGTCCTCAGCAAGAACAAGGAAGACAGCCTCGCTCAGGAGAAGCTGAGAGCCGAGTTTGAAAATGCTAAGAAGCTCGCCAAAGCGGCTGAGAAGGCCAAAGAGAAAGCCGAGAAAGAGGCCGCCCTCCTCCGACAGAAAGCTGCTGAAGCTGAGAAGCAGAAGAAATCTGCCGAGGATGAAGCCGCAAAACAGGGCAAAGCTCAGAAGGATGCAGAGAGACTGCGGAAAGAGGCGGAGGAGGAGGCCTCCAAGCGGGCGGCCGCTGAGGCGGCGGCACTAAAGCAGAAGCAGCAGGCTGACGAGGAGATGGCCAAGCACAAGAAACAAGCAGAACAGGCACTCAAGCAGAAGTCCCAGGTGGAGAAGGAGCTCACGACGGTCAAACTGCGGCTGGACGAGACCGAGAAGCAGAAGGCCTTGTTGGATGAGGAGCTTCAGCGAGTGAAAGGTGAAGTAAATGATGCCGTCAAGCAAAAGGCGCAAGTAGCGGATGAGCTGTCCAAGCTTAAGATCCAGATGGATGAGCTCCTGAAACTTAAGCTAAAGATTGAGGGAGAAAACCAGCGCCTCATGAAGAAAGACAAAGATAAAACACAGAAACTACTAGCGGAGGAAGCGGGGAAAATGAAGAGCCTAGCAGAGGACGCTGCCAGGCTTACTGTGGAAGCGGAGGACGCAGCCAGACAGAGACAGGCCGCCGAATCCGACTTGGCCGAACAGAGGGCACTTGCAGAGAAAATGCTGAAGGAGAAGATGCAGGCCATCCAGGAGGCTAGCAAACTGAAAGCCGAGGCAGAGGAGCTCCAGAAACAGAAGAACCAGGCGCAAGAAAAGGCTAAAAAACTTCTGGAGGACAAAGAGCAGATCCAGCAGCGCCTTGATAAGGAGACGGGGGACTTCCAAAAATCCTTAGAGGCTGAGCAAAAGAGGCAGCTGGAGGTTTTAGCTGAGGCGGAGAAACTGAAATTGAAGGTGAAAGAGCTCAGTGATGCTCAGGCAAAAGCTGAAAAGGAGGTCAAGAAATTCAAAAAACAAGCCGATGAGGCCAAAGTGCGTCTCCAGGAGACGGAAAAACAAACTACAGAGACTGTAGTGCAGAAGTTGGAGACACAGAGGCTCCAAAGCACCAGAGAGGCCGCTGAACTGAAGGAAGCTCTTGCTGGCATCGAAAATGAGAAGCAACAACTGAAAAAAGAGGCAGAGGAACTTCAGAAAAAATCTAAAGAGGTATTTTGACATGAATTAACATTGACAAGACAATTTACAACCTCCCATTTAACATGGTCCTGTTAAACATGCTGACTAACTACAGTATTTCTGTAGCATTTCGTGCAAATTGCAGTAACAAACAGCTATTTACATGAATGCCATTCAAAACACAATACTGCAGAGTTTAAATTGTCACTAATACAGCGTATTTCTATGATGTCCTTCGATGCTGAAGAAGATACTTTAAATGGCTATGCTGAAGTTTACTTTGTCTTTGTATGTATGTTAATTAGTGACGTTTAGATTTTGTAAACATGAGCTAAAGGTTTGCTAAGCGTCACACAGCGTACACAATAGGATCAGTCTCCTCAAGGAGGCATATTTACAAGATTGTCAACTATTGATCTGAATAATAAGCCACATGTGTTGATTGACTGACATTTTACTGATTATGTCCTCTTTTTTTCCAAATAGATGGCTCTTGCCCAACAAGAACAAATTGAGCAACAGAAGGCCATTCTTCAGCAGTCTTTCCACACAGAGAAGGAGCTGTTCCTGAAAAGGGAAAAAGCAGTTGAGGACGAGAAAACAAAGCTTGAAAAACTGTTTGAGGCTGAAGTCAACAAGGCTAAAGCTCTCAAAGATGAACAAGAACGTCAGCAGAAGTTAATGGAAGAAGAAAAGAAGAAACTTAAGGCCATTTTGGATGAAGCAGTAAAGAAACAAAAGGCGGCTGAAGAAGAGATGAAAAACAAGCAGAAAGAAATGGAAGCGCTCGAAAAGAAGAGGTTAGAAGAAGAAAGACTCCTTGGAGAGGAAAACCAAAAGCTCAGGGAGAAACTTCAGAGTGTTGAGGTGGCCTCCAAACAGGCTGCTTCCAAAACAAAGGACAGTAATGTTCAGACTGATGAGGTCCCCGAGGAACAAATAGTTGCCATGACGACCGTGGGAACAACAAAGAAGGTTTTTAACGGGTCTGCTGAAGTGGACGGAGCAAAGAAGGATGCGGAATCACCGTTTGCATTTGATGGGATTAGAGAGAAAGTTCCTGCTGAAAGACTCCACAACATTGGTGTCCTGACCAAGAAGGAATTGGACAAGTTGAAAAAGGGCAAGATCTCTGTGCAAGACCTTGGGAAGACTGATAAAGTGAGATCATCTCTTAAAGGTCAGAGCTGTGTTGGAGGTGTCTTGACTCCATCCAAACAGAAGATGAGCATCTATCAGGCTATGACTGAGAACAAGATCACTCCTAACACTGGCACAATGCTGCTGGAAGCTCAAGCAGCTTCTGGCTACATCATTGATCCAGTGAAGAATAAGCTCCTCACCGTAGACGAGGCTGTTAAAGATCAGCTGATCGGCCCGGAGCTCCATGACAGGATGCTCTCTGCAGAGCGGGCCGCCACTGGCTTCAAAGATCCCTACACCGGAGCCAAAATCTCTCTCTTTGAGGCCATGAAGAAGGGACTTATCGAAAAGGAGCAGGCCACCAAGTTCCTGGATGTACAGCTGGCGACTGGCGGCATCGTCGACCCCATCAATAGCCACAGGGTGCCGCTTCAGACTGCCTACAAGCAGGGCCAGTTTGATGCAGACACGAACAAGAAACTCTGTGACCCCAGTGTCGAGTGCAAGTTATTCATTGACCCCAGCACTCAGGAGCAGCTCACTTACCAACAGTTGATGGAGAAATGCACCAAGGACCCAGAGACAGGACTTCTGATGTTACCCGTGACCGAGAAAGCCGCTCAGAGTGAGAGAACATACACAGACCTGGAGGCCAAAGACGTGTTCAGTGCGTCAAACGTTGTTGTGCCGTTTGGGAGGTTTAAGGGCAAAACCGTCACCATTTGGGAAGTCATAAATTCCGAATACTTTACAGAACAGCAAAGAATAGAATTGATTCGGCAGTACAGGACGGGCAAGATCACGGTGGAGAAAATTATCAAAATTGTAATCACTGTTGTGGAGGAGAAGGAGAAGGGCAAAGAAAACTCTTTTAACGGTCTGAGGGCTCCAGTCTCTGCCAGTGAGCTGTTGGAGTCTAAGATTATAAACAAAGACTTGTTCAACAAACTGAGCAATGGCAAGACGACGGTGAAAGAGATCTCAGAGATGGAGCCTGTGAAGAAGGCGCTGCAAGGATCACCGAGCATCGCCGGCCTCCTGAATGAACCAACCAAGGAGAAAATGTCCTTCTATCAAGCACTGAAGAGAGATTTACTGTCACCAGAAACCGTGTCAACCCTCCTCGAAGCTCAAGCTGCCACTGGGTTTGTTATCGACCCCGTCAAAAATGAGAAGCTCTCAGTCGATGAAGCCGTTAAGTCGGGTCTTGTGGGCCCGGAGCTCCACGAACGACTCCTGTCGGCAGAGAGAGCCGTCAGCGGCTACAAGGATCCCTACACAGGAAAGAACGTGTCTCTGTTTGAAGCCATGAACAAAGGCCTCATAAAGAAGGACCACGGGATCCGTCTGCTCGAGGCACAACTCTCTACAGGCGGCGTTATTGACCCTGTTAACAGCTATCGCATCCCACACGAGGTGGCCTGTAAGCGCGGATATTTTGACGAGGAAATCGGCAAAACCTTGAAAGAAAACACGGACGACACAAAGGTGTTTTATGACCCGAACTCACAAGAGCATTCGACCTATGCTCAGCTCATGGATCGATGTGTCCCAGACAAAGAAACTGGACTCCTATTGCTTCCTCTCTCAAAGACGGCTGCGAAGCCAAAGGAAGACAAGCAAATAACAGAGGCGCAGACAGAGGAGGCTTTGAACCGTTCAACTTTGGAGCTGGACTGTGGCCCTTTCAAAGGCAGAAAAGTCACAATTTGGGAGATCATACACTCTGAGTACATCACCGAGCATCAAAGAATAGAGCTGATCCGCCAGTATACAATGGGAAGGGTGACGATTGAAAAGCTGATAACGATTGTGATGACAATGGTTGACAAAAAAGAGGACAAAACTGAGGAAGAGGCCGCTTTTGAAGGCCTGCGAGCACCAGTCACTGCCAGTTCTTTGCTTGCTTCCAACATCATTGATAAGGCTACATTTGACCAAATCCAACAAGGGAAAAAGACACCTAAAGAGGTTAGTGAGACTGATAAGGTACGGAAGTACCTGCAGGGCACAGACCGCATCGATGGGATCACTATGGGAGATTCAAATGAGAAGTTATCCATATATCAAGCCATGAAGAAGAATGTTTTGCAACAAAACACCGGGCTTGCGCTACTTGAGGCCCAAGCTGCGACAGGTTTCATAACTGATCCGGTTAGAAATCAGAAATACTCTGTGGACGATGCTGTGAAGGAGGGAGTTGTTGGCCCAGAGCTTCATGAGAAACTTCTCTCAGCTGAAAAATCTGTGACTGGATACAAAGATCCGTATACGGGCAATACAATTGCTCTATTCCAAGCCATGAAGAAAGAACTTGTCCTGAGGGAACACGCTATTCCTCTCCTGGAGGCTCAGTTTAATACAGGAGGGATCATTGATCCAGTCAGCAGCCATCGGGTTCCCAATGATGTGGCCATTCAGCGCGGCTTTTGCAGTAAACAAATGTCTAAGTCCTTCAATGAGCCCTCAGGTGACGTCAAAGGCTTCACCAACCCCAACACCAATGAGAGTGTTACTTACAAACAGTTAGTGGAGAAATGTGTAAGAGATGCCCATTCTGGTCTGTGCTACCTGCCTCTGTCAAAGGTTGAAGCTTCTGCTCCTGTGGAGAAATCCTATCAGTACACAGAGGAGCAAGCCCAAACAGATCTAGCCAACACTCAAATTGAGATCCCTCATAAGAGTTTTGCAGGAAAGACTATGAACATTTGGGAAGTCATGAACTCTAATATGCTTCCTGTGGAGGAGAGACTTCGCCTCATGGAGCAGTATCGCACGGGACAAATCACAAAAGAGAGAATGCTAATCATCATCATTGAAATCATTGACCAAAGAGAGACTCTGAAGGTGGAGCAGAGCATGTCATGTGACGTGATCAGGAGGAGAATTACTGTTGAAGAGCTGTACAGTGCTCGAATTATTGACTTGCAGACGTACAACCTGTTGAAACAAGAAAAGATGACTATTCGGGAGGTAATGGAAATGCCATCGGTCAAACAGTACCTTTTTGGTACAGGTTGCATCGCCGGAATCATGTCAGACAATCCTCCAAAGATCAGCATTTACCAGGCTATGAAGAACGGACTGATTCGACCGGAAGTGGCTTTGAATCTCCTCGAGGCTCAGGCCTCCACCGGATTCATGATCGATCCGGTGAAAGACGAACTCCTAACAGTCGATGAGGCTGTGCGCAAGGGGCTCGTGGGCCCCGAACTCCACGACAAGCTTCTCTCCGCTGAGCGGGCGGTTACAGGCTACAGGGACCCGTACACCGGGAAGGTGATTTCTCTCTTCCAGGCCATGAAAAAAGGCCTTGTTCCTGAGGATTATGCCCTGACGCTTTTGGAGGCCCAAAATGCCACTGGTGGCTTAATTGATCCGGAATACTACTTCCGCCTGCCTACGGATGTTGCCATGCAGCGTGGATACATCAATAAGGAGACACTCGACAGAATATCTGAACCCGCTGTGGACGTGCGAGGCTACAGTGATCCAACGAGCGATGAGAAACAGTCCTACGCTCAGCTACTGAAGAGGAGCAGAGTGGAAAAAGGAAGTGGTTTGCGGCTACTCTCGCTAGCCGACAGAAGGCTTCTCTTCAAGGGTCTCCGAAAGCAAATCACCGTGGACGAGCTGCTCCGTTCACAGATCATCAGCCAGAAGACGTACAATGAACTCACAGAAGGTACCATTACAGTGGAAGAGGTCAGCAGAGAGGTGAGGAAATACCTGGAGGGAACCAGCTGTATTGCTGGTGTGTTTGTAGAATCCAACAAAGACCGCCTTTCCATTTACCAAGCAATGAAGAAGAACATGATCCGACCGGGGACCGCCTTTGAGCTCCTCGAGGCTCAAGCCGCCACAGGATATGTAATTGATCCCATTAAGAACCTGAAACTAAATGTCACTGAAGCAGTGAAGATGGGTGTTGTTGGCCCAGAGTTTAAAGATAAACTCAACTCTGCCGAACGAGCAGTCACGGGCTACAAGGATCCATATTCTGGCAAAATAATTTCCCTGTTCCAGGCTATGAAGAAGGGCCTCATTCTGAAAGATCACGGCATTCGCCTCCTCGAGGCTCAAATTGCTACTGGTGGAATCATTGATCCGCAGGAGAGCATTCGCTTGCCAGTTGAGACAGCGTATGAACGTGGCCTCTTTGATGAGGAAATGAACGAAATCCTCACCGATCCATCCGACGACACAAAGGGCTTCTTTGACCCCAACACTGAGGAAAATCTTACCTACCTGCAGTTGATGGAGAGATGCATGATAGACCCCGAAACAGGCCTCGCTCTTCTGCTGCTGAAAGAGAAGAAGCGCGAGAGGAAGACGTCCTCCAAGTCCTCCGTTCGAAAACGCAGGGTCGTTATCGTCGACCCGGAGACGGGCAAGGAGATGTCCGTGTATGAGGCGTACCAGAAGGGGCTCATTGACCACCAGACCTATCTTGAGCTGGCAGAGCAGGAGTGCGAGTGGGAGGAAATTACGATCACCTCATCTGATGGAGTTGTGAAATCCATGATCATTGACAGAAGGTCCGGTCGGCAGTATGATATTGATGATGCAATCTCAAGGGGCCTGATTGACAAGTCGGCTCTGGATAAGTACCGTGCAGGAACTCTGTCCATCACAGAGTTCGCAGACATGCTATCTGGAAACGTGGGCGGAGTCAGATCCCGGTCATCCTCCTTTGGCTCCTCTTCCTCTTACCCCATGAGCCCAATACCTTCCATCAAAGTACCAGCAACCACATGGAACGACCCAACTGAGGAAACGGGCCCTGTCGCTGGAATCCTGGACACAGAAACCCTGGAGAAGGTGTCAGTCACAGAGGCCATTCACAGAAACCTTTTAGACAATATAACCGGCCAAAGGTTGCTGGAAGCTCAGGCCTGCACGGGCGGTATCATCGACCCAGATACAGGAGAGAAATTCTCTGTTGTGGATGCAATGAACAAGGGGCTGGTGGATAAAATCATGGTTGATCGCATCAGTCTTGCCCAGAAGGCGTGCAATGGATTTGAGGATCCCAGGACCAAACTGAAAATGTCCGCATCTCAAGCTCTAAAGAAAGGCTGGCTATACTACGAGGCTGGCCAACGGTTCCTGGAGGTCCAGTATCTCACCGGTGGACTAATCGAACCAGATGCTACAAACAGAGTGCCCATAGACGAGGCCGTGAAGAAGGGCACCTTAGATGCGCGCACTGCTCAGAAGCTACGAGATGTTAGTGCATACTCAAAATACCTCACGTGCCCTAAAACCAAACTGAAGATCTCTTACAAGGATGCTATGGAAAGGAGCATGATAGAGGAGGGGACCGGTCTGCGGCTCCTCGAAGCATCGGCCCAATCGAGCAAAGGCCTGTACAGCCCCTACAGCGCCAGCGGGTCAGGCTCCGCCTCCGGCTCGCGGTCTGGCTCAAGATCCGGCTCCAGAAGAGGCAGCTTTGATGCCACAGGATCGAGTTTCTCGACAACCTTCTCTTCCTCGTCCTATGGATCACCGAGCTATGGCCGCCGATACTAATGACTTTGAAGCAGTGATGTTCCATGGGAAGGTTACACAGTGCTCACCAGATGCCTACCCAGTGGAGCTCAGACTACTTTTATTCTGCTCTGCATGTGGTTGTTACAGAACTTTAATACAAGTTGAGTCATTTGTTTATTTTACGTGTCGCATTTACTTTTAGTCATGACTTGATGATTTTCCTGCTGTGAGCAGCATGCGCCAGAGCTGTTCTTTATTATCTCAAACTTTTCAAGTGTAGATGGTATAATTCTTGTTTGGATTTGTTTTAAGTTTTAGGACCCACCGTTCAACAAACAGTATTCTATTTGCAATGTTGTGCGTGTTACACTATAACTGCTCATGACCTGATTGAACCAAGCAAACATTTCTGTATATTTGTGAATGTCTGAATATTTGGATCAAAAGAAAGATAAATGCCACTCTGCAGCGCAGAATAAGGAGTTTCTCCCTAAGATGAATAAACACTACGGCTGACAAGCTTCAAGATCTTTTCTCTCCTGGGCTACACTGCTGCATATACTCTCTCTGCTTCCATCATCTACCCCATTCCAAGTTGTCTGTCGTATAACCTGGAGTACAGCAACATAATAACTTTCTGCAGCCTATTAAGACCACTAACGCCATCCGACGGAGACATCATACAAGGCCCAAATTACAAAAGGTACGTTTACGGTACACTGACTATGCCTTCATTTAGTTCAACTTACGTTCGTCTTTTTGGTTCTGAGCCCCAAAGTCTAATGCTGTTCATTTTTTTCTTTTTCAGATATTTTTCACACTGTTCATCTCCAGCTCTTTGCTCAGATTTCCTCAAGTAGACTTTTGCCTTGATTTTAATCCGTTTATCAAACCTTTACAGAAACAAATGCTCATATGACGTTTCATACTCGTGTTATTCCTATACCGTGATTTGTAGATGCCTGCAAAATCCTCTGAAACCCTGAATTGGGCTGCTGAGTGTTGTAACATGGTGCAGTGGTTGCACACAAACTGGCTGATGCATGACTGAAGCAATGTTCCCCATACTGGTCTGATTACTGTGGTTCAGGTTCGCCTTTTCTACAGCATTTATCCCTCATTTCAATGTCATAAATGTGTGCACACAGGGCTAAACTGTACTCTTTGAAATGTTTAATAGATACAATTCACCCCCCCCCCTCCTCCTCCCCAAACCCTCCCCAGATATGAATGTAATATATGTACTATACATCAACGATTGAGAAAAATCTTTAAGCTTTGCAACCAGACCCAGTATTTGTATTTTTCCACAGCTCATCCTTATTTTAAAAATTTGTATCATTTTATTTTCGTATTCTTTATTTCTGCTTTGCATGATTTACTAACATTTAAAAAGGTGCAAATAGTTGGATTCATTAAAACATTTGTTTTATTATTAGTTTTTTAATAGGTTTGAAGGATGTATTTTAATGAGGGTTGTCAAACCTTTTCGAAAAGGGTGTATTTATAATAAAAGGGTGACATGGAATTTTATTGTAACATCGTACGCTATGTAAATAAAGATGAAAATGTATTTTTTCTCAGCTTCAGTCATTGTTAAATTATGACAGATTATGTTGTCTTTAAATCTGATATAAATATATTTTGAAGTCCTTCTCAAACTATCATAGATTAATTAAAATTAACGCTCATCCCTGCAAACAATGTTTTATATCTAATGAGTCAAAAGATTTTTTTTTAAGTTTTAAAGTTGTAGAAAAGTAAAATGCATCAAAAAATTTAAGAAAAAAAGAGTCATGCATGTCTGGCATGTCTAAAATAAAGAAGGTAAAGTATGTTGGATAAAAATGTAACAAAAAAACAACATAAACACCATGGCACAATATGTCAAAGAAAGTCATATTTTATTTTTTTAAAGTCATAGTATTAAAACACCAGTAGGAAGTGTCAAAGAAAGTCCGTGTAGTGTGGCGACATTCCTCCTCCCATACACTAGGGGTCTCTGTTGTCTGATGCAGGTGCTGCATCGACGGTCATCAGCGGGATGAGGAGCCGCCTGTGACCGTAGACTATACTATGTATATATAAGGCTCGATGTCTCCGTGTTGCCGGCCAACGCAGTCGAACGTCCGCACATGGCGGCCATCTTGGTACGGTCGGCTCGCTCACCCAAATCGTGTTAACCGCGGAACGTTTCTCACTGGAGGAGTTACGGAGGACCGTTTATACTGGAGCACCAACTAGCGTTCATGACTTCAGACAACAACAAACCACAGTGAACATGAACGAAGAAGCTAACGAGACCGTGTCGGGTGGCCCCGTGAATGGGAAATCTTATTATAATAAACACACGGATGGAAGCGTCGATAAGAGCGTGGTTGTGTGCAAGCTGTGCAGCAAGGAATTCACATCGAGCCTCAAGTATCACCTCAACGCAACACAATTAGCAGCTAGCGTGGACGTTAGCCCGACCCGAGTACAAGGACCCACACCCAACCCACACTGCACCAGATTACGGGTTTAAGGACCAGGGTAACTAAGTCCACGTCTGAAAAAATAACCAATGTTCTGAATGTACTTGAAAGTATTGGGTCTACTAAAAAAAACATAGTTTAAAGGTATACTTTCCTATAGGCTACCTGAATTTCTGAAAGTACTATATTTCTAAATGTGCTATTTCTAAACTTGTCTGCTGGAATTGGTTGAACAAAAATAAAAATCCATGTGAAAAAAATTACTTATCACTGTTCTCAGGTCAAATATTTATGCAATAAAATTTTTGATTAATTAATTACAAAGCCTCTAATTAGATTAACATTTTTAATCGAGTCCTGGCCCTAATAATATATAATATATATATTGACCTTAAATATATTTTTATATAATAATTTTTTACCTATTATTTAAAAAAAATCTTTTCTGTGACATTTTTTGATCCTACATATTTTGACTTTTTTCACAATATTTTTTTCCCATGACATGACTGGAATGATCTTAGATGGAGCAACCTACACGTCCCTGTCACTAATGCCAAATGCCCCAAATTTCTGTACTTTAAACCTTATCTGGGTTCAACCCTCAAGGGACATGGTGGCTCTTCCTAAATCCTTTTTTAGTTTTGGGTAACTGACATTTATAAAAAATCATAATGGGATATTGCCCCAGAGACGGATTGATGCATCTTGGAGGATCAACCATGCTATTCATTCAAAGGCACAAGTGAGTTGAATTTGAATGTAACAGAGAATTGGAGGGTGGATGCACTAAAAAGGGTAAACAAATCTACACCCTATGCCAGACTGTCATTTTAAGGTTGTCCACAGGATGCCCTGAAGTAGACAAACATGTGATTGTCTTGAAAAATGCCCTCAGAGGCTGTAATAAGTTTCATGTCAGTGTGACTTGGGACTTGCTTCGTCTTTGACTCGACTTGACTCGGGATTCGAGGGCAATGACTTGAGACTTGCATAACAGTGACTTGTTCCCACCTCTGCTGTCCAGCTAATAAGTGCTAAAAGGCTAAAGCAAAGCAATTAACATCAAATTCAATTCATCAGCAAAAGATTCTTCATCATTCTTGACAATGCCATCATAACTCAAGTGAACGCGCCGTGTGTTTCTGCATAACCCCTAGGGTTCACTTCTCTGAAACAACCGTGGGGACAATGCCCCCACTACTACCTCCGCGGCAGTGTGCTCAAGACTTGGCACGAGCGGGATTTGAACCCACTGGCGGTGCGCACAGAGGCTTCTGGGCTCTAGCTTGCACCCCTACACTACCAGTCCTGGTCACATTTTGACAACTTTGATTCTCCTATTTAACCTTGAGCATGTGAGTTAAACCTCAAAAGTCTTTTTAAATGCTATTTCCACATCTGGGCTTGAACCCACAACCTTCAAGTGCAGTGCAGGGGCTTATGTCAGCAGCTCTTCCACTGTGCTACTTCACCACACACTAACCAAACCTTTGTTTGTTGTATTTAACCTTGAGATTGCTACTCAAACCTGAAGTAAAGCCAAAGGCTCAAACCCAAGACTGGGCTTGAACCTACAACCTTCAAATGCAGTGCAGTGGCTTATGTCAGCAGCTCTTCCGCTGTGCTACTTCACCACACACTAACCAACCCTTTGTTTGTTGTATTTAACCTTGAGATTGCTACTCAAACCTGAAGTAAAGCCAAAGGCTCAAACCCAAGACTGGGCTTGAACCCACAAGGTAAGGACAGTTGCTCCTCAGCTCTTGTGCTGCACTACCTCACCATGCACAAATTACATTTTTGTTTCTCGTATTTAACCTTGAGACTGCTACTCAAACCTCAAAACTCTTCCAAAGCAGAAGTGATGTCTGCATGAAGGGGCTTGAACCCACAACGTCAGACAGCAGGTTGGAGCCTGCAGCCCTTCAGTTGTTCCCTTGTGCTATTCAAGCACATGCCTCATTGTGTCCGTTTCTCATATTAGACCTTGGGATTGTTTACTAAACCTCAAAACTGTTTCAAAGTTTACAGTTTGAAGCCCTGACTGCAACCAAACCCTCCTTCTGAGAGAGCAGGTTTGAACTGAGGATCCTCCACACTTCAGCCTTCCTGCTATCTCCCTGCACTGTTCCACCACACACCTGTTGATGCTTTTGAATCCAACCTCAATTCTCATAGATTCTCAGGCTGGAATCCACAACCGTTCCATACCGTTATAATAGAATTGCAGGTCAAGTAAAGTCATATAATGGCATTTCTAATAAAGCCCTAGTTGATTTCACTACTTTTATGCTGTGATCCTTATTTCACTTTTTTCGACATGTGTGCTGATGCCCGCGTGTGAATTGAGAGGATCCATACCGACTCCCCTATCGAGCTAAACCAGTCTGAGGGTCCTCCTCAGCTGAGTGGAGAATAAATCCCGGAAGAAATAAACACGTTTGACACACGGCACCTTGAGGAGAGAGAATCAAATCCCAAATGTGGATCAGGAAGGTCAGCTTTGATTCCACTAGAGACACCAGAACTCACCATGATTCACAGTGTCACTGTTTGTTTAATTTAAAATTAGGGCCGGGACTTTAGCGCGTTAATTACGATAAATTAATTACAATGTGAATTAAGATTAAGTAATTACACAAAAAATAACACATTAAACATTTTTTACGCATTTTTACACTTATTTTTTGCACCGCGGAACGTTTCTCACTGGATGAGTTTCGGAGGACCGATTATACTGGAGCACCAACTAGCGTTCATGACTTCAGACAACAACAAACCACAGTGAACATGAAGAAGCTGACGAGACCATGTCGGTTGGCCCTGTGAATGGGAAATCTTATTATAATTAAAGCTGCAAGCAGCGATGAACGGGCCTTCGCCTCTTCTTGCACGTCGGGGGGGCAGCGGTCAGCTGGACTCGCGGGTCAAAAAGAGACTAAAGAGATAAAATAAATCACTCTTGGGGCTGGCATTCAAACCTGAGTCTGTGGTCTCATGAACAGAATCCACCAAGTAAAGGCTATTGCCGAGCTGCAAAAGACCTGAAAAAAGTAAATTAAATGTACGATCACCTTCGTTCAGTCAAGGCCAAGGACGACGGCTAATCACACCACTTTTGCTCCATCAAGAAATATTAACCTTTTAACTACACACACTGGATGACCACGCGGCTGTCTTCCTGAAGAGAGCTTTGCTGAATTAATTAATTAATTAATACATTGACTAAGATACGCTTCTCCTCCAGGGTTTTATTTATTGGTAAATTCAAATTGAATCAGTTAAGCCACGTAGAAACTTTGCATTGACCCAAGTCATTACAATTTAAAAAGTTCCGAGCCATCCAGGCCTTTATGTCGTCAAGACAATTGAGTAGTTGTCCAACAGAGTAATCCTTTTTTTGTTTTAAGACCAAAAGCATAGATGTTATTACTGCCTAATATAGTTCCAATTGACCAACTACATAAGGGACATTTCCACGCCATATTGACTCTCATAAACGTATACAACTCTTATTCACATATGGGCATTGTACTTTAGAATGTATGTTAACTCAGCATGTACCAAAATATGTACAACATGACAAATTCAATCACTGCCCCTGCATGCTTAACAAATATTACATTCTGGATTCATTGAACACATTTTAAGTCACATGAGGAGTCTTCTTAAATAAGTTCGGGCGATGTACAAAGTACAAAACCTTAATAGAGGTAATAAAAAAAAACTATTAACATGCCAGGAATCAAACCCTTGTCTCCTGCACCAGGGGCCAACGCTCTGCAGATGAGCTGTCTGCTCTAATACAATTTCAATTCGAAACGTCACTCAAATAGGATTGGTGCCTCTCCTGCAAAAAATACAGGGAATATTAATACTGAAATGAGAGCTAAAGAAGAAAATAAACGCAGTAGGTCGCATAAGTTCTGTCGGATGTTCAAGTTGCCCAGAAGGATGAGCGGAGAGCTGTCATCTGGAAGTTGTAACTCTTCCATTCGTTGTAGAAGTAAATAACTTCTTCTCTGGAAGTATCATTTTCCGCTGTGGTCCAGTCGAATTGGGTCCTTGCCACGATTGCCCGCGGTGACGCACACCTGTGCCGTGTGCTGGAAGAAAAAAAGAAGGCCAAATGATTACATCCATCGACAGTTACACGATATGTAATGGAACGCTGTTGTAAGAACACGGGAAGAAGTCTTTTACAATTATGCAGACAGAACGAAATATACATAAAGAAATGCTTTCCCACCTCGCTGGAGTTGAAAGCCACGTGTCCCATGTGCCATTCCCATTGATGTCCTCAGACTGGTGGCATGACTTTGCACGGGGCATCTGAAAGTATTTGGGCACCAACGTGTATTATCAGAATACGATTAGGGCTGTCAACAGATTATAGACAATTAACTAGTTAATCACACATTTTGAAAAACATTTATCTTGATTACAATATTTCTTTCTCTTGTATAAACTGTTTACAGTTTAGTAATTTGCTGTTTCCCCTCTGTAGAGAGCTTGACGTGTATATATTATTTCATTGGAATTTGGGGCATATTAATCATATCATTTAATGTTAGATTCATGCTCATTGTGAAGGAACTAAATATATGTAACATATTGAAAAGCATTGAAGACGCACGCTGCGTGCAGATTATAGACAATGAAGTAGTTATAGTTAGCTGCTGCGAGGACATTATTTACACACTGTGATGACAAAGTGTTTCAATCGGCGCGTAAACAAAGTGGCGTTAATAGCGTCTTCATGCGAAGATGATGTCGTCACGGCAACAAAGTTGGTCCGAGACTCCCAATTGTCACTGTGACCTGTCATCATAGTCTTAAGGTTTATATTCCCAGATTTGAGGTGGATCGGATTAAAGGGCGAGGAGAGGGACATCTAACTGTAGAAATTGACATTGACCTAAGCCAATAGGTGGCGCTATACTTTTTCGAAAATCACTGCATGGCATTACTTATAGGCCTACACAAGCATTATGAATAAACATTTCTAGCCAGAAATATCAATGTTCCTTGGAGTTATAACTCCAAAAGGAACCAGGATTGTTGAGTTCTCCCCTTTGAGCACCGGGCTTTAGTGCAGCAGTATTAAATCTGTCTCCACTCTCTAGTCGCCTGCCCCCAACCTGAAGAGCACGCTGATTTGTGACGTCATGAGCAATGACCCCCCCCCCCCCCCGAACGACCACTAAGCTCCTGGGGGTTGATTGGTCGATGGGCCGTGGCCCGAGGCCAATTTCATCATCCCACGCTTGAAAATGATACATTTAACACGGTTCATACCGGGTCATACCGGGTCACGGGCATACACTGCATATAAGCCCCCACGCGTGTGAAAGGGGGTCGCTAGCCAACAATAAAGAGTGTTTTTCAACATGTCCTTATCTAAAGAACATCCGACGGGGGCTTCACCCGATCCACTGCGAGTGCCCAAATGTACCCGGTGCCGCCACCACGGCACCATCGTCCCGCAGAAGGGCCACATCAGGTCCTGTCCTTTCCGCGCGTGTGGATGCTGGAAGTGCTGTCTCATCACGGAGCGGACCCGTGTCACGGCGCTGCAGCGACGGATGAAGAAAGCCCCCAATGACCCCCAGAATAACGAGAGACAGCTCGACGTCCGCACCGTGAAACCAGCGGCTCGGGGGTCGCGTGCCGCTCCGGCCCCGCGGGAGGACGCGCCTCTGCCGGCCGCCTTTAGAATGCAGCGTGCCGCCGCCCCCCAGCGGAGCCGTCGCGACAGCCCGAGTAGGTCTCCCCCGGGAGGAGAGAGGTCCGGCGGCTCGGACAGCGGCGGGCAGGTGGTGCCCTTCGCTACCAGGGAGGTTGGGCCCCGAATCGGTAAGTTATTTAATCCTCATCAGCCGTCATTGACTGTTCATGTTGACATGTTTAAAACGCGGGATGGATCCACACAAACAATACAGATAGTTTTAGTTACACATTGCACACACTAATAAACACAACTGTTTTGATAGAGAAAACTTCCTAAAAGCACAAGGAATTAACAACAGAGAGAATGCCGCAGACCAAAAATGGACTACAGTACATAATAATAATAATAATAACAACACATTAATTTAGTCGAAATAAAATGAAATATCCATCCAATAGACCCATTTTGCATTTTCTATTTTCAACAACAACAGTTTTCTAATAACCGAGTAAAAACTAGACGGGACGAGTTTTTTTTTTTTACAATGTATTTAAAAAGTTTAAAAAAAAACCTAACGGCCATCACTGGGACACGTGCAGCCCACTCGAGCAGGTGTGCCCGTCGAGCACGCGGCGCGGCCGCGCGCAGGGTGCGCTCGTTAACTCGACTCTTGAGGCCCGGAGTGCACTTCGTTATTTTTTTGACCGTCAAGTTATTCAGAGCAACACACTTTATTCTTATTTTACACACGGTAACGTTTCCCATTGGTCCATTTGAACGTTTCCGTTTGTGAATTTATAGAAAATACAATTTTCTATTTACATACATTTGAGAACAGAAACCATGATCGAACTGAATCAGCAGTTATGACACCCTACATTTATAGTTTTTGTCAAATTTCTAACAAAAAAATCCCCACATTGTGTGTGTAACACTGTACTGCTGTGACCTTTTAGAGACACAACCTTAAACAATATGCAGTATATCTGCAAACTACAGTCACACGCTATATAAATGAGACACATCTACAGCAGTAAAACACAACAAGTACATATCCATCACAGACACTATTATGACTAAGTGAGTGTTATTACTTTTATTATATACAAGTGGCATACAAGTACACGAGTCATTACGGTTGATCGTCCTTGCAGACTTTGAATCAAGGTTTTTTAATGCATGACCTAAATCTTGCAGTGGAAACATTTAACAATCTTGCTGCTCTTACAGTCATGGATGTTAAAATGTTCTTTTCCACACGTGATATTTAATCATACTTTAGGGAGGCCTTTGCTATGAGATTGACAGAACAAGCTATCAGCAAACCTGCACATGCACTCAGAAAGGATTCATGGTATTTCATCACTTTTGTTCATCGAAAAGTGACCCTAAAGAAACGGATGAACATCCTCCCTTAAACTCGACTTTTCATGAAATTGAAAATGAACAAATAATATATTTGAGTGTTCAAGTCAATGTTTTAATGTCTCACCTTTCATCACAGACTTTGGTGAATTTGGTCAGGCTGCCGCTCTGCCTGTTCTCCACGTCCCCTGGATGTTAGGTTACCGCGGCGACTACGCGCCGCCGCGTCCAAACATCCTGCTCAACGCGCCGTGGCTTCGCCCCCTGCCCGCCGGGCTTTGCAGCTACGGCCACCGCGGGCCCCCCATGTTCCCCCTGCTCCAGCCGCCCGCTCCGCATTACCCGATGCCACCTGTGACCTGGCCGATCCTCTTTGAATACCGTAGGCCGGCCCTGCAGCATGTCAACAAGCAGCTGTGATGATGGCTGATGGCTCATGTTCTTCACCCTTCTCCCGCTCCCAGAGCCCCCCCGGGAGCAGCCGACGCCCTGGCAGCCCCCGCCGTCTCCTGCCTCCAAACACACTGAGCCAGACGTGGAAGTGGATTAGAGCAGAGTCAGCAGGTTCACAGGGGAACTACACTAGAAACATCAGGCTCGTTCCTCCAGGTTATTTAAAAATCATTTGTTATCAAATCAGTTTGTTTTCCCCTTCTGTTTTGTACCAGGACACAAAGTACTGATTCCAGTTCTGTTCACATTGCTGAGATGAATGCTTCTGCACACTGTTTGGTTGTAATATATTGATATTAAATAAGGTTTTGACATTAAAGTACAGTATAGTTCTTATTTTGTATGTCTTATTTTACCAAAAGAAAGAAAAATGAAAGATTTTTTCATAAACAGCTTCTTCTCCTTTTAGATCATGATTCATCGCGTTGATATGAATTTAAACAATTTACTAGTTGGTTAAGCTAGTCATAGCTTTTCGTTGAAATGTAAAATATTTCAAATTATTTCAAAGACTACGACTTTCTTTAAAAAAACAGTCCATATAAATACATTATGTTCTCTGAGAGAATATTCATGTTGTTTTTTTAAATACCAAAAAAGCCTCTGAAAAGGGGTTATTGCAGTAGTAGTCATGCTCTAGCAGGATGTAAGGCTCTTCAAGTATAGATTGAGGTGTGGTTTTCATCAGGTTCATTCTTTTTGAAAACATTTATAAACCTTGTAAAGAACCCCATGACAATGCCTTAAAAAAAATAATGCATCAAACTACTTCAATATATAGCCTTTTAACACACTTTGATACCCTTGGTACAAGGCTGTAGAGACTTCTGTAGTGACCCCTTTGTCTTTCATAAGAAGTCACCTTGGGGGCTGTTTGCTCATTTTGATGCGTGAAATAAACCTTTAAAAGTCCAGTTTGTCTTTGATTGTAATTTACTTGTTCTCCCAAAATAAACAGTGTACACTTTTTGTCCCCCTTTTCCTCTTCTATGTTAAAGAAACCATAACAAACTGCACATGGAACAGTAACTTCCTTCTGTAATGCATGAAACCTAAAAGTAGATCATGTGATTCAGCACGCCAGCGTAGGCGACGTCGCACCCGTTGGGTTATTTCTGCAATGTTGGAGCTGTGTGAAGGATCCCAGGACGCTGCTCAGGCCTCAGTGATCGGTGTCAGAAGGCTTCAAGAAGTTCACTGAGGTGGAGTGGCCAGTAGGTGAGGATTGTGTGTGCTATGTGTGTGTGTGTGTGTGCGTGTGCACGGGGGGATTCCTGAGAATCTTTGGACCAAATGAAGCCCACAGCTTCCCCCCCCCTCCCCCCCTCTGCTTGTCTCACTCCGTCCACGTTCCCGCTGGGCTTTTAGCTGCCGAGGAGACATCGTTTTCCATTGGGCGCACGTAGAGAGGTCCTTAATCAACAAACAACACAAGTCCCCCGCTGCACTGCTCACAACAACAAGGCGGCTTAAATGCCTGCGACGCATCAAGGGGCCGGGGTTTCCCGGGGAAGTCTCCTCGCTCCCTTCCCGGATGCGTCCCATGGGTTGCATTTCCCGTCAGGACTTGGCGGTTCCCTCTGCTCCGGCCTTCTGGCCGTCTCCTATTCACATTTTTCACCACCTTGTTTTTCACCCATCAACCACGGAGAACGTTCCTGCGTGCGGCAGCAACTCGGAAGAGGTGACGGCCCCCCCCCCTGTGCATCTGATCGTGCGGTGTCACACGTGCCGCCGCAGGCACAGCGACTGCCGTAACCCGGGGCGACGGACTCAAGGCTTCCAAGTCCACAAAGCGACGGTGGACGTCACGATGACCGTGTCAACTCATACCGGAGGCCCGAGACGGGTCAAACAATCCTGTGCCTCCATCACATGAAGGGCATGAAATGGAAATTCTGAGGAAATGCACGAAGACGGGGAGGGAACCGTGGAACCTGTTTATGTTACGCCGTAAACAGCTTTGAGGAAGTGCTTTCAATTTGAAGTTCTCAGGAGGCGGCTATTGTAATCCTTTTCCTTATAATCTCCACCCGCCTTTCTGTGTAATGTTACACAAATCTCCTGCAGAGCCACACCTCCCACCCCATGCGGGACGCCCTGGAAGCTCTGCTGCCAGGCTGCACGATGAAGCACGATGAAGCCCTGAAAACACCCCCAAAGAACACTAAAACATATGTGCAATAATCACTGTGATACACTGTGTGTATATATATATATATATGTAGTTTTTAATTTCCTCATTGCAGGACTAATAAAGGAATGTCTTATCTTGTTTTATCTTAGTTCAAGTGGAGATAACAAGGAAAAAACTATGTTTGCAGGTCCAAAGAAACATCAAACAAATCTGCTGTCTTAATCTGTCAACCTATGTGTAACTATGATGAAATCTGCATTTACTTTTACTATTTTTTGCAACTGTGATTTCAGGACATCCGACATTTAGGAGCGACGCAACAGTCTGTTGATTGGCCCTTGATTAAAACAAAAGATGTGCCTTCTGCCAAACAGATTCAGGGTTTGATCCGTGTTCCTATAACAATGAAGCCTCTGAGAGAAGGGCAGTGAGGCTCAACAGAAGGGAAACGGGCTGCTAGATGAGTGGGCGGGTCCATCATTTCTCAAACACGTGCCTTGATGCCAGTAAAACACCTCTCAGGTGCATATATATATATATATATATATTCATATATATTCAGCACTCGCTTGGTGTCCCGAGGACGAGCATGTCAACAGGTCCATGTTTTATGAAGGTTTATATTCGTCTTATCTTCCTTATCTCGGGCGCGCCAAGCTTCGCTTTTCATTGCATGTTGACAGCTGGGGAAGAACCTGTGCCAAAAATATCAAGACCAGCTACTTTCATTTTCTTCACTTTGATGTGTTCTTGTCTTCATCGAGGTGACAACACCCTGAGTTCAAATTAAATGTAAAATGAAGGGCGGGGAGGGGGGAGGTTATTTGATCTACACACGAACCTGGGCCGGGTGGCAACCTGCTCTTTTGTAATGAAAATACTAAATGTGACCAAATAGCTCTGTGTGCAGGCGAGGGCATGACTGGGAAAGGATTTGCATATACAGAGCGAAACCACAGGACTGAGCCAACAGGGGCTGACGGTACTCTGAGGGATGATGTGGTGATGCTTTGCAGGTTCATCACTCCTTCCACACTACTACACACACCCATTTAATCCATATCTACTAAATAGGGATTGGAGCTTTGTACCACCTCAGTGAGCAGAACACAGAAGTACTGAAGCCCCCAGAGGCGCCTGTCATTGTTCTGACCAGGAAAGTTCGGGGGCTTAAACTTGAAGCGTTACCCACTTTGACTTTGGACCGTGCGACCCGCACTGCAACAATAACAAAGACGAAAAAACTCCACAAGGCACAATTCCAACAAGGATCGCTGAGTATCCTGAAAGTCTCTCCGTTGGTTTCAAAGCCCTCTGCACGACCTCGTAGGTCTGTCATTGCCTACTTGTGGGCAGAAGATCTCTTCCCCCCGAGCGTTTTCACATTGTTGGACGTCCTGCAGGATATTGCTGTCCGCTCTGAAACTAATGCACCGGGCCAGGAATGTTGAACCATTGTCCGGTCGTGCTCCCTCTGCCTCGCCTCGGTAACATCTGATTAGGAGGAGCTAAGTGCGTGCTGCTTTTGTCCTGAATCCCCTCTTTTCATTCCTTTAAACTCAGGACTGCTTGCATGCAGACCCTGCCCCCCCGGCCAAACCCTTTTCCCGATGGCCCCTTTACATTCCAGCCATTGAGGAATTGAAAACTGGGCTGTGTCTGTATCCTAAAATGCGCTTATCACGATGATTTGGATCAGAGAGAGTATTCTTCCGTAAAGTAAAGTATATATTCCTCCGTGTGTGTATCTGAGCGACGTTGTTCTGCAGGTTTTTTCCTTATCTGGGGCGCGCCCAGTTTCACTTTGCATCACATGTCGACAGCTGTGGAAGAACCTGTCGCAACTAGATCAACACTAGCTACTTTCCTTCTTGTCACTGTGTTCTTCTTGTCTTCATCAAAGTGACACCATCCCGACAGTTCAAATTTAATCCAAAATGAAGTGACATGTTCCACTTACTGTCTGCGGTTGTTTGACCTGAACTTGGTGACAACCTGCTCTTTAACGCTTTCTAGCGATCATACAAAACATAACCAAAGAGCTCTGTGTGTAGCAAAGGGGGCAAATACGCCTATTTGTTTACTAGCTGAGGAAATGTAGAATGCTGACACTCTAAAAGCGCTAGTAGTGCGCTTTTAGAGGAAACTCAAGAGCTGTGTGTGTGTGTGTGTGTGTGTCCTGCAAAGCTTTTTTGAGTGTACTCAACTAACGGATAACGTGTGGTGTCGATAAGAAGTTTGCTCAAAGTGCTTCCCAAACTTAACATTATTATTCAGACCTACTAATATACTTGAGTTTACAGTACTTAAAATATTGCTTTTGATAGTCAGCAAATTTCAGTGTCAAAAATATCTGTTAAATTACATTACACATCATTTAGCTGATGCTTTTCTTAAAAGCAACTTTTAACCCACGGTTTTTAATATTTTAGCCCAGGGAGCAATTAGTGGTGAGGCGTCTTGCTCAGGGACGCTTTGACATGAGACATGGAGCAGCCAGGGTTCAAACCAACAACCTCATGGTTCCTGACACACCCCCCCCTAATCCACACTACGTAGAGTTAAACCCAACACAAAGGAGTGTGACACTGTACAGTTACATTTAACTCTACGGTCACACATGAATGTGACCTTGAACCTGGATAATGACTCCAGCTCTTTCCAACAATTGAACAGTTGAATCAACTCTTTTCAACTCTGCACTTTTGCTTAACACCGTAAAATTACTTCTACGGATTTTGCTGTGTTCTCGGCTAGTTTAGAACCCTTAGAATATTAAATTGGAGGAACTTGAAATGGTGTCTTCTTTTAGATTGAAAACATCCATTTTATGTTAATAATGTTAAGTTTGACAAACTTACGAAAGCACTTTGAGCAAACTTGTTATCGTGAGTTGACACATTATTAATTAGTTGAGCAAACTCAAAAAAGCTTTGCAGCTGTGTGGTTAACTATTTTAAGTTTTATTTTATTTTTGAGTGCACAGAGCTAAGCATCAACGTCTCTTAAACTTAAATACCTGGTATTTTAACCACTGTTACTGTTGTGAAAACTTCTTCTATCAAAGTTGTGTTTATCAATCCAAGTTGCCCAACATTTTGTTTTTTACAACAAAAATGGCAACTGGAGCTGATAATAGACATACAATATTCAGCTGACATTGCACTAGAGATGTTTGGCAAGTTAATATTCAAAGTGAAAGAAAGAATTGGTTCACTGGTCAAAGTCATCAGAACAAGTCTTTACATGTCGTATGAATAGAGCTGTAAAGGTGAGGCCTAAAACTATCCATACATTCATTTAGGTGAAGCATGCAGTGTGAGGTTTGGCACGGGTTGAATCTTGTGTGTTAGTAAGCATGGTCTTAAATAAATACCACATGTCGCGTAAACTGGTAAAACGACAGCCTGTGAAAGAAGGAAGGAGGATCGAAACGCTGAAGAACTGTGCTGAAGTCCATCAGACAACAGTAAGAATGTCTTTAAATCCTTTGCATAGTCCCTCGAGTTGGAATATAACAAAGTGCATTTGCCATATTTCAAATAATGCTTTCCCCTCAAAACAGCTACAAGTACATATTTGCTGCATTCGATAATCACTCAAAGAAATGTTAGCATTCATTTGGGTTTATGATCACCTGATCGATAAAGGCCCAAATATGACTAAATATGACTAAATATCAGAAAGGTGTTGGTATTCTCTATTTCACTTGTTCGTGTGGGAAGTGCTTCTTTTATATCAAACGTCTTCAATCATTAAGACAGGTTCGTCCACTGCAACCCTCGACATGTGTGTTTGTTACCTTTCACGATTCCATGTTACTGACGTCTCCCACTGTCCCCTTTGATGCTCTTATCCTGCAAATTCCTGCTGTGGGCATGAGATGTTATGATTCAAAGCGTCTGTGGGATCTCATCTCTACCAACATTCGGTGACCTTTAAATGTTGCCTGACCAAGTCAATACGTCAGGTCTATAAAACAGAAATGTGTTTGTCTCCCTCAGAGCAAAAAACTGATGAAGACGTGTTCCTACCTGTGATCACAAGATGTTCCTCCTCCAGGAGCTCACCGGCCTTCCTTAGAACTGGAGTCTGATGATTATGCAAAACGGGCAACCTGGTAGGGAGAAAATATTTTTAGCCGATCTCACTGTGACTAATTACTGCCACGAAGAGTCAATTCATCACCTGTCATCACCTGTCGTTTGAGATCGCATAAAACTAGTTTCATCATGCCGAATTTGCCTATAACCAAAAGGTTATGAACAATAAGTATTATTTATCTTTTCAAAAGAGACGCCCCCTGACCCCGAGGCCCCGTGACCCCGTGACCCGGAGGCCCCGTGACCCGGAGGCCCCCTGACGAAGAGCCGCAGGAGGTAGGCGAGTGGTGGGGTGTCTTTCTCCCTGCAGGTGGAATCCCTGAGAGGAGCAAACTAAGCGCTATGTCCTCGTGGCACTAATGCCTCCTTTACCTGTCCTTTACCTGTCCTTTACCTGTCCTTTACCTGTCGCCTTGTTGGTGTCCTTTTGGTAAACCTGTCATTTTAAGTCAAGACGCGCCTCTGTTATCTGGTTTTATAGTTGCGTGAGACCTTGTGAATTACCTTTAGTCGTATTACACAGTGTGTTATATTGAGGGTGGCTGCTAGTTACTGTGGTTCTTTTTTGCACTCCTACCTTTATATTTTCGCTTTTTCTTTTGTCTATTATTATTTACTTTTTTCTGCTTTTTCTGCCACTCTTGTAGTGTTGTTTTTATTTTACCATGTACATATTGTGCACTGTCCACTTTGCTGCCTGCGAACTTCCTTTCTGGGGGACTAACTTATCCTGTCTGCAGTAAACATGAGCTGAATGATCTGGTTTTGTGTGTGGCACATACTTCCTCACTGGTTTACACACAGTGCAGATTTGCTTTCTGTCAGGGGTGTGAGTTTGCACAATAACCCCAGGACACACCCCCCCCCCCCAACCCTCAGCCCGCCTCCCACCCCACATCCCCTGTGATGACTGCTGTTCGCAGTTGAAAACCTGCCAAACCCGAGGGAGGTATGACAAACAAAGGAAAAGTTCTCTGGGATCACGAACCCATCCGGGCCGGGCTTGTCACAAAGGGGCCGGTGAGATAAGGAGGAGAAGTGTCTATGTGGCCGCTCGCTTTAAACAAGGAGGAGGAGAACAACCATTTACTGCCCGTCCATAAAACACAAAGACCGTCTTCTTTACGACTCATTATTGATACAACCTAAAAACAAATGACACAATCTACAATAAATTGAAACTACATGACTGTCAGTTGCATTAATCTGCTCACCCTTACACAGTAAGAAAGGATCAATTTGGTTGCTTGTTTTTGTCCTATAGCACAATGGACATGTTCATAGGAAGTCTGCAGGAATGTCCGGTAGTCTGAGCTCGGTGTTAAAAGAACTCACATTCTGAGGAGGGGTGGCTGGGGGGGGTGGGCGGGACTTAGCAGCTGTACATGTCACCAGGAGGCTGAGGGGGGCGGGACCTAACAGCTGTATATGTGACCAAGGAGCAGAGGACTCCTGAGTTGGGAGCTGCTCAAGGTCCCGACACCCCTCACAGCCGCTGCAGACTGAGAGACTTTCTACACACGTAAGGTAAGAGAAAATAGCATTTAAAGATTGGTGCTTGAAATGCAATCATTTATATGGTTTAATTCTACATTTTGAAAAAGACTCTCATGGCAAAGATCCTTCTTTTGGTTAAAGTGTTGTTTAATCCAAAATGAAAGGAAAAGTTGAGTTTCCTTTTGAGTGGGACCGAGATAGTGTGGATGTAGATAAAAGGGAAAAGATGATGTTGCGTATCCTGCACTGTGAGCCAACTCCCTTCTGATAAAAAGGGAAAGCAAACATTCCTCTCTAATTACTTTCACCACACTTGTCAAAATATTGTTTTAAACAGACTGTGTGCAACTGGGAAGGCTTTCGACACGACTGGACATGTGTCACAACTCTTGGCCAAATGGCATCCAACAAATTTCCAGTAACAGAAACTGTTATGCAAACAAATGGTACTCGCCTGCCTCATTCGGTCCAGTTTACTTTACTGCTGAGGTGGTGTGAAGAACGCAATGGCATGAGGCGTGAGAGTCATAGACATGATGCAACAGGACATGCACACTGTAGCTGATCAAAAGAATGAAAACAAACCAGAACTTTCTTCCTTTAAGACCCACAAGGTTGCAGAAGAAAATCTTCTTGTGCTTCTGAAACATTTTTGGCTAACGATGCTGCAGATGGAAACCACACAGACTGTCGAGAAAAGGAGGCTTGACATGTCAAAGTTACTCTGTTTCTGTTTTACTGATAACACTTTAATGTTTCATATTTAATACTACAATCTAGTGGCAAATATAGGACTCGACGGACTCAAATGAATGGGCCACTTCCTCCAGCTGCAGGTTTTTAGTTTGATTGACATGTAATCGTTTGAGTTAACCGAGTGCTTCGTTTTTATTCATAATATAAAAGTTGAGTCATATTTTGAATAAACATAAAATAAATAAATGCGTTGTGTATTGTTCTCATAAAGCAAACAAGCAGTCATTTATAATCCCATTACAGGGCATTTAAATAGTGACGCATTACTTAAAGATTACGTATCGCAAAAATGATCCAGATGTATGTTATGATCAGCAATTTTTTTTACTTGACCATATAAGTCATGCGTTATGATTAGCGTTACAAAGAATCACTATCACTAACTATTTGTGGGGCCTATAACTTTTATTATACAGCTTTAAAAAGCAGATTATAATGCGTTTAAGTGTATTTTAAATGGGACACATAAAAAGAGTTTTGACGTTTTTCTTGTCTAACTACTGGTTTATCATGTATTTGCTTTGCTGGCTGAAAGTATGAATGCAATGATTTAGTTAAAAAACAGTTTACATTTTTCATGCAAAATTGTCAGATATTTTGGAATGTTAGTGTGACACCTGAAAAAGTAAAATTCCATACAGACAATGGGGTGCAATTACGTTGCTCTGCCTTTAACTCCTTTTCTGTGTATTTTTGTTGGCACTGTCGGAGACGTGTTAATTAGACACATCTTTAAGCACTTGGGTGTTGTCTGGGACTGCATTATATTTAGAGGTGTTTGAAATATTCTTCCTCCCTCCATATAAGTACATGAGAGTGACAAATAAAAAAGAAGCTCACTAGTTAATTAACATGTAACCGATTAGACATATTTCTGAGGATGACAACACAGCGTGACATTAACAGTTAAACGTTATGACGCCGTGGCTGTGTAATCCTTAAGCTTCATGCTAGCCGAGCATTTGCAATACAATGAGCAAACTCACCGGGCGCAATAAATGCAAAGTTACTGTTCAACATCTTTAGAAACATTCAAACATTTACAAAGCGGGTGAAGGCCTGAAGCAGCACACCAGGCAGCTGCAGGCAGAGATGCATGAAAAACACCCGTAAAGCAGTACGTGCAGAATTGTGATCTTACAGCTGTTGCGTCACATGCAGTAAAAAAAGCACACCTTTAGTCCACTGAGATTAGATTTAGTTTTTGCTTAAAGGCGTTTGAGGAGAATTTATCTCATGCACACTGTGAGTCTCTCAGGACGTCTGTGACCTAAAGTAGTCCACGGTGACCTAGAGGTTTGATCGCTGGAACACGTGGGATCGTTTATTGATCCATCTCTTTCCCTCTGTTTGTCCGAACATGATCGTCTACGCCGGTCACATTGGGCGGAGGTCAAAGTGTGTATTCCTCCAACATCTGTTTTCCTGCTCAAGTTTCTTTGTTCCTGTCTACTCACGGCTTGTGTTGGATGATTTGTGTATTATTTATGGTTTTTATTTATGTTAGTCTGTAATAAATACTTATTGTGGTTCTCTGACAGAATTCTCCCAGTAAGTGACTAATATGTAAAGAACAGAGCCTCGTCTGACTTTACCGTCCCCTTCACACCCGGTTTGGTGAGAGTCACAAATATTCACTCCTACGATGACATCACAGCTATTAACCTTTCAACAGGAGGTGTGGTCGCACCTGAACACACCTGTTTTTTGTGTGAGGTTAATGGTGGTGTGTGAAACGGTGTTGAACACTTGGATTCTGATTACCTCACAGATATATTAACTGACTTGATTGAAGGGCGTTTGAATGGAAATGGGTGGCCGTTTCCTTGTTTTTTTGTCAAAAAGTACATGTTGCCTTCACAATTCTGCCATCACAATGGGGAACATTAAGAATTGTAATGATGAACTTTAAAGGCTTAGGATTTCCGTGTCTGTTGTTACAACAGCGGGCATCTGGCAGTTCCAGTTTTGAAGCAATAGTCTCCTAATGATGCCAAAGCAAATACTAGTTGCTCAAGAAGCAAGTTCATGAACAAGCAGAGTTGTATTTTAACCTGTGCATGGACTCACATTTAAAACACTACAGTGTTTGAGAATGTACTGTAGGGGTGAACGCTGCAGCTGCTGCTAGTGTGGAGTGAATGGACAGCAACATTAAAGCAGCAAAGGGGAAATGCTGTCCCCTCAATGCTAATGTAAACCCTGGTTGGATAAGGATTCAAAATTGGATATGAAGATTACATCTGATGCATAGCTTCAGTGTTAAAACTGATAAAATAATTGCTGTCTGGGGTTCTATATGGGCTGTGGCAATAATAACATATGGAAAAATAGAACTGAACTAGTTGGAACTGTGAACTTAGTTCAAATATTTTGAAGTTTGAACTATAAACTGAACTAGTTCATTTTAAAATTTGTGAACTGAACTAGTTCTTGTAGAATGTGAACTTTCCCAACACTGGTGGTATCAAGATCAACCTCATTATAATTTTCCGTTGTCTTTGTTATATATTAATCGGATGCCGGTCGCATCAATTGAATTTGGTGGTGGAAAACAAATGCCAATATACTACACAGATACAATAAATAGTGCATGATAAGGAATATAATGTGAAATTATAAACATGCTTGTGAGGAAGACATTTTATAAACTAAACGGTATTTTCTAATCGGTACAGGAAGGGCGTTCCAAAAAAAGCCCACATACTGTACGTGTTCATCCCGGATTTTGGGAGGAAACGGAGCACTCGAGGACCCGAGGCTGCCCACAGAGCCAGAAGGACACCGAAAGGTTTGGAAAACAGATGCATTATTTTTTAAAGAATATCTTATGGCATTCAAGTTCCCTTCTCTTAATATAAGTTAAGAGCAACATTATGACCCTCTATCATCATTATTTCATCACTATCTGTAGAAATCAGAGTAAAGTTGGATGTGATCAAATTATTTTTACCTTTGTATCTTCTGCCACAGGCTGGAGATCTTAAGGCATTACATCTAGAAACTTAGAGGGCTCAAACTGAGCAAACTAAATCTTAACTTTAGTTTTTTGCTGCATTGTTTTACACATGTTACATATTCCTTCTCAGGGATAAAGGTGTACAGATTTGAAATAGATTTGTTTTAAAGGATTTGAAGTTGTAGTGAGCTGCTGTTTCCAGTAATTTAGGGGTTTTCAGGTATTTTAGGTCATTTATGCTTTGGTCTTAAATGATGACTTTAAATAACAAACAGTACAAAATGCAAATTGCTAGACAAACAATACAAGCTTGGAATCAGATAAGAATGGTCTACTTTTAATTTGAGTAAATGGCAGCACTCTCACTGCAAAACGTATTCAACAGCAACATAAATAACAGCCTTCAAAATGTATGAAACGTTATGAAGGCGACAATGTATTTTTTAATGTTATGTATGGACAATGCATGCAATATCTAAACCAATCCAAGCAACAGTTTTTTGTGTTATACAGCTCCGTACCACAAGATGGATTCACATCAAAATGGCCACACGGAGGTCCACGGACCTGTGGCTGGTGTGTATCTGGAGAAAACAAAAGAGAAGATTACCATATATCAAGCCATGAAGAAACGTCTTCTTCAGCCAATAACAGCATTAGCCCTGCTGGAAGCACAAGCTGCCACGGTGGGCATCGTCGACCCAATAAACAATCGAACCCTTCCCGTTGCTGATGCTGTTACGGAGGGAATAGTTGGACCGGAGATGAAAGAGAAACTCCTCACGGCCGAGAAAGCTCTTAATGGCTATGTAGACCCATACACCAACCAAACCATATCCTTATACCAAGCTGTGCAAAAAGATTTAGTCCCAAGAGACTATGGATTGAGGCTTCTGGAAGCACAGATCACCACAAAAGGCCTGTTTGATCCCATTGAGAAGGCAAATATTTCAGTTGAATCTGCGATTCAAAAGGGCTTCTATGAAAAGGGTTTGCTCAATGACAAGATGTCGGAGCTCAAAGTGTACTACAGTCCAAGCTTACAAAAACATCTCAACTACAAAAACCTCATTGAGAAATGCACTTTGGAGTCTGACACAGGCCTGTTGCTCCTTCCTGTTTGCATCACGTTCAAAGGCTTGCGAAAAGGTATTTCCTCCAATCAACTCCTCGAATCAAAGATCATTGACATAAAAACATTTGATGACCTACAGAAGGGAAATACCACTACACAGGATGTGATGTTGATGGAAACGGTAAAAGAATACCTGGAAGGCAAAGGAAGTATTGCCGGCATTGCTGTACTCTCATCCAACCAGAGAATGAGCATTTATGAAGCCATGAAAAAAGGTGTACTGATGCCCGGAACAGCACTAGTTCTACTGGAGGCACAAGCTTCAACTGGATTCATGATTGATCCAGTGGAAAATAAGACGTTCACTGTGGATGAGGCAATCAAAAGCAAACTTGTTGGCCCTGAATATTATGCAAAGCTGCGTTCTGCTGAGCGAGCAGTAACTGGCTACAAAGACCCATACTCGGGTGAAACTATATCCCTGTTTCAAGCACTGTCAAAAGACCTCATTGTAAAGGAACATGCGATCCGTCTACTTGAGGCGCAAATTGCCACAGGGGGAATAATAGACCCTATCAACAGTCACAGACTGCCAACAGAAGTTGCCTTCAAGAAAGGTTATTTTGATCAAGAAATGAACGCCATACTAGAGGATTCGGGGGACGACACAAAGGGTTTCTTTGACCCGAACACAGAAGATAATCTCACTTATCTTCAGCTGATGCAAAGGTGCGTCATTGATCCCAGCACTGGACTGTGCCTCCTCCCACTCTTTGGAAAATCCAACGAGCAGAATTTTAACTTCATTGACTGGCAAACCAAAATGACCTTCAAAAAGGAGAAGGTGAATGTGACATGTGGAAAGTACACAGGAATGATGGTGTCCTTGTGGGAACTGCTGATGTCAGAATACTTTGATGAATGCCAGAGGCGAGACTTCATTCGGAACTACAGAGAGGGGAAGTTCAATATCAGGATAATTATCACAATGGTTCTGGAAGTCATAGAAAAGTCAGTGAAAACCACCAATGTTGTCTTTGAAGGCATCAGAGAAACTGTCACAGCCAAACAACTGGTGGAGGCCGACATCATTAGTAAGGAGGTGATGGAAGATCTGGAAAAGGGAAAAATATCAGTGAAGGAAGTGATAGAGGATGAAAATGTAAATGTGTACCTACAGGGGAAAGACAGCATCGCAGGCGTTCTGCTTCCGGATTCTCGTATCATGACAATCTACCAGGCCAAACAAAAAGGGAAGCTGATGCCAGGAACGGCTCTGATTCTACTGGAGGCCCAGGCAGCAACAGGTTTCATAATCGACCCTATCGGAAATCAGAAGTATTCAGTGGATGATGCTGTCAAAGCAAAGATTGTGGGACCCGATGTGTGTCAAAAGTTGCGCTCAGCAGAGAAAGCGGTCACTGGGTACAGAAATCCTTACGATGGCCAAATAATATCTTTGTTCCAAGCCATGCAAAAGGATCTCATCCTAAAAGACCATGGAATTCGACTTCTGGAGGCACAAATTGCCACTGGTGGTATCATTGACCCAGTAAACAGTCATCGCATTCCTGTACACATGGCCTATAAGAAGGGATACTTTAATAAGGAAATGAATGAGATCCTGAGTGACCCAAGCGACGACACCAAAGGATTCTTTGATCCCAACACCTGTGAGAACCTGACATACTTGCAGCTCATGGCCAGATGTGTCAGAGATCCCACTACAGGGCTGTGCCTCTTGCCACTCAAAGGCAAAAGCAGCAGAGTTAACATTGATGATAATATTAGGGAAGTGTTGAAAACAACCAAAGTTACTGTTAAGTATGGCAGGTTCAAGGGCAAACACACAACAATGTGGGATCTTATTAATTCAGAGTATCTGACAGAGGACAAAAGACAGGAGTTTTTTAAACTCTTCAAGTCAAGGAAAATCACCATTGAGCAGCTCATCGTCGCCATTTTAGAGATCATTGAGAGCAAGGAGATTCAACAACAAGCAGAGCTAAGCTTCACTGGTCTCAGAGGAGAGGTCTCTGTTAAGGATCTTTTGCAGCTCAACATTGTGGATGAAAGAACATACAACAGCATGGTTGATGGAAAGATGACCAGCACAGATCTGATGAAAATTGCGAGTGTGAGAACCTATCTGCAGGGGAAAGGTTGCGTCGCTGGTGTGATACTTCAACCCTCAGATCAGAAGCTAAGCATCTACGAGGCACAGAGAATTGGCATCCTCACACCTGGCACCGCCCTCTGCCTTCTTGAAGCACAAGCCGCCACAGGATTCATTATTGATCCTGTGAAAAACCAGAAGCTTACGGTGAAACAAGCTCTCAGAGAGAAGGTAGTTGGTCCACAGATGCAAGAAAAGCTTTTGTCTGCAGAGAGGGCTGTCACTGGTTACACAGATCCCTACACTGGTCAAAAGATCTCACTCTTCCAAGCCCTGCAAAAAGATCTAATTGTCAAGCAGCATGGCATCCGTTTACTTGAGGCCCAGATTGCGACAGGTGGTATCATTGATCCTTTGAAGTGTCTTCATTTGCCCCTTGAGGTTGCATACAGGAAAGGGTATTTTGATGAGGAACTTAATCAGATCCTATCCGACCCGACTGATGACACAAAGGGCTTTTTTGACCCAAAAACACAAGAAAATCTGACATACATGGAAATGTTGGGAAGATGTGTAAAAGATAAGGAAACAGGACTGTTTCTTCTGCCTCTGAATGACAAACCAACAGCTGTGGGAACAAAGGCCAATATGTACACTAATACAGAGATTGAGCAAGAGTTTGAAAAGACAACTGTGAGCATATCAGTTGGACGTTTAGCAGGCAAATCAGTATCTTTGTGGGACTTGATTCACTCTGGGTACTTCACTGAGGATCAGCAGCTTGAATTCTTTGAAAAATACAGAACAAGAAAGATAACTACACAAACCATAATCACAACAGTGATTTCCACCATTGAAAAACTGGAAAATGAAAATGCCAAAATGATCATGGGCTTGAGAAAACCTGTCTCTGTGCAACAACTTCTGGATTCTGATATCATTGATGCAAATACGCTAAAACAGGTAAAAGAAGGAAAAGTCACTCTTGAGGCACTAATCCAAAGTGAACCTGTCAAAGGGTATCTGCGGGGAACTGGGAGCATTGCTGGAATTAAGGTTCATCCATCCCAGAAAGTAAAGAGCATATATGAAGCAAAAAATGAAAATCTGTTGACCCCTGGCATTGCACTATTACTGCTTGAAGCGCAGGCTGCAACAGGATGGGTTATTGATCCTGTCAAAAACAAGTTCTATAATGTTGATGAGGCAGCAAGAGAGAAAGTAATTGGACCAGATGTACACGAGCAACTTCTCTCAGCAGAACGTGCCGTCACTGGCTATAAAGATCCATACACAGACGCAACAATATCACTGTTTGAAGCCATGGATCAACAGCTGATTCAAAGGAGTGATGGTATTCGTCTTCTTGATACACAGATAGCAACAGGGGGAATCATTGACCCAAGTCAAAGTCTGAGGCTTCCTATTCATATTGCTCTTAAAAAGAGATATCTGGATGAAGAAGTTAGAAAAACTCTAAATGCGAGTGGTGACGCAAAGGGATTCTTTGACCCAAACACTAAAGAAAACCTCTCTTACGTTGAGCTGATCAAGCGATGTGAAAACGATCCTGAAACAGGACTACTCCTTCTACCCGTGCTAAGAGAGGAATCCAATGCATTTCACACATATGAGCAAATCGAGCTTGCATTTAAAAACAAAAACATCACCATGAATGCAGGAAAATTTAAAGACAAAAAGGTGACTTTATGGGAAGTGTTGCTCTCTGAATATATATCAAAACAAAAAAGGGAACAGCTCATACAGCAATACAAAGCAGGAACCATGAAAATGGAGGAGATCATTGAAATACTCACCATCATTATTACAGAGGTAACATCCAAGGAAAGAAAGTTCAAAGGACTAAGAAAAAAGGTCTCAGCCAGTGAGTTGTATGAGTCAAAGATAATCTCAAAGCAGCTTTTCACACAGATCATACAAGGAGAAGTCACTGATGAAAGCATTGACGAAATGGAATCGATTCAGAAGTATCTTGGAGCTACAAATTGCATAGCTGGTGTCAGAGTTGAGTCTACAAAGAAGGTTATGAGCATCTACGAAGCTAGAACAAAAAACCTGTTGACCCCTGGGACATCTCTTGTGCTGCTAGAGGCCCAGGCTGCCACTGGCTTTGTCATAGACCCAGTGAACAACAAGAAACTTTCTGTAGAGGAAGCTGTGGCTCAAAAAGTGGTCGGCTGTGAGTGGAAAAACAAACTGCTTTCAGCTGAAAGGGCAGTTACAGGATACATAGATCCCTACACTGGAGACACAATTTCCTTGTTCCAGGCCTTGAAAAAGGATCTCATCGTCAAGGACCATGGAATTCGTCTCCTTGAGGCACAAATTGCCACCGGAGGCATAATTGACCCAGTCCAGAGTCACAGAGTGCCTGTACAGGTGGCCTACCAAAGAGGCTACTTTGATGAAGAGATGAACCAGATTCTGTCTGACCCTGATGACGACACAAAGGGCTTCTTTGATCCCAACACAAAAGAGAATCTCACCTATCTTCAGCTGATTGAAAGGTGCATCACAGATCCCATCACAGGCCTTAGCTTACTGGTGATTGCCAAGAAAGGAGAGTTTTACTTCTTTGTTGATGAGGCAACAAAACTCATTCTGAAATCCACGACAACAACTAAAGCAGGAGGGAGATATCTAGGAACACAAGTGTCTCTGTGGAATCTGCTCTACTCCAAGTACATCACTGAGGAGAAGAGGAGAGAGCTTGTGCAGCAATATAAGTCTAAATCAATCACAATCGACCGCTTCTTGGAAATCATCCTGACAATCATTCAGCAGCAGACCGTGTCAACCTCCTCATCTTCAACTGTCATGTGCCAACCACCAGAGACAAATGAGAACAGCAGCTCAACTAAAACCATCATCACCACTACAGTCACAGAGACAGATGAAAGTCTAAACTTCCATGGAATCAGAAGGGACGTCACTGCTGCAGAGTTACGTGAATCTAAAATCATCAATGAGGACCTCTTCAAAAGTCTTATCACTGGGAGTGTCACAGTGACGGAAGTTAGTGAGATGGATTCAGTGCGTAAGTACCTTGAGGGGACCAACAGCATTGCAGGAGTGTACCTGCAGTCTACCGAAGAGACCCTAAGTATCTATGAGGCCAAAGGCAAAGGTCTGTTAACTCCTGGTACATCTCTGATCCTGCTAGAGGCCCAGGCTGCCACTGGCTTTGTCATAGACCCAGTGAACAACAAGAAACTTTCTGTAGAGGAAGCTGTGGCTCAAAAAGTGGTCGGCTGGGAGTGGAAAAACAAACTGCTTTCAGCTGAAAGGGCAGTTACAGGATACATAGATCCCTACACTGGAGACACAATTTCCTTGTTCCAGGCCTTGAAAAAGGATCTCATTGTCAAGGATCATGGAATTCGTCTCCTTGAGGCACAAATTGCCACCGGAGGCATAATTGACCCAGTCCATAGTCACAGAGTGCCTGTACAGGTGGCCTACCAAAGAGGTTACTTTGATGAAGAGATGAACCAGATTCTGTCTGACCCTGATGACGACACAAAGGGCTTCTTTGATCCCAACACAAAACAGAATCTCACCTATCTTCAGCTGATTGAAAGGTGCATCACAGATCCCATCACAGGCCTTAGCTTACTGGTGATTGCCAAGAAAGGAGAGTTTTACTTCTTTGTTGATGAGGCAACAAAACTCATTCTGAAATCCACAACAACAACTAAAGCAGGAGGGAGATATCTAGGAACACAAGTGTCTCTGTGGAATCTGCTCTACTCCAAGTACATCACTGAGGAGAAGAGGAGAGAGCTTGTGCAGCAATATAAGTCTAAATCAATCACAATCGACCGCTTCTTGGAAATCATCCTGACAATCATTCAGCAGCAGACCGTGTCAACCTCCTCATCTTCAACTGTCATGTGCCAACCACCAGAGACAAATGAGAACAGCAGCTCAACTAAAACCACTATCACCACTACAGTCACAGAGACAGATGAAAATCGAAACTTCCATGGAATCAGAAGGGACGTCACTGCTGCAGAGTTACGTGATTCTAAAATCATCAATGAGGACCTCTTCAAAAGTCTTATCACTGGGAGTGTCACAGTGACGGAAGTTAGTGAGATGGATTCAGTGCGTAAGTACCTTGAGGGGACCAACAGCATTGCAGGAGTCTACCTGCAGTCTACCGAAGAGACCCTAAGTATCTATGAGGCCAAAGGCAAAGGTCTGTTAACTCCTGGTACATCTCTGATCCTGCTAGAGGCCCAGGCTGCCACTGGCTTTGTCATAGACCCAGTGAACAACAAGAAACTTTCTGTAGAGGAAGCTGTGGCTCAAAAAGTGGTCGGCTGTGAGTGGAAAAACAAACTGCTTTCAGCTGAAAGGGCAGTTACAGGATACATAGATCCCTACACTGGAGACACAATTTCCCTGTTCCAGGCCTTGAAAAAGGATCTCATCGTCAAAGATCATGGAATTCGTCTCCTTGAGGCACAAATTGCCACCGGAGGCATAATTGACCCAGTCCATAGTCACAGAGTGCCTGTACAGGTGGCCTACCAAAGAGGTTACTTTGATGAAGAGATGAACCAGATTCTGTCTGACCCTGATGACGACACAAAGGGCTTCTTTGATCCCAACACAAAAGAGAATCTCACCTATCTTCAGCTGATTGAAAGGTGCATCACAGATCCCATCACAGGCCTTAGCTTACTGGTGATTGCCAAGAAAGGAGAGTTTTACTTCTTTGTTGATGAGGCAACAAAACTCATTCTGAAATCCACGACAACAACTAAAGCAGGAGGGAGATATCTAGGAACACAAGTGTCTCTGTGGAATCTGCTCTACTCCAAGTACATCACTGAGGAGAAGAGGAGAGAGCTTGTGCAGCAATATAAGTCTAAATCAATCACAATCGACCGCTTCTTGGAAATCATCCTGACAATCATTCAGCAGCAGACTGTGTCAACCTCCTCATCTTCAACTGTCATGTGCCAACCACCAGAGACAAATGAGAACTGCAGCTCAACTAAAACCACCATCACCACTACAGTCACAGAGACAGATGAAAATCGAAACTTCCATGGAATCAGAAGGGACGTCACTGCTGCAGAGTTACGTGATTCTAAAATCATCAATGAGGACCTCTTCAAAAGTCTTATCACTGGGAGTGTCACAGTGACGGAAGTTAGTGAGATGGATTCAGTGCGTAAGTACCTTGAGGGGACCAACAGCATTGCAGGAGTCTACCTGCAGTCTACCGAAGAGACCCTAAGTATCTATGAGGCCAAAGGCAAAGGTCTGTTAACTCCTGGTACATCTCTGATCCTGCTAGAGGCCCAGGCTGCCACTGGCTTTGTCATAGACCCAGTGAACAACAAGAAACTTTCTGTAGAGGAAGCTGTGGCTCAAAAAGTGGTCGGCTGTGAGTGGAAAAACAAACTGCTTTCAGCTGAAAGGGCAGTTACAGGATACATAGATCCCTACACTGGAGACACAATTTCCTTGTTCCAGGCCTTGAAAAAGGATCTCATCGTCAAAGATCATGGAATTCGTCTCCTTGAGGCACAAATTGCCACCGGAGGCATAATTGACCCAGTCCATAGTCACAGAGTGCCTGTACAAGTGGCCTACCAAAGAGGTTACTTTGATGAAGAGATGAACCAGATTCTGTCTGACCCTGATGACGACACAAAGGGCTTCTTTGATCCCAACACAAAAGAGAATCTCACCTATCTTCAGCTGATTGAAAGGTGCATCACAGATCCCATCACAGGCCTTAGCTTACTGGTGATTGCCAAGAAAGGAGAGTTTTACTTCTTTGTTGATGAGGCAACAAAACTCATTCTGAAATCCACGACAACAACTAAAGCAGGAGGGAGATATCTAGGAACACAAGTGTCTCTGTGGAATCTGCTCTACTCCAAGTACATCACTGAGGAGAAGAGGAGAGAGCTTGTGCAGCAATATAAGTCTAAATCAATCACAATCGACCGCTTCTTGGAAATCATCCTGACAATCATTCAGCAGCAGACTGTGTCAACCTCCTCATCTTCAACTGTCATGTGCCAACCACCAGAGACAAATGAGACCAGCAGCTCAACTAAAACCACCATCACCACTACAGTCACAGAGACAGATGAAAATCGAAACTTCCATGGAATCAGAAGGGACGTCACTGCTGCAGAGTTACGTGAATCTAAAATCATCAATGAGGACCTCTTCAAAAGTCTTATCACTGGGAGTGTCACAGTGACGGAAGTTAGTGAGATGGATTCAGTGCGTAAGTACCTTGAGGGGACCAACAGCATTGCAGGAGTCTACCTGCAGTCTACCGAAGAGACCCTAAGTATCTATGAGGCCAAAGGCAAAGGTCTGTTAACTCCTGGTACATCTCTGATCCTGCTAGAGGCCCAGGCTGCCACTGGCTTTGTCATAGACCCAGTGAACAACAAAAAACTTTCTGTAGAGGAAGCTGTGGCTCAAAAAGTGGTCGGCTGGGAGTGGAAAAACAAACTGCTTTCAGCTGAAAGGGCAGTTACAGGATACATAGATCCCTACACTGGAGACACAATTTCCTTGTTCCAGGCCTTGAAAAAGGATCTCATTGTCAAGGATCATGGAATTCGTCTCCTTGAGGCACAAATTGCCACCGGAGGCATAATTGACCCAGTCCATAGTCACAGAGTGCCTGTACAGGTGGCCTACCAAAGAGGTTACTTTGATGAAGAGATGAACCAGATTCTGTCTGACCCTGATGACGACACAAAGGGCTTCTTTGATCCCAACACAAAACAGAATCTCACCTATCTTCAGCTGATTGAAAGGTGCATCACAGATCCCATCACAGGCCTTAGCTTACTGGTGATTGCCAAGAAAGGAGAGTTTTACTTCTTTGTTGATGAGGCAACAAAACTCATTCTGAAATCCACAACAACAACTAAAGCAGGAGGGAGATATCTAGGAACACAAGTGTCTCTGTGGAATCTGCTCTACTCCAAGTACATCACTGAGGAGAAGAGGAGAGAGCTTGTGCAGCAATATAAGTCTAAATCAATCACAATCGACCGCTTCTTGGAAATCATCCTGACAATCATTCAGCAGCAGACCGTGTCAACCTCCTCATCTTCAACTGTCATGTGCCAACCACCAGAGACAAATGAGAACAGCAGCTCAACTAAAACCACTATCACCACTACAGTCACAGAGACAGATGAAAATCGAAACTTCCATGGAATCAGAAGGGACGTCACTGCTGCAGAGTTACGTGATTCTAAAATCATCAATGAGGACCTCTTCAAAAGTCTTATCACTGGGAGTGTCACAGTGACGGAAGTTAGTGAGATGGATTCAGTGCGTAAGTACCTTGAGGGGACCAACAGCATTGCAGGAGTCTACCTGCAGTCTACCGAAGAGACCCTAAGTATCTATGAGGCCAAAGGCAAAGGTCTGTTAACTCCTGGTACATCTCTGATCCTGCTAGAGGCCCAGGCTGCCACTGGCTTTGTCATAGACCCAGTGAACAACAAGAAACTTTCTGTAGAGGAAGCTGTGGCTCAAAAAGTGGTCGGCTGTGAGTGGAAAAACAAACTGCTTTCAGCTGAAAGGGCAGTTACAGGATACATAGATCCCTACACTGGAGACACAATTTCCTTGTTCCAGGCCTTGAAAAAGGATCTCATTGTCAAGGATCATGGAATTCGTCTCCTTGAGGCACAAATTGCCACCGGAGGCATAATTGACCCAGTCCATAGTCACAGAGTGCCTGTACAGGTGGCCTACCAAAGAGGCTACTTTGATGAAGAGATGAACCAGATTCTGTCTGACCCTGATGACGACACAAAGGGCTTCTTTGATCCCAACACAAAAGAGAATCTCACCTATCTTCAGCTGATTGAAAGGTGCATCACAGATCCCATCACAGGCCTTAGCTTACTGGTGATTGCCAAGAAAGGAGAGTTTTACTTCTTTGTTGATGAGGCAACAAAACTCATTCTGAAATCCACGACAACAACTAAAGCAGGAGGGAGATATCTAGGAACACAAGTGTCTCTGTGGAATCTGCTCTACTCCAAGTACATCACTGAGGAGAAGAGGAGAGAGCTTGTGCAGCAATATAAGTCTAAATCAATCACAATCGACCGCTTCTTGGAAATCATCCTGACAATCATTCAGCAGCAGACCGTGTCAACCTCCTCATCTTCAACTGTCATGTGCCAACCACCAGAGACAAATGAGAACAGCAGCTCAACTAAAACCACTATCACCACTACAGTCACAGAGACAGATGAAAATCGAAACTTCCATGGAATCAGAAGGGACGTCACTGCTGCAGAGTTACGTGATTCTAAAATCATCAATGAGGACCTCTTCAAAAGTCTTATCACTGGGAGTGTCACAGTGACGGAAGTTAGTGAGATGGATTCAGTGCGTAAGTACCTTGAGGGGACCAACAGCATTGCAGGAGTGTACCTGCAGTCTACCGAAGAGACCCTAAGTATCTATGAGGCCAAAGGCAAAGGTCTGTTAACTCCTGGTACATCTCTGATCCTGCTAGAGGCCCAGGCTGCCACTGGCTTTGTCATAGACCCAGTGAACAACAAGAAACTTTCTGTAGAGGAAGCTGTGGCTCAAAAAGTGGTCGGCTGTGAGTGGAAAAACAAACTGCTTTCAGCTGAAAGGGCAGTTACAGGATACATAGATCCCTACACTGGAGACACAATTTCCCTGTTCCAGGCCTTGAAAAAGGATCTCATCGTCAAAGATCATGGAATTCGTCTCCTTGAGGCACAAATTGCCACCGGAGGCATAATTGACCCAGTCCATAGTCACAGAGTGCCTGTACAGGTGGCCTACCAAAGAGGTTACTTTGATGAAGAGATGAACCAGATTCTGTCTGACCCTGATGACGACACAAAGGGCTTCTTTGATCCCAACACAAAAGAGAATCTCACCTATCTTCAGCTGATTGAAAGGTGCATCACAGATCCCATCACAGGCCTTAGCTTACTGGTGATTGCCAAGAAAGGAGAGTTTTACTTCTTTGTTGATGAGGCAACAAAACTCATTCTGAAATCCACGACAACAACTAAAGCAGGAGGGAGATATCTAGGAACACAAGTGTCTCTGTGGAATCTGCTCTACTCCAAGTACATCACTGAGGAGAAGAGGAGAGAGCTTGTGCAGCAATATAAGTCTAAATCAATCACAATCGACCGCTTCTTGGAAATCATCCTGACAATCATTCAGCAGCAGACCGTGTCAACCTCCTCATCTTCAACTGTCATGTGCCAACCACCAGAGACAAATGAGAACAGCAGCTCAACTAAAACCATCATCACCACTACAGTCACAGAGACAGATGAAAGTCTAAACTTCCATGGAATCAGAAGGGACGTCACTGCTGCAGAGTTACGTGAATCTAAAATCATCAATGAGGACCTCTTCAAAAGTCTTATCACTGGGAGTGTCACAGTGACGGAAGTTAGTGAGATGGATTCAGTGCGTAAGTACCTTGAGGGGACCAACAGCATTGCAGGAGTCTACCTGCAGTCTACCGAAGAGACCCTAAGTATCTATGAGGCCAAAGGCAAAGGTCTGTTAACTCCTGGTACATCTCTGATCCTGCTAGAGGCCCAGGCTGCCACTGGCTTTGTCATAGACCCAGTGAACAACAAGAAACTTTCTGTAGAGGAAGCTGTGGCTCAAAAAGTGGTCGGCTGTGAGTGGAAAAACAAACTGCTTTCAGCTGAAAGGGCAGTTACAGGATACATAGATCCCTACACTGGAGACACAATTTCCTTGTTCCAGGCCTTGAAAAAGGATCTCATTGTCAAGGATCATGGAATTCGTCTCCTTGAGGCACAAATTGCCACCGGAGGCATAATTGACCCAGTCCATAGTCACAGAGTGCCTGTACAGGTGGCCTACCAAAGAGGTTACTTTGATGAAGAGATGAACCAGATTCTGTCTGACCCTGATGACGACACAAAGGGCTTCTTTGATCCCAACACAAAAGAGAATCTCACCTATCTTCAGCTGATTGAAAGGTGCATCACAGATCCCATCACAGGCCTTAGCTTACTGGTGATTGCCAAGAAAGGAGAGTTTTACTTCTTTGTTGATGAGGCAACAAAACTCATTCTGAAATCCACGACAACAACTAAAGCAGGAGGGAGATATCTAGGAACACAAGTGTCTCTGTGGAATCTGCTCTACTCCAAGTACATCACTGAGGAGAAGAGGAGAGAGCTTGTGCAGCAATATAAGTCTAAATCAATCACAATCGACCGCTTCTTGGAAATCATCCTGACAATCATTCAGCAGCAGACCGTGTCAACCTCCTCATCTTCAACTGTCATGTGCCAACCACCAGAGACAAATGAGAACAGCAGCTCAACTAAAACCATCATCACCACTACAGTCACAGAGACAGATGAAAGTCTAAACTTCCATGGAATCAGAAGGGACGTCACTGCTGCAGAGTTACGTGATTCTAAAATCATCAATGAGGACCTGTTCAAAAGTCTTATCTCTGGGAGTGTCACAGTGACGGAAGTTAGTGAGATGGATTCAGTGCGTAAGTACCTTGAGGGGACCAACAGCATTGCAGGAGTCTACCTGCAGTCTACCGAAGAGACCCTAAGTATCTATGAGGCCAAAGGCAAAGGTCTGTTAACTCCTGGTACATCTCTGATCCTGCTAGAGGCCCAGGCTGCCACTGGCTTTGTCATAGACCCAGTGAACAACAAGAAACTTTCTGTAGAGGAAGCTGTGGCTCAAAAAGTGGTCGGCTGTGGGTGGAAAAACAAACTGCTTTCAGCTGAAAGGGCAGTTACAGGATACATAGATCCCTACACTGGAGACACAATTTCCTTGTTCCAGGCCTTGAAAAAGGATCTCATTGTCAAAGATCATGGAATTCGTCTCCTTGAGGCACAAATTGCCACCGGAGGCATAATTGACCCAGTCCATAGTCACAGAGTGCCTGTACAGGTGGCCTACCAAAGAGGTTACTTTGATGAAGAGATGAACCAGATTCTGTCTGACCCTGATGACGACACAAAGGGCTTCTTTGATCCCAACACAAAAGAGAATCTCACCTATCTTCAGCTGATTGAAAGGTGCATCACAGATCCCATCACAGGCCTCAGCTTACTTCCTTTACACAAGTGAAGCTTTATACAAATATTTCCTCTTGTGTCTTATCTGCATTATTAGATTCCTTTAGGGGGCTATTTAACTCTAATTTTCTTCATAATTCAACCGAATATCCCAAGTTGTTGATAAGGGAATGATAAGAAAAATACACACTCAACGTATAAACAGTACTGTGCTAAATAACTCTAGAAATTGATTTTTTTAAATGGTCTTTGCTTCGCTCTGATAATATGCTTTGGTTTTGATTTTTGATGACCCTGTACTACACTGAGCCTTTCATCTAAATGGGATCCAGAAATTGTTCCCTTTCTTACGCACCTTTTAAATTCCTGTGACATCATTGCTTTGTTATAAATATCAAATGATCCGAAAAATCTAATTGGCCTAAATATCTATATAAACACTCTAAAACATAGTTTTATAGTTTAGCCTTTGTCGTTGACCTAAACATGGCCGTAACTGCAGTACAATGCAACAATCCTCATTGTACCTATTAGGATATTGTGTTGTGTAATTTGTTGAAATATTGCATTGTCTTTACACTGATGTACGTAGATGTGATTCTGCACAGCATACTTTTACCTGGCCTATAGAACCATATGTTATTTAGGCAACTGCTTTTCTCACCGAAATATATTGTTTGTCAAGTTGACCGCACCTTGAAGAAAACAACACTTTTATAGCTTTTTTGTATTTTTGGAAAACCTATCCTGCTTAAACTGTCAATTTGTGGCCCAATAAACAAGTGAGATAAGACCATGTGTTTTGTTCTTGTGTGTTAGATCAATACAATACATTCTGGAAATAATTTCCTTGTTGAAGAGTCCATATGTGGGTTAAAGTACCCTTTTTAATGATGAGCGAATGAAATGGGTCTTTCATTTAGAAACATTTTAATTATTTTCCCTCAACAACAGCGTGAATGCAACAAGAATGACCTCACTTTGTCATAATGTACATATACCTTGAGAGTACTCTAGTGGAAAGACAGTTTCAAAGACACTTCATAATAATGATGTCAATGTCTACTATTGACAAATCATTGAATGGTATTATTGGAAACATTTATTTAAAACAAAAAAGAAAAAAAGGAATCTGTGGTCTACACACCTATGTAGATTAAAAGATGGTCATTTATATCAATGTATTTTAAGCTCCAAGCTATTTAGAATACAGTGCTCTTACCTTGTAATCGCTGACAGAATTACAGCAATACTCCACACATCTGCTTTCTAGAACCGGAAGGAGGGCTTTTGCATGAACAGTGTCATGAGTATGGTATACATAGAAAAAAGCATTAACAAAAACCATTTCGTCCAACAACAATCCATTGTCCATCTTTACTTGAACCAAATCATACACAAAAAGGTGTATTTTGGCATTCACCTAAGCCTGGATCCATTTCTGGAACCAAATTAATTTAACAACTACTCCAATTTGTCCAGGAGCTGGCGAATGTCTTCTTGGCCACGGTATATTCTCTTCAGTCCTCTTGAAAAGTAACGGCAGGAGGAAAGGTTTAGGTAGCTTAGAGCCGTGACTTGCCTGATGACAGGCCTGCAAAAAAAAAATGACAGACCGTTTATTAATGTTAATTAATGCTAAACCTGCAGTTCTATGGATTTATAAACGCTTGATTCCTACACATACTGAAAAGTGTAGTTTCCTATTTTATTTGGACTAGGAGAGTTAAGAGGGAAAACTAAACAATGAGTACCTTAGGGCAGCTGGTGTGATCCTGGTGCCACTCAGGTTTAGTGAACGCAGGGTGTCTGCCTCTGTGGAGAGAACCAGGTGACTCATCGCCATCTCCAAGTCCTCCTCGGTGAAGAGCTGGTTTCCGATGTCAAGCTGTTGCAGTGTTCGACTCCATTTCTGGGTCACCATGTGAAGACCATTCTTAGGTGAAGGCAACCCAACGTTGCTGCTGAAATACTGTCCCCAGAACAGACACTCAAGCTCTGCCGAAGACAACAAGAAATGTAATATCAATTCATAAATGTTTTTTTTGATACAACTTCAAATCACTAAAATGATGAACACAGGTGTGTACTGTAGTAGTCAATTCCAAAATATACAAGAGCTGAGTTCTATTAAGTACATTACATGTCATTTAGCTGACGCTTTTATCCAAAGCGACTTACAATAAGTGCATTTCCACATAGAGATACAAACTCAGAAGAACAAGTAACAAGAAAGTACAATTTTTGTCAAATAGCAAAAGCAGTTTCAAAACTAGTTATAGATAAGTGCCATTACAAGTACAATTTAAGTGCTACGGTTTGTTAGTGTTTTAGTCAAGGTAGAGTCTAAATAGGTGTGTCCTGAGTTTTCTGCGGAAGATATAAAGGTTCTCAGTATAAAGAAGAACAGAGGAAAATTACTTATTTCTATGACCCCAATAAATGTTTAAATAATTGCAGACAAAATATGAAGAACCCCCCCCCCCCCCACTAAGCCTTAGTGTTAACATCTCCAAATTAGAATATAGATGGCACGAGTAAGGCCTACCAAGACAAGGTAGTGTTGAGAGACCGGATGGTGTGATTCGAGAACAGCCTCGCAGGTCCAACACCCGCAGCCTGGTGGAGCCAAAGAGGATGTCCATCAAGTCTTTGTCTGTCATGTAGGAATACGACGTGGTAGCGATACACAGCTCCTCCAGCAACGGGAAGCCTGACGTGGATTCTGCACCATTACGCATCATCTTATGCAGAGGTCTCACATTCAGCATGCGGAAGGTCTGATGGTACAACAGCAGTGGGATAGGTTTCTTTCACAGTGAAACATGGTCCACACATAGAGCAAAATGATTCATTACACACAGACAACGAAAGTGCTAAATGTAGCACTAGAAAAAACTCAAAGATGCAATTCATTAACAATTACTCTTATCAATTTACCTTCTGGTAATTTCTTCATTACACAATTTTGCAAATAAAATGCCAGAAATTCTCAAGTTTTTTTCTTGTTGACTGGAATAATTAATTAGTTCTCCAAATAATCATTTGTGCGATTTATTGTTGCCCCCAAAAAGGCTGTACACAAGAGCTGTATAATCTGTGATGGTCACTGCTAAACCTTTAGAGATCCACCTCCAAACAAAGGAAGACAAAAAAGATCACCACACAATTAGCATTGCAATTCAGTCGCATTCAAAGATCCCATTGAAGTACAAAAGTGAAAAACGAGATCATTTGTTTACCTTGAGTTTAGGGCATGCCATCTGTAGTGCCCGAATGCAAATGGGAAGCTCACAACCTTTACTGTCGAGCTTAGTGTTGACCTCCAGCAACTCCAAATCAGGACAGTTCCCCCTCTGAAAAGACAAGTACCATATAATGAGAGTCCGTGAAGCACAAATCAAAGGGAACTGAGGAGAGCAAAGGGAACTGTGGGGCTTACCGTGATGGCGGTGAGAAGTCTGTCATTCTTTGATCCATGAGTGAACAGAATTTGTTTGATCTGGCGGCCGTGATTTTCGAGGTACTCCAGGAGTCCCTCAACCTGAAACTACAACAAAAACACATTTTCTACAAACTACCAATACGGTGTTAATACAGAGGTATAACAGTGTTAAGAGTTACGGCTGCAAACCACTGAGAATCCCAAAAATAGGACACAGCGGACTATTATAAAACTACTTGACCGTGTGAATAAAATTGCTGCATAAATAAATGTTTGACTGAAAGAATATTGATGCTGCTGATACATTTTAGGACAAATCTACCACCAACCGTTTTTACCTTCTAAACAAAAACAAACAAACGACTGTCTGTTGACGTAGGCCTACCTCGGAGTATTGTAGATTGATGCTCTCCAGAGACCGGCCGTGTAGAGCCAGAGTGTGGAAGGCTGTCGCTGTCAGGCCTGTGCAGTAGGAGAGCTTGAGGGAGCGTAGGTGAGGGCAGAACTGCGACACAATCTAAACATGGACAAAAAAAAAAAATCTTTTAGGAGGAAATTAGAAACTTACAATAACCCGTAAGCTAATACTTGGTTGAAGGGCCTTTTGATTTTATTACAGCACTGAGTCCCTTTGGGCAGGAGTCGTTATATAAGCATGGCACACCACTCACAAAAGCACTCCAGATGTGCCAGATTGTGAGGGCATCTCCTGTCACAGCCCTCTTCACATCACCCCACAGGTGTTCAATAGGATGCAGGTCAACACAACAGGTGTGCTGAAAGGTGAAAGACCTCCTCGTCATTCTAAAGCAGTGATTCTCAACTGGTGGGTGACATGTGAAAATGTTCCTCGAAACTTGACTGGTATTTGGAGTTCATGTTCCAGCTGCCACCCCCACTCTTCACATGATGGCAACCCTCAAACAGTTACTGCCTCAAGTACCTTATTGCTTTTATAACACGGGTAGCAGCGAAATACAAATGGTAAGTAAATAGCCGCCTTTCAGCACAAAATAGTTGTAGCCACCAAACATTTTGTATCACATTTCATCCGTCTAGAGGAAAAAAAGTCCTTAAAATAGTCATTATAACACGGGTAGATGAAATCCAGCACTCTGATTGGATGAGAGCCAATTAAGTACAAATTAAGTGATGTGTTAACACGATAACTTGCTTTCTATATACATATTGTGGCAGCCAGAAGGAAACATGGCCCCACACAACGCAAGCACCTGCAGCACCACGGAGAGCACCATCAGAGGAAGACAAGGTAACAGCTACTGAGAGGTTCCGGAGCGGGGATAGCTCCACAACAGGTGTAGGCAATTTCCCCCCTCTGACAGGGAGCCTCAGCTGCAGACGGTTGGGCCAATTAGCAGCTGCATAGTAGAGAGCTAAGCAGCCACAGGAGGGGGAACAGAGGAGGGGAGCAGACACGGAGCGCTCGATACAGCCCCCCCCCCCCCCCCTCACCAATAATTTGGAGGACAGAGCCCTAGAGGAGGATGTGAGTAGCCTGAAGAACCCTTTGCTAACCCTACGTCTCTTCTGCCTCCTTTCCAGATATAAGCTTGAGGAAGCAATGAGCTACCTAAGAAGGCAAAAGAGTTACAGTTTTCTCCTACTCCCCTCTCCCACACTTTATGAAGAATAAAAGTTATGTTTTGTTGCCTTGAAACAAACTTGTTTAGCCCGAAACTCTCCAAGTCTTGTTTCTGAAGGTTTATATATATATATATATATATATATATATATATATATATATATGAGAGAGTCCATATATAGACTCATATCTTATTCAATTTAGAATCTGGTCATTCAGAACAAAGTTTAAAAAAGTACTCAACCAACAAATACTTTAAAGGTTGATTTATCGATACTTCATTTCTTATTTTCTAGATGCATAATCTAGTTTTTTTTTTTTTAAAGGATGCGTTCAAATTGTCAAACAAGTTTTTCTCATAATATTCTTTAGTTTCCTTTTTACTGTATGACAAGGAAAATCAAAGTCTCACATTTGACAGGCTGGATCCAGCAAGAATTTTGGGATGGAAACTAACAGAAACATGATTGCCTCAATAACATGTTTTCACAAGCTACAAATACAATATTGAAGAGCCTGGACAAAAAGGTCTTGACAACGTACCTCAACTGCAAAGGGAACATTCTTTGACCAGTGACAGAGAGAAAAGTCTCGAAGCTGAGAAAATCTAGAAAACAAAAAGGGCAGCTTATGCTTCCTTTTTCAAGATATATAGGAAACAAGATAGGTTGATCAGCATACAGTACATCAATTCAGACCTGTTCTGTGCCAGCCAGTTAAAAGTGTCCTTAATCTTCTTCTCAGTTTTAGGGAGCTGAGATTTTCCTGGTGCAATCCAGCAGTGACCTACAGTGACGTTACGCCACAAGACCGCACTGGCGGCAGCGGCGTTCCACAGACGACAGACTTGTCCGACCCTACACCAGAGAACACAGACAAAAAACTACAATTACCACTAAAAAACTACAATTACCATTATTGACCCACAGCCGTGGTTACAAACTCTGGGTCGTGACCAGAGAAAAAAAAGAAAAAAAGACGAGGTTGCAGGTACAAGCAGCTGAATTGAGTTTTCCTCCGCTGGGTGGCTGCCTTAGAGATAAAGATAAGGACCTCGAACATCAGGAGGCTACTTGGAGGCATCTACATTGGGTGCTTCAGGGCCACCTCCCCCTGGAGTGTCCAAATTGCCATCACTTTATCCTTTGAGTGAAATATCATGTTTAGCATTTAAATGATTAAATTATGGCCCCTGATTTCTAATAGGTACATCCTTGAGTTCAGGTGGACATTTGATACAAATTTGTAGAAACTTCCCAGACTTAAGTTTGGACGAGCAACTCCAAAACAATGCCTCTAGTGATGTATTCCAGCAGGAAGATGTGGTTGAAAATAACGATAACAACAATTACCATTAAATACCTATGGTAACTGTAATGAAATGTGAATCATTGCTGGCTACCCTGGTCTAATATTTTAGTAAATTGAATACATTATTACATTACAATCATTCATGAGCTAATTATTATTTTCAGTCCTCAACCTGTTATTGTTATGGACATAAAATCATGTAATTATGAGAAGTATGTTTAAAACTGTCATGCATTAACACAGACAAAACGTTGCAATTGTTCATATACAATTTTGGAATCATTGGCTTGGATATCCTTTTTTTTGCATTAACACGCTATAAACATATCCTCAACACATGTTTCAACTGAAAGCCCAGACAATATCATATAAAAACAGGATCAACTGTTCTACTGCACTTATTAGTTCAAAATATGAATCCCAGATTTGTACGTATTCAGTTATTATCAGATGATAGATGTGTTTATTACCTGCATAGAAATGGTACAGCACCATCTTGGACAACCACCATCTGAAAAATACTGATTAGCACCTCCTCAGGAAGACTTTCCCCCCATCGCTGGTCGGATGCTTTCTGAGGCACAAACAAGTTACTCTCCTCTTTTTCCTTGGCAACTGGCCTATTCGTCAGTTTAGGCACCGCACGGACTGTTTGCTTTTTCTTGGTCTGATTAGCTTTCACTTTTCCTTTAATGAGTTTCTTCTTTTTGCCACCCTTCTTTGGGGGTTTCCAGGCTGAACCATCGTACTGAGAAGTGGAACTCGATATGACAAGAAGCATGTCTTCCCCTTGATGGACAGTGTAGCCTAGCCCGGCGGGCCTCGAGACTCTGGCCTTTTTATGCTTCTTGGCTTTTACACCGTTAGATTTACCATTGGTCCTTTTCAACGATGCCTTCTTTGGCATTGTTGGTCCATCTTCTCCTCGAACTGACGCATTTGACGTGCTTGGTGTAGTGTTGTCTTTTCTTTCGCTGTGCGTTAAAGCCTCTGCTTCAGGGGACTCCATCCTGTGCTTGTAATTGGTCTTTAGCCCAGGCGTCATTCAAAGGAAATCAGACATTGGGAGAGAAGTGACATATTAGAATCTGAAAATGGATTGAGAATAAAATACATCTATACGAACGTTATCTGGTATATTTTCATATTTTGCAAGCAAAAAAAGAAATTTCCTGTTTACATTATTTTAATTAGATTGATGTCAACTTATTTTTAGTTATTTCTATTTCATGTTATTTTACCGTAATCCGTCGGTAATGGTTTAGTTGTCCATTAACCATTAGTGTATTAAAATCAATTTGACGTCATACAAACAAATATGATCGTTTCTTTTTGGAACCTGCGTGCGCATCCTCAGTTGTTTGTAAACGGAAGACCAAACAGTCACATCCATTCAATATTCAACGTTAGAAATAAAAAACATAATAATACTGTATTAAATACAACTCAATATAACACACGCATCATATGGTCAATGCATGGCAACATTAAGTTGTTAACTAAGAAGTTAGAAAACATTATCAAACAGGCTGACGTGAATGTTAACAAAGCTAACGTTAACGTTACTGCTACGATTGACGTTAGCTAACAAATCGCCATGTAGCTTAAAGAAACGTAGCACAACGATGTCAAAGCAGCTGTTGCGACTTTAACCAACAACACGATTAAAGTAATTTTCTGAAATAAAGAGTGTGATGTTGCTATTCTGCATTAACGTTACCTGCTGCTAATTCACCGAGGAAGCTTGCAGCCTACAACTCCTCCTGGCTCAACAGTACACCCACAATGCATTTCGTGTCCCCTCTGTGATTGGTCAACATTTCAATAACAGCCCGCCCTTCATAAATCTATCCATTCAGTGATCATTCCACTGCTCTGTTTTGTCTTACCACGCTGTGTAGAGCAGATCGAGAACGAAGATTACTTTTACGGCAGTCTAGTCTCTGGGTAAGGCTACTTTTACTGGTCTTGCATTTGAAAAAGATAGTAAATATTACAGCATACAGCACAGTGCTTCTTTGCTGGTATTATTTACGCAGTAGTGTAGTTTCAAATGCTGCATGTCTTTCAGCCAAAGTTAGCACTAACACTAGCATAAACTTAGCTCACAAAAAGGCTAACGTTAAAACAATAACGCTCATTTCCAAATGTAACGTGCTGAATAGTGTTATTGTCAGTAAACCCCCTACATTGTTTTGAGTTATTGTTTACATCTGTCTTTTAATTGGAAAGAAATACTAGTACTTGCATGACAACTAATAATGAATATCCGGGAGGCTAAAAACAAGCCAGAGGTACAGACCATATCCCAGAAGCACACAGATTCACTGAGTATACTTTTCATAAAATGCAATTTAATATAACTGCTCTGCAGTAAACACTGACGACAGTTACAGTGCTGGAGTTATGTTGAAACTATTTTGGAGGAATATGCTGCACTGTGTTGGGGCCAACCTGCGCTTGGAAAAACACAGCGAAGCCGCCCGCACGTTATTTTGCGGTATTCGTATACTAGACATTACGGTAGTGGCGCGTGAGTACTGCCTTCAAAATAAGAGCAGTTCCGATGAAGGTGATGGAATACTACATACAATACTACATGTATGTAGTCTATAAATGATAACTTTAAACACAATAATTGCTCCATGCAAACTGTATTAGAGTAAAAGTGTAATTTCAATTGGGCTATTACGTATTCAAATATATTAATTAGGAATACATTTATACAGAGCAGGGTGGGATTTCAAAATGAAAGCCCTTGAACCTTCAACTTCTGTTGAATTTTATAATAGATTTGAAAGAAAATGGTCAATAGTTAAATAAAAATTTCACTAAATTAATTAATAAATCACCTCAAAGTGTCATTCAGGGATAGTCAGGGCTTTATCAGGAAAATTAAAGCCTCCCAAAATCTCATTCATGAGCCAATTCACCTCACATTTTAGATTGGATTTGAAAGGAAACAGTAGATTGGTGCATAATCATTTCACTTCAGGTTAATAGTACACCCTCCAGGAGCTGATTTGGAGGACACCTCTGATCTATCCTTTGCGGCCCAACATATCCCAGCATGCCGTGCTGTCTGGCGATTTAATTTATCCAGGACAGAGGCGGGTGATCAGACAACGGGGAGGAGTTTTTTTAAAATTTAACGATAAGTAATAGAATTCACTCAAATATCTATTATAATATAACATTTATATCGGTATAGTATATTATATATATTAGTTACGTGACGTTGTTAACCGATGTTGTTACCGGGAGCGGCTGCGCTGTTAACGGCAGCGCGTCTAGTTATTAGTGAAAAGTCCCTTTAATGACTTAACTTTGACACTTTAGCGGCTGACCAATATCTTACTGAGGCTGAGACAGTTTCATATATATTTTAAACTTCATATTATCCACAGAAATGTGAGCTCAGATAGACAAGTTATGAACCTGAAATATCACTTTCTAAGTCAGTAACGCTACAGAATAAATACACAAAGAAACCAAAATTGATTTGCTCCTTTTTGTTTTGTGGTGTGATTATAAACCAACTTTACATTTAGTTGTGTTTTATGGAGCCAAGAGGAAGCATCAATGTGTGTGGTGACATTCAGCTATTCTGTAGCTTGGACGTATTCTGTTAAAATAGCTTGCATCCTATACAATAAGAAAATAAGAAGTCCTTACATGTGTTTGCGTTTGTGGTTTTTATTGACCGTAGTGATGAATCACCAAATTACCAAAACAAGTTCTTCACTCAGCCTGAAATATATCATGCCTCATAAATTAAAACGAAATAAGATTATCTTCTTTATCTGTAAATTTCGGCTTTCAAGGCTTTTACTGTCAAGTGCAGCAGGTTGCTAGGCAACGGGGCAGTGGAGGTAAAGCTGATGATGCAGGCAGGAAGTCCCCCCCCCCCCCCCCGTGGGCCAAACCGTCCGATTTCGGTTCTTCCTATGCGGTTGTTGGAAGCTCAGTTTTACCATGAGTAGCGACTTTGAGACACAGCTTGTGTTTTTCCAATTAGAGGCTGGCTCGACTCCACAGTGACATTCTGCTTTTAGGAGCGGTGGTGCTATTGACATTGAGTTACAATAAGAGGCGTTTGTTAGTGCTTTCAATGTCCTTTGTATATTGACTAAATTTAACAACACCTTTTTTCTTGAACACACTAACATTCAACAGCCAAATCTTTTGAGACAATTTAGCAACATTGATGAAGTTTGCAACTTATTTTCTTTTCCAGGGGAGAAGAATAGTTCCTTCACTGGGGTGTCGTCGTGTACACTTATGCTGAAGGGAGGTCCTTTCTCCGCAGAGGTGCTTTCACATAACACTAAAGGTATGACCCTCTTTTGTGTTCAGTATCACACGGTGACAAATGAGCGCCATGGGCCGTGGCGTAATTGCATTATTGTCTGTCTTCTGTTTCTTTATGGGTTTCCAGAACTGTAATCCATGGAAAAAAGGTGTTGTTTAAATAGGGCAACTTAAAAAGGCAACTGGCAATAGCAAGCAGACCTTTTGTCTTTCATCTTTAAGTTGTTGTACTTCTGAATGCTGATCATTGCAAGTTTTTAAAAACTTTCTTTAATCTCCTTTAAAACAGCACACAATGGAGGAAAGACAAGATTTCTCTCTTTGTGGTAAAGCGGCTGTGACTGAAGCTAATCTGAGTAAGTAAACCAGAAAACTCGCCTTTTAATACATTACGATACCGAATTACCATTATAGTATTTTATAGCACAATCCCAATATTGCCAGAAAACTTTGCATTGCATTGGTTCTATTCTAATTCATGAAATAGATCAAACAAATACATTTAACCCAGAACAATCAACCGTACGCTACTTTTCTTCTCCTTTTCCAACTTTTCTCCTATTCAGGAGACGAGTACTACTGGAAGCTAATAGCGGACTTCATTGGACCTCAGACGGGAGAAGGACTAGAGCTGGAAAAGGGACCATGCAAAAACCGACTTTTGATTCAAGTGGGACTTATGAGAGAGGACAATAACTTTCCATGGATTGCTATTGTCCACTGGCTGACCAAAATCTTCCCCAGTCATCAAACGGCGGACTTTCGCCGTTTGATTGAACGAGGCATCGCGACGACTTTGAGTCTGGAAAGTGAAGCAAGCCTGACATTCCTGGACTGCGATGTCAACTTTAACTTCGTCGGCCCGATATGTGACAGCATAGGAGTTGAACGGCAACATCTAATGGAAATGAGGGACTTTTCAGAGAGAGCGCAGTCAATCGAAGTCACAAATGGGCTGATTCTCGAGTTGAGCAATTTTGTCACCAGAGAGAAAATCTCCCCAATTATTTTAGTCCCTTGGCTTCGAAACTTCAACCCTGAGTTCTGTAAGAAAGGGGATATTCAAAAAGCGTATAAAGTCCTTAAGGCCAAGATTAAAAAGTTAAAAATGCACTACCGCAATTCTGAGACGAGGAGTCACAGGAGGAACGCGGCGATGGAAAACCTGCTTCAGAGCCCGTTTGAACTGGTGCGGAAAAAGGAGACGCGATATCTTGTAAAGAAACGCACAAAGAGAGAGGAAATCATACATTACGAAAAGGTTACCGTGAAGGAGGAATACGAGAGCTGTGAAATCATGCACGAAGAAGAGCCCGAGGTGAGCAGAGAAGGTGTGAGGAAAGCGCCACCGCGAGACGCCGACTCCGGACGCGACGAGAGCGCCGAGGATTCGGATGAATCCGACAGCGGCGAAGACCCCTCCGACGAGGAGCCCGAGCCGCCGACCCTGCTTGACATTGCCATGGTGTCTGTCCAAAAGCTGTCCAGCATGTACGGAGGGAGGAATGACGCGTGCAAGCGAGTCGGCTTGGATCTCCTCAAAAATCAGTACGCTCTGACGTGCAAGGAGCATCCGGCCATGGCCGAGTTTGGGAAGACACTCGACGCGCTGTGCGCGGACCCGCCGCTCGCTTATCCCGTGTTTTTTCTGCACCACAACGCCAATTTTCTAGTTGAAATGCACGACGCCGTGGAGCAGCAGATCATGGGCTTCGAGAATGAGATCGTCCTGTCGACGGGAGAAAAACTTGGCCGCGACAAGCTTCCCAAATTCGCGCGCTTCGTCAATTTGTCCGAAAGTGCCACGTCGCGCTACATCCGCATGGCCTGCGACGTCCTGAGCCCGAGCGTCCCCGGCAAGCAGAACTACAAGAAACACTGGGTCGCCTTCTGCGAGGAGAAGAAAAATCCCTCCAGACTTTCAGTAAATGGGTCCAACAAACTCACCAACTACTTCCGGGCCGCGGCGGGCCTCATCCACCATCACAGGGAGATGGCGCTCTTCTTCTCTGACTTGCTGTCCATGAACAACGACAAGTGCCCAAACGTTATCCTGGAGTGTGTCGCTGCCGACGCCAATGACTCTGTGATACAGAGCCTCGTGTGTGTCCTGGCCATCGTCTACTGCAAAATACTCGGCCCGTACTGGCAGCTCCTGAAAAGCGGCGCCGAGTACTCGCTCTTCAGCCGGTACGTGCTCGGCCTCTACCAGAGGTTTCTCGATTGGTCCAAAGACCCCGCGACACTGCTGGAACCTGAAGGGGCCACAAATGTCTTTCTGCAGTTCCCGTCGGAGGAGGAGTCCTTTGAAGGGGTGTTTCTCTTTTGCGGCCAGTGGCGCACCAACAGGGAGCTGATCAGGGCTTGCTTGAAGAGGACCGTAAAGGCGATTGCCGCGGTCACCGAGGAACACCTCAAGGATTTCCTGCCAGGGGGCCCGTTTTCTAACACCCCGTCCCCAGATGTGAGCGCACAGCTGTCGAGTTGCACGTTCTCCGTCTTGATGGCGGAGTATCCCTCCAAAGAGGCTCCCAAGAAGAAAAAAGCCGCCAAGCGCCCCGCGCACAAGCGGGAAGACGACGACGGCAGCTCCGGCTCCTCTGGCGGCAGCTCCGATGACCCCTCCCCTTGGCCGAGGAAGAAGACGGCCCGAGTTGTCGGGAAGGAAGCTCTTAGTCCGCAGATGAAGAAAAGGGTAAACGCGGAAAAGTCGCCAAAGGTACGCGAAGAGCGCGAGGAGATCATGGATCGGGACTACATAATAGCCATGGTGAGCAGAAACGGGGGGCCATGCAAGTCACAGCAAGACGTGGACAAAATGATGCTGCGCTTTGACGGGAAATCCCGAGCCGCAAAACGGGAGGCGGTCCGTTGTGAGATCATGTACCAGAAGATTGTCCTGAACAACACGGACCGGAACTTGTACGGCACCTTCAGCAACGCCACGCAAATGGTGATGAAGCTGAAGCTGGCTCTTCCACGGGTCAAACCCGGGTACTCCCTCGTCTGGGCGCCCAAAAAGACGAAAACAAAACTCGTGCCCCAACATGCAACGGATGCTGCAGCCAATTCGAGTGAAAACAGCGCAACGTGACATTTTCACTACATCTACAAAAGAAAAAAAATACACACATCACCCTCAAACCTTCCACACAACTATCATGTAATATTCTCCAGATACCTGATGCTGCTCTAATATGTGGTGAATGCTAACTTGTTAATGCCAATAATGGAAATTATGAGATTTTGTTTTGTTATGCTGTATATTTTGGTCCTGACTGGTAAAAAAAACAAAAAACAATGCTTTTAAAGAAATTTTTGTTGCAGTGAAAGAATATTTTATTTGTACTCAAGGTGAATTAATAACCGCTGACTCTTAAAAGATGTTTAAAACAATGATGGAATAAACATCTTTGTCCATATTATGTTGTCGTGTGATAAGAAAATGCCTAGCTTTTGAGGTTAGTCTTTACAAAATATCTCAAGTTTCTTTTCTGGCCTCTGTCATGGTTTCTGTCATGGTTTTTGGTTGATGTAAGTCACACGATAACTTGTTTTTCTCCGATTTAATGGATAATGGTCTCGGCATCACATGCGTCAGCTATGTCAACGAGTTCATGCTCATAGAGGCGTCAAAACAAAGGAACTCAAGGAAATCTGGAAAGACTGGCTTATTAATTCTGTGCTAAATCCCTAGGCCTTGATTAATGTGATTATTAAAGAAACTGTCAAAGTAACACACTATAACCCCATAGTCTCCACGCTTTAACCTGAACTGTCATTTGATTTAAAATTGGAATTGCTTATGAAATTTACAACATTCCTCTTAAAGCAAAAGACACCTTTGATGATTTCACCATCGACAATATGAATACATAAACCTTTTAAAGGTAAAATAAGTTGATTTTTAATGAATTGTACCTGACTCCCACATTTAGTTGTCTCCGCCCATGAAGGGCTTCTGTAACGATGATGCCTTCGGGTTCCTCTGATTTAGTGGATCGAGCCGCATACAGACCAGTAAGTTCAATTTAGGGGCTGGTTTTGTGCACATAAAACAGCACAGAAAAATATATTTCCCATGAAATGGAAGTCGATCTACGGGTAAGAACATGTAAGCTCAATGTACGTCTGTAAGAGTGAATAGGTAAGCAATTTCAAATATGACCGAGTCATTTACGAGGAATCACGAAGGCACCAGAAGGGGCAGGAACTTTGCATAAGTGTCCACCATTCTTCAGGTTTGGCTAGCGTGAATGGGAGGAACGTACTCAAACTTGTTATCAGCATTGTGTTCGTTATTCAGTCCCGAGCAAGCGGTACGATGACCGGTAGCTGGTGGAGCAGCGCGGCGGTGACCCACGGGCTGGTGGCTCTGTTCGCAATGGGCTCCTGGATATCCGTCAACAGTCTGTGGGTAGAGCTCCCGGTGCTGGTCTATGTGCTGAAGGAAGGTCAGTGGTCCGCTTCGGGAGACGTATCACGATCTGTTCACATGTCGTAAAATAGCCCATTCATTTAATTTTCCTTTAAATTCAATATTTGGTTGTCGCTTCATTTGGGACATTAACGTGAGCAGAAACGAAGTCGACGTCAGCTTGTAACGTCCCTAGACAACGTAATGCTAATGCTAGCTTACGTTAGCTCTAGATTTACTTTGACTCCTGCAGGTGGGACGTTACTATTGGATGGTTTCTCGTGTCCGCCTTATGAACTACTAAAGTTTAAGATGGACATTTGATACGTGACAGTTGATTTTACATCAATGGAAAAGCATAAAGAGATTCCTTCTTCCAGTGATGGAATACAAACCCGTGAATGAGGCAACTCAAGTGTTACTTTATTCAGGCCAGTTTGAAAGTACACTTTTATGATCGCCTTGCTTTGTGATTTTTCAGTTTTCAAGTTATTACCCCACAACATTTACTTGGCAGCTGTACTAGTTGCACGTGTTATTGTTATGGTCAGATTCACGTTATATGAATCCCCTCCAGATACAAGTGAATACTGCTTACAGGTCGGTCCATTTGTACTTCATAGTCAAAGGACAAATCCAAACCACAGTGATTAAGTACCACTGTGACAAGAAGGTCGGATGGCTATTTTTATTTTAAAGTTCTTCTCATATACATATATAAAAACTCCATTGACTAATGTTTTTTCCCCCCGTGTTTTAGAGTGGACACTGCCAGCCTACATCACCGTGCTGATAGCATTTGGGAACATCGGCCCGATAGCAGTGACCATCACACACCACTGTGCTCCGGGGCGTTTAAACGAGCGCCTGGTCATCCACTGCATCCAGGCGCTGGCGGTCGTGGCGTCCGCCCTGCTCGCCGTCTTCTGGTCACACACTGTCCTAATAGCCGGAAGCGATAGGTCACTGCCGTTCCTGCTCCTCACCTTTGTGTTGTCTTTGGTCTGCTGTACCTCCAACGTCACCTTCCTGCCCTTCATGTTTAGTTACCCCCCCCAGTATATTCGCACCTTCTTCATTGGTCAGGGCTTCAGCGCCTTGTTCCCTTGCATTGTGGCTTTAGGGCAAGGCGTTGGCAAGCTGGAGTGCCAAACCGTGAATGGCACGGTTAAGTCAGAGCGTTTGAAGGAGAACTTTCCGGCTCCGAACTTCTTCTGGTTCTTGTGCGTCATGCTGTCGATCTCGGCTGTGAGCTTCCAGGCTTTGATGCAGAGACGGACAGGGACACAGGAAAGCGCACCGCAGCAGGAGGCCGCAAGTCCGTCAGCGGAGGCAAAAGATGGGGAGGAAACTCACCCGCTGCAAAACGGAGGGACGCCGGTGTCCGAGGATCAGGTGGAGGAACAGCCGCGGACGTTTTGGACGCGGCGGAACGTGTACCTGCTGCTGCTGCTCGCCGTCTCCAACGCCCTCACCAACGGGGTCCTGCCCTCCGTGCAGAGTTTCTCCTGTTTGCCCTATGGACCCATGACCTTTCACCTCACCGTGGTCCTCGGCAACATTGCAAACCCTCTGGCCTGCTTCCTAGCCATGTTTGTTGTCTTGAGGTGAGAAAATCTGAGCAGTTGAACACTTGCGTTCAATTTGATGTTAGCTGCACGACAGCCATTAGTTGAGTTTTTATTTAAATGATTCTTGTCCTGCAGGTCGTCTTCTGGTCTGGGCCTCTTGTCTGTAGCAGGAGGTGTATTTGCTGCATATCTCATGGCGTTAGCAGCACTCAGCCCCTGCCCTCCACTTTTGGGAACCTCTGTTGGCATGGCCTTAGTGGTGAGTGGTTCCATATATTTTATTACAACACGAGTGACTCAGGGGGGGGCGCATTATTGAGTGATAGTGTACAGTTGCTATTCACATGCCATTCCCGATGTGATCCTTTATGAACTTTATGATGAGATAATATGACATTCATTACTGTTACTTACTCTGTGTTGAACACGGCTGGGACGTTTGAGCCGAGTTCCAAATGGGATCCGGGTTCTTTTAAGTACAAACCGCTGTGGCTCTTTCAAAGCACGTTCTGTTGCATTTTGTCAATTGACTGACAACATGGCACCTGGCACTTGCTCCTCTGTGCCGCACAAAGGATTGTGGGTAAGGAAAGCTTGCATACTCCAAATTGCGTTAAACACCAATGTATGTTTTGCATCCTGCCTTTGACTATGTTTGGGGACACGCCACATATTAGTAGTTAACTTAATAGCATGCTAGTACGGGCATTGGAACGCTCAAATGTAATGAGTCAGATCGGATCCATAAAACCCAGAAGCTTAAACCTGTTCGCCACTGATTTCAGCAACCTGCTTGTGCCCCCTACAGGTCATCTCAGGAATTGTTTTCACCGGACTCTACTCCTATCTGAAGGTGGTGATTGGAACTCTGCTGCACGAGGTGGGTCACGCCGCCCTGCTGTGGGCCGGCATCTCCATCCAGGCCGGCTCGTTGATCGGGGCCCTCACCATGTTCCCCTTGGTCAACGTCTATTCTGTGTTCGAGAGATCTCAAGATTGTGTAAATAACTGCACTATTGGGAGTTAGATATGGAACGTTCTTCTGAATTCTGTTTTTACTTTTTTTATATTGACACCGTTCCCATTCAGTCAAAACGGGAATAGACTTTAACCCGGTTTTTGGAGTGAAGAACCAGGTTGTCTCCTTATTCAGAGCCTGTGGAAACATTCCCAGATAATGGAAGCATTGTTTTGCTGCACATTGGCCGAGGGGATGTAAAATCCATATGACGTAGTAATACCACAAGTGCTTTGTTTGGTATTTTGAATCTCTGTCGAAAAGAATATCACAAGAACATATGAACTCAGGGACTCGATCATTGTTAATTTTTAATAATGACTTGCAGTATAAGTTCCAAATTCATGACAAGCCTTTCACAGTAACTCAATTATTTAGTCCTAGAAATTTAACATTAATGATATGTTAATTTTAAGTCAACTTACGACAAATCTAAATAATTAGAACTATAAAAAGGTACAATGTGTCTGTGCAAAGCTTAGATTTTGTAATGGGAGGGAAAACCTGCTTAAAGTTATAACTGGTAGATTTCCTACAGTGAGTTTTCAAATGTTGTCTACCTCTTTGATTCATGTATATTTTGTTTCATCACAGTCAAGTATACATTTCAGTTGAGTCAGCAAATATGAAAAGGGTAAAATTTCTACTTAAAACAGAGTCCATTGATGAAGTGACTTGATTTTATGCCCAAATAATTTCTGTGCTTGGAAAAATGTTGAACTTTACAAAACACATTTCAGTTTACTTCAGAATTGTATATACTTGGGACAAGTAGTTTATTTTCTATTCATTTTGTATTTATTCCAAATACAGTAATGGTATTTATCAGAAAGCACACTAGCAAGGTAATGGTTAACAGTTTTGGTATCCAAAAGGATCGTGCCATCTTTGAAATTAAATACCATTGTATATCTTATGTACTTCTACCTTGTACAGTCATGTATTAAACGTGCTGCTACAGTACGTTAGATTTGATCGCTTCAAGTTCATTGTTTTTTATTGCTTGTCATGTTCCTGTTTTGCAATTATATTCTTTCGTTTCTGAAATGACTGGTACACAATAAAGCTACTGATCTGAAGGACTATTATGTGTTTATTCTAGGGCCGGAACTCAATTAAAAATATAAATCTAATTAATTAGAGGCATTGTAATTAATTAATCAAAATTAATCGCATTTTAATTGCATAAATATTTGACCTGACAACAGTGAGAAGTATTTTTTTTACATGGATTTTTATTTTTGTGGACTTAGTTACCCTGGTCCTTAAACCAGTCATCTGGTGCAGTGTGGGTTGGGTGTGGGTCCTGTTCCTCGGAGTCGGGCTAACGTCCACGCTAGCTGCTAATTGTGTTGCGTTGAGGTGATACTTGAGGCTCGATGTGAATTCCTTGTTGCACAGCTTGCACACAACCACGCTCTTATCGACGCTTCCATCCGTGTTTATTATAATAACATTTCCCATTCACGGGGCCACCCGACACGGTCTCGTCAGCTCAAAAAAGTGAAATAAGGATCACCGCATAAAAGTAGTGAAATCAACTAGGGCTTTATTAGAAATGCCATTATATGACTTTACTTGACCTGCAATTCTATTATAATGGTATGTAACGGTTGTGGATTCCAGTCTGAGAATCTATAAGAATTGAGGTTGGATTCAAAAGCATCAACAGGTGTGTGGTGGAACAGTGCAGGGAGATAGCAGGAAGGCTGAAGTGTGGAGGATCCTCAGTTCAAATCTGCTCTCTCAGAAGGAGGGTTTGGTTGCAGTCAGGGCTTCAAACTGTAAACTTTGAAACAGTTTTGAGGTTTAGTAAACAATCCCAAGGTCTAATATGAGAAACGGACACAATGAGGCATGTGCTTGAATAGCACAAGGGAACAACTGAAGGGCTGCAGGCTCCAACCTGGTGTTCAAGGTTGTGGGTTCATGCCCCTTCATGCAGACATCACTTCTGCTTTGAAAGAGTTTTGAGTAGCAGTCTCAAGGTTAAATACGAGAAACAAAGGGTTGGTTAGTGTGTGGTGAAGTAGCACAGCGGAAGAGCTGCTGCCACAAGCCTGAAATGCATTTGAAGGTTTTGGGTTTGAGCCTTTGGCTTTACTTCAGGTTTGAGTAGCAATCTCAAGGTTAAATACAACAAACAAAGGGTTGGTTAGTGTCTGGTGAAGTAGCACAGCGGAAGAGCTGCTGACATAAGCCCCTGCACTGCACTTGAAGGTTGTGGGTTCAAGCCCAGATGTGGAAATAGCATTTAAAAAGAGTTTTGAGGTTTGGCTCAAATGCTCAAGGTTAAATAGGAGAATCAAAGTTGCCAAAATGTGACCAGGACTGGTAGTGTAGGGGTGCAAGCTAGAGCCCAGAAGCCTCTGTGCGCACCGCCAGTGGGTTCAAATCCCGCTCGTGCCAAGTCTTGAGCACACTGCCGCGGAGGTAGTAGTGGGGGCATTGTCCCCACGGTTGTTTCAGAGAAGTGAACCCTAGGGGTTATGCAGAAAGATAAGGCGCGTTCACTTGAGTTATGATGGCATTGTCAAGAATGATGAAGGATCTTTTGCTGATGAATTGAATTTGATGTTAATTGCTTTAGCCTTTTAGCACTTATTAGCCATGCTACGTAGCCTATAGGGTTCCACCTTTTTGACGGGTGAAGATGAGCAGATGTGTCTCATTCAGTGGTCACACTGACATGAAACTTATTACAGCCTCTGAGGGCATTTTTCAAGACAATCACATGTTTGTCTACTTCAGGGCATCCTGTGGACAACCTTAAACTGACAGTCTGGCACAGGGTGCATCCACCCTCCAATTCTCTGTTACATTCAAATTCAACTCACTTGTGCCTTTACCAATGCAGGAAGGATGAATAGCACGGTTGATCCTCCAAGATGCACCAATCCGTCTCTGGGGCAATATCCCATTATGGTTTTTTATAAATGTCAGTTACCCAAAACTAAAAAAGGATTTAGGAAGAGCCACCATGTCCCTTGAGGGTTGAACCCAGATAAGGTTTAAAGTACAGAAATTTTGGGGCATTTCGCATTAGTGACAGGGACGTGTAGGTTGCTCCATCTAAGATCATTCCAGTCATGTCATGGGAAAAAAAATATTGTGAACAAAGTCAAAATATGTAGGGTCAAAAAAGAAAAGATTTTTTTTAAATAATCGGTAAAAAATGATTATAAAAAATATATGTACGGTCAATATATATATATATAATATATATATTATTAGGGCCAGGACTTGATTAAAAATATTAATCTAATTAATTAGAGGCTTTGTAATTAATTAATCAAAATTAATCGCATTTTAATTGCATAAATATTTGACCTGAGAACAGTGAGAAGTGATTTTTTTCACATGGATTTTTATTTTTGTTCAACCAATTACAGCAGACAAGTTTAGAAATAGCATATTTAGAAATATAGTACTTTCAGAAATTCAGGTAGCCTATAGGTAAGTAGACCTTCTGTAAACTAGGTTTTTTAAGTAGACCAATAATTTCAAGTACATTCAGAACAGTGCAGTGTGGGTTGGGTGTGGGTCCTTGTACTCGGGTCTGGCTAACGTCCATGCTAGCTGCTAATTATTTTGCATTGAGGTGATACTTGATACTTGTGAATTCCTTGTTGCACAGCTTGCACACAACCACGCTCTTATCAACGCTTCCATCCGTGTGTTTATTATAATAAGATTTCCCATTCACGGGGCCACCCGACACGGTCTCGTCAGCTTCTACGTTCTTGTTCATCGTGGTTTGTTGTTGTCTGAAGTCATGAACGCTAGTTGGTGCTCTAGTATAAGGTCCTCCGAAACTCATCCAGTGAGAAACGTTCCGCGGTGCAAAAAATACGTGTAAAAATGCGTAAAAAATGTTTAATGTGTTATTTTTTGTGTAATTAATTAATCTTAATTCACATTGTAATTAATTAATCGTAATTAACGCGCAAAAGTCCCGGGCCTAGTTTATTCATTTGAAAAATGAAGAACAGAAATATATGTATTCAAGAAATGTGAGACTAGCACCATTTGTGGTTTCCCGACGTCTACTTAACTGTTTCTTGGTCAGGGGGCCCATGTCCTTGCGTTTTGTGTGTTCATGCTAAGCTAACCGGCTGTTGCATTATTTCATTAATTATTTTTAATAATAGTGATATTTCCCAATAACCGTTGGCAATGAAAACAAAATTTCCTACGATGTTGAACATTTCCTTTCCCATCACTTTCCCTCACATGAACACAGTAAAACAAACAAACGCTTATAATTTTGTTTCTGTTTTTGTAAACAACGTCCCCCTAATGGATCTGTGTGAACAGCCATTTGAACCTTTTGCACCCATGATCCCCTTAAGCAGAATTAACAAATTCTTGAATGCGTCTCACTTACTAAAAAAAAGCCTCAGGCCCCCCCCCCCTCCTCCCTACTGCATGATGTGGTTATAAAACACAGCATGTGATGTTTACTGATGTTCCTCCAAGTCCACACAGTGAAGGTACTTGAGGTTGAGACAATGAGTAGTTAATCAGACATGTGTCATGGTTGGCTACACGTCGCGCGCACGCACGCACACACACACACACACACACACACACACACGCACACACACACACACACACACGCACGCACGCACGCACGCACGCACACACACACACACACACACACACACACACACACACACACACACACACACACACACACACACACACACACACACACACACACACACACACACACACACACACACACACACACACACACACACACACACACACACACACACAGAGAGAGTTTAGAGCAAAGGACTTTGGAGTTTTCTGCAGAGAGGAAGCCAAACTGTCCACGGAGCAGCATGTGAGTATCTGCCTTTCATCCATTCAATTGGTGTCAAAATATATATATAATTATGTGTGCAACAGGGAAACTTTTTTTCTAAAACATACAAATTATCAACGGGAACCTGTAGCTGTTATAAACAGCCTGTTTGATGCCAAGATAATATTCTAATTGTCTCTATGCTGAATATGAAGGATCCCGACTGTGCTGCAATAATTCCATTAACTGTTTTGATAAAACACTCCTTTCACTGATCAAAGACTCTTCTCACAATAAAACATGTTTTCTCAGGTTATGTAAGAGTTCCCTGAGCAGTGGAGGTCTTGTTTTACTTGGCCGTATGCTTGGTGTTTTAAGCGGTTTGAGCCCACAGCGATCAGCAGACAACAACCAGACGTTGATCCAATCACATATTTCTGATCCAGAGACACCTGCCGAAAACTAACCGGCGCTCATTTGCTAGAAGCAGGAGAAAAGCAGGGCAACAGTAAACATTAACCCAACGTAGGAGAAGAGTCACATACTTTAACGATGCTGGCAGAGGGATGCTTCCTCTGCAACACATTAATCTGTGATGCGCAGTCTTTATTCATCTTTGTTTTCGCTCCCTTTAATTTGAATTCTCTGCTACTGTGATAATCCCGCCAATATCAATGGAGTTTTGTAAGAGAAACAAACAGACTTTCATTGATAAAAGGACGTGGCATTACATCAAGTATAGACAACCTGACCCCAATTCACCCCATCCAGTCCCAGAAAAAACAACTGATCTGCAGACATTTAGGTGAATGTGTTGTAAGTTTTGGCATTTTAAGGTCCACATATTAGTACATTGAGCTTCATTAAGAGGGATTAACAGTCAACGTCTAAACCTCAACACATTTCACTGAAAAACCATGTGCAGGATAGATAAATACAACTATTAATTGTGTTCTGGGATGAACTGTCCCCTCACAGATAATAAACACTTTAAACACTCTACAGTAGATCTAATAATCAATTAGTTCTCAACCATTTAAAAATAATAATAAAAATAATGGTTGGATAACATTGATAATAACGACAGTTGTTAGTGATGCCCTGCTCTACGGCACATGTGTGTGTCCTGCACGCAATGACATGATGATGTTTAGCAGGTAAAAGGTTTGGCAAAATCGCCTTGTTAATTTGCTGGTATTAAAAAAATCGTGGACAACCTGTGATTTGCACATTGGTTTTACAACCAAATTACAACCAAATTATGTTGGTAAATTTAAAGTTAAAATGTAAAATGTTGCCCCTTTTATGTGAATGTCCAATCCACGTTGTTGATTTCCTTGGGACAGTGGGGGGGGGGGGGGGGGGGGGCATTGAGGCTACCGGTGGACAGAAGCTGGCGCGCAATGCATGCTGGTACATGTAGGCGCTGCCGGACAAGTCGGCTTAATTTGCTGCCTCAATTTACCATACAAGCTGAAATTTAAAGACGACAAACCTTCCCTGCAAGTGATGCATCATCTGGGGAGCAGGACAACACGTGTCTGAGTCCCCAGCAATCAAACACAGGGTTTAGTCGATTCGATGAGGTTGTGATGTTCATTTGTTTACTGGCTACTAGAAACACACCTCCACCATGTCCCTTCTCACCCACCTGTTGGCGTGTCTCTTCGGGATGGGCTCCTGGGTCTCCATCAACGGCCTGTGGGTGGAGCTGCCCCTCGTCGTCCCGCAGATCCCCGAGGGCTGGTACCTGCCGTCGTACCTCTCCGTCCTCATCCAGATGGCCAACGTCGGGCCCCTCTTTGTCACCCTGATGCACCGCTTCCGGCCCGGCGCCCTGAACGAAGCGGCCGCCATATACGCCATCATCGGCCTGGGCACCGCCGCCAGCTTCCTGCTGGCGTTCTTCTGGAGGGAGACGGCGGAGGTGGCGGGCGCGCCGCGCAGCGTGGCCCTGCTCGTCCTGACCTTCTTCTTAGCCACCGTCGACTGCACGTCCTCCGTCACCTTCCTCCCCTTCATGATGCGTCTCAAGGCCCAGTACCTGACCACGTACTACATCGGCGAGGGCTTGAGCGGCCTGCTGCCGGCCCTGGTGGCTCTGATCCAGGGAGCCGGAGTGGTCCGCTGCGTAAACAGCACCCGCTCTCTGGACCACACCCTCAACTCCTCCGTGACCCTTGACCTGCGGGCCGAGTATCAGCCGGCCAACTTCTCCGTGGAGGTGTTTTTCTTCTTCCTGAGCGCCATGATGCTGGTGTGCCTGGTGGCCTTTCTGTCGCTGAACCACCACCCGTCCGTGGCCAGGGAGCGGCCCAGCGGTCGCCCCGCCGACGGGGGGAAGCAGAGGTCGGCGAGGGACGGGAAGCGGGCGGAGCAGAAGCCCATGATGGATCCGTACAGACCTGCGAGCCAGAGGCCCAGGAGCAGCTTCGGCACCGGCTCGTACAGCTGGACACAGGTGTTCTACATCTTTGTGATCCTGGCCTGGGCCAACGCTCTGACCAACGTGGTGCTGCCCTCGGTGCAGTCCTACTCGTGCCTGCCGTACGGGAACAGCGCCTATCACTTATCAGCCACCATGGCTGCTGTGGCGAACCCTCTCGCCTGCTTCATCGCCATGTTCTTCCCCATAAGGTCTGTGTGTGGTCTGATATCCCTTTTTAACTGCACTAGTCGATTTGACAGCTTTAAAATCACTCATTTGTCTTGCATAACTATTAAGCATAACCTGTGCAACCTGTGTGACCCTCTATTAGAGACATTTGCTTGAAATAGTTACTTCAGGTTCAGTTTTCTAAAACTTGCATTTTCTCCACTCAAGTGGTGACTCCTATGACAAAATTACTGCTTCTTTCTGGATTTATTCCCTCAAAAACAGTGTTAACATGAGTTTATGGTCTCAAGCTTCACATCATCACAGCATGACGTACATTCAGTAAATTAAAACGTCCGTATGGAATCTAATAAAGTTAAGTATTCTTTAGGGAGGGCTAATTATGATTAATCAAAGTATGGACACTTGCATTGATTGATGGTCCGACGTCATAATGACTAAAAGCTACTTTTAACAATCAAATTTGTTAGGGTACCCTAACCCAACCCAATTAGATGAAACTCTGGAGATATAGAGTCCACAAGAATTGGAACGCACGAAAAACACAGAATGAACAAAATAAAATACTAACTTAGCCCTTAAAATGTTTATGTTTCTAAATTGTTACTTGTGTGCGAGCGGCCTATGACACTCCAGGAAAATAATAATCTCCAGCAACGCCACTTGGGATAGGCCCAAGACCATTCTTATTAAGGCACGCAGAGCCGTTCAGCAAATCAGGGGGTCAGAGACCATAAAGATAATTATAAAAATAGTTTTATTTTGTTTAATACAAAAGACAACAAACAATTCAAATCAGTAAACCAACATGCATAATGAAGATGTAAACGAATTCAAACCAAACAATTCAAATCTATGAACCGGCATGCATAACAAAAAAAAGGAAAAAACCCACATGCAATATGTCCACAGTATCAAGAACAGTCTCAGTGAGGGGGGGGGGGGGGCCCATTAATTGGTCGTGGCACCAGGATAGCCCCACGACAGCATGTCCAAGGCTGCAGCCCGGTCCAGCTATGCTGTGAAACACAGCATTAGAACAAGACCGTAAAGGATGTACAGGAAACAAACAGACACAGCGACTTACCGATTTACAGGTCACGCTGCCTTCAGACCCCGGGCGGTGGCACCCACCTTGCGCGTACACACTCACAGACAGCGGCCCACACTATAACAATTAAGACAATTAAGATTTTTATAATAACGCCCAAATGTGTCGAAAAAGGGAGGCACGCATCGTACCGAGACACCGAACGCCAGCAGTCCAGGCATACATCCATGACCCAGACAGGGTCGCTATATGAAAGGATGCACATTAGTGCCGCATACACGGCGACACGGGAGAATAAAAAGGCACTAAAGATGGAAAAAATTGCCCTTACCACACCACAGCAGAATGTTGACCCAGGGCAGCGGCCAAAACGTAACGCGCGCCTCCCGGACACGTCTCCACAGACACCCAGCACGAGAAGACAACAGGACGAGGCCACACACCAGAGGCTTAAGTAATATCCCCGCCTCTCCCAATCAATTAGAATTAGCCCCAGGTGTGCTGGTCCACACCCCTGTGTGCAGGAAAGAGGGCGGGGAAAACCCTCATCCAGGCCACACCCGTCTTTTTACAGTTACAGTGTAAAATCCACAGGATACAATCTAATAATTCTTCCTGCTCTACAATTGAATCTTCCGAACCTTCGCAGTGACTTTAAATCTCTGGGGGACGCAGTAGGACAGAGAGGGTGAGGCTCACGGTGTGCGTGTCCCCCGCAGGTCCCTGGTGCTGATGGGGGCCCTCACGCTGCTGGGGAGCGCAGCGGGGGCCTACATCATGAGCATGGCCGCGCTCAGTCCGTGTCCGCTGCTCGTGCATCACACCTCCGGCGCCGTCGTCATGGTGAGTGGCGCCCTCTTCTGCTTCGTTCACCCTACAAAGGACTTCCGTTTATTTAGAAGCGTCAGACTCACGTGCGTGTCTCCCCCCACCCCCCCCCCCCCTCCACCACCAGGTGCTGGCCTGGGTGCTGTTTGTCCTCGCTCTGTCCTACGTGAAGGTGATCATCGGCCTGATCCTGCGCGACGAGGGCCACGGCGCCCTCGTGTGGTGCGGAGCGGTGGTGCAGCTGGGCTCCCTGCTGGGAGCCGTGACCATGTTCCCCGTGGTCAGCGTGTACAGCTTCTTCTCATCCGGGGACCCGTGCAACACCACGTGTCAATGAGGACTCGACATGGGCGTTTCACCCCAGATGTTCCTCGGAGGAGACAGTCCAATGACAAGCTCTTTCGACCATGATTTGCCTTTGTTTTTTTTTTTCTGAGCATGACATTTGTTAAAAGAAGATCATTAGTGCTGCTTCAGACAGGATGAACACTATTTGCACATTATGAAAATGTGTGTGTCCATGTTTTTTTTTTTACATGTGCCACAATCATGTTGTTTATTGCATGAAATGATGTTCCATCCCAACATTACTAAAAGAACATGACGCCCTTCTTTATTTGTTGACCTGATTTAGACAACTTACAGAAGTCTGGTGTTGTGACTTCCCTTCTGCTGCTATAAGCTCTGACTGCCTTATGATGGCACAAAAAATACTTCTTTATATATTTCTGAGAAAAATCTTAGGATTATAATTTTAAAAAATCATACTCGACACTGGTGTAAAATCATTAAACACAACGTTTATTAATAATAGTCGACACACACACACACACACACAAATCATGCATCCAGTCTTCTCAAAGGTCTTCCTCATAGTGTGTGTAGTCGAGAGAACACACACTCAAACAGGGACACAAACAGCAGTGTGCTGTTAGTCATGCGTGAGTGAGGGTCACTTTGTTTTGCACTAAGAACATAAAACTGTATCACCTGTACACCGAAAACACATCATCTCGACTCTCAGTTCACACACAACACAACACACAACACAACACACGAGAGCAGTATCGACCAAAACATTTAGTTTTTTCCAACAATATTCATACTTTCTATACTCTTTTATTGTCCTTTATTAAAACATGTTGTGCTGTACTTCTTGTATTAAAGGCTTGTTGTCATTATTATTAGCATTACCATATGATTATTATACGTTTACTACTTGTACTACTTAAATGTATTATTATTATATATATCATTACTGTCTGTTGTTGTCATGCCTATAAGCATTAGTATTATCATATCATTATAATTATCCATCTATATTGATATGTGTTTTTATTATGAGCTTGACATTAGTCCATTACATACTCACAACGGTACCAGTCAAAAGTTTGGACACATTTTCTCATTGAATTAAATGATGAAAATGTGTCCGGTACTGTAGTTTCTGCTAATATATTATTTCTTTGCATTGCATAGAGTCTTTAAGTGGACCAATAGCTTCAAATGGGTGGAGAGGTAAAGCACTGAATGCACAAAACTGCCAACAGACAGAAAGAGTAAACATGAAGCTGATATCATACACATGTCAATCATCTCCCTCTGGGCCTGGATTGCATTAACCGGAAGGTAGCAGCACACGGTGACCACTGAGGTCGCACGCACAACCCTGAAGGCTCTCTCCTTGACCGGGTGCAGCTTGTCTCTCCCCGGGCTGGACTTCTTCAGCGCCCTCGCAATCCTGAAGCTGCACCCCACCATCGCTGCTCCCATGACCATCATCGCACTCGATGGCAGAAACGAAAGCACCCCACCCGAGGTGGACACAGTGTCCCGACTCAACGCGATAAACAGGGCAGTGGGCAAAGAAGAGAGCCACACCGTCACAGCACAAAGCTCCCGGATTCTGTATTTCTTCAGCAGGGGGTAAGATGTGGGGTGAATCACGGCAACATACCTCTCCATGCAGATGAAAGACAGATTCATCGGCCCCCCGATTTGCACGTACGCCAAGAGGACGTTGGAGATTTGTTGGCTGCTTTGCGGTGCCGACAGCAGGCTGATCAGATGCAACGTAGAGAAGAAGTACTGCAAGTTGTGGAAGAGCGCTAAATTGAAATTTAGGACATCCAGGCTTTTCTTGGAATTAGAGGTGATCCACAGCATTTTGGCGTTGAGTGGCAGTCCAATGAGGACAGTGATGATGTCGATCAGGGAGAGAACGACCTGAGAACATCTCCCTCCCACGGATTGATCGCCGGTAACGTTCATTTTCTTTAACAGATTGCTGTTCAATGCAGAAAGAAACGAGGCATCAGAGACACTGATCGACGTCTAATGGTGTTCTTTGTGAATGTGAAAGCAACGGAACATAGATAGAAGATACTTAATAATAAACATAACTATACATTAATGTAAGGACAAATAATCAGATATATTAAACATAGCATTTGAACTGTCCCTTACATCCACTATCATGCGATTGTACATCATTTATTATTCAGTACCTGCAAAGTCAGAGCTTACCAAGTGTGTTCTGCTGCTGTTGGGAACCGACCTGAGAGCGACTAGCGGCTCAGTTGACTGTTTAAGAAAATACAAGAGCCCGATTTTGCTAATCGACGGAGACAGGCGCGACGCGGCCAAAACAAAACCAACCAAAAATCACGTCTGATTTCCCTGAGAGCACAGAGTCAGGGTGTGGTTGTGTTGGGCTGTGACACTGTGTGAGGTGAAGGAAACAATACAAACACACTATATATAATTAATCAAGTGTCGGTGGCCACGGAGGGTTCATTCAATGCGATGGAGAGCAGGTACTCAAAATGACTCTGAATTTTGGAATTGTGCAACTTTTAAGATGTGGTTGAATAATTCTGACTTTCATGCAGAAAGTAAGTGAAATTATTTTTGAGTGAAAGTTCTTCACTTTTAGTTAGAACAATGCCTTTTTAAATCTTTTTCTCGTATCCATCGTCTGATATAAGGAGCAGCTTTGCATTCTGAATTAAAAAGTGCTCGTCTGCAGAATCCAGATTGGACACCCGCTTTAGAGCTTAATAACTGTCAATTTAAAAGAACAAAAAGCTAAGCCCATTTGGATGCATTTCCAATTAACAGCACTGTTCCAAACAGATTTGGTTAAAATCATTACGCGGAGAAGTGAAACTCGCTTTGAATGTGACTCGTGGCATTCAAAACCATCGGTGAGGTCCTTTAACATAAAATCCTGCACGTACACAACACTCTGCTGTGATGTGATGACACATGTGATGAGTATTCATTAATCTGACTACACGTAAAAAACAGATTACTCACAGGAAAGAGATGAAGACTTATTTATTGACAATTACACAAAAATAGATCACAAAGCAGAATTATAGTTGTCCCACAGCAAGAACAACCCGTGCGGTAAACATTCCAGTATGGCTTCAGTTACAAGGATTAAGACTCATAAATACACGTAAAACCCGGGGAGCCAACGTTCCCGTTTAGTTTTACTTTAAGAGAACAAACAAATGAGTGGATACGCCACACTATGTAAGGAACCATGTAAAAGAGGCTGTATGATGAACGTGGATAAACAGAGCACATGCTAAGACAATAAATATGATAATACATAAAAACAAACATTAAAAAGAGTTCATATATTTGTAGTGCTGTTTGGGTTAGAGGCCTCGCTTGCGTCCTTTGAGAGACTACCAGCATGTTGCATCGCTTCCAGGCTGGATTCCTTATTTATCAGATATCACTGTAGTCAAAAGTTGACTGCATTGTACTGTTATTTTACAGTCTGTACGCGTAAATGACTCTGGATTTATATTTAAAGTCAGTTCTCAACCGTTTCCTCTACTGTGTTTCTGCACGAACAGCAGCTCATCTTTATTTATTCATCTGTGAAAAATCTTTTGTTGAGGTTATTTTTGTTCTTTGGTTTCCCGACATTCGGCTTTTGTTTCTGAGATACTCATGAACACAAGAGGCTAAAGGGCACCACTGCCCTGTGATCTTAAATCGCCTGAAATGTCCTCTTTTCCTCCACAGGAGTTTTTACGTAAATAAATTGTGTAACCGTACACATGGGTTGGTTTGACACGTCCCATTTTAACCACAACCTTCCGTGGCTGAGATGAGTATGACAACAGAAAAAGCACGACCTCAATGATCTCCTGTTGATCTTTGGACTGTACACAACGAAATAAGAATTCTATTAGAGGTTTGTAAAAAAAAAGGTTTGCCATTGTTTTTGGACTCTAAGTGACTACAACATGACGCCTATATGGAATAAACTACTAGTGATACTGCAAGTTTAGTGATTAAGTGCTTATTATTGGTTGCAAATACCGAAAATATATTCAATTCTAACAATATTAACTCAAATAAAAACTTCCTTTTACAAAAGGAAAAGTTGAACTCAGGAAAAAAAACAATAGATCGATCAATTCAATACATTAAGAGGTTTTGTTGCTACAGCCTCACTCTCAATAGCCAATTTCCAATTGTGATGAAATCTTTCTTCCGTTTCCAGTCAAAAAGGCACTTTAAAAAAAAAAAAATGTTTAAACCGTCTCTCTGTAAAGCCAGATATGGGGAAAAAAAACAGCACTACAGGTGATGTATTTACAAATGACATAACCCAAAGGCACTGAATCATTTACAAACTGCACCAAAAGAAGAAATATAAAATCCCGTTTTGGTCCTCTCAAAGCACACTTTGAGGCTTGGGGTGGCTGCTAAAGTCATGTGATTTATTCCTCGGATCACTTTTGCATAAAAGGCATTATTCATGTAAAAACAAGGCACGCGTTGGAACCTGGGTCATCTGGACAGTACATTTACATTTCCTCTCTTTGCATTTCCTTTTGGTTTTTTTCGCTGCTTCCTGCCTGCTGTAGTCCGAGCAGGACAAGCACCACGTCAAAGCTTTTTGTTTGGGGTTTCCCTTTTCAGTCTTGTCATGGACGGGGGGGGGGGGGGGGGGGGAACTACGCGTGGCTGTGGACGGAGATGCTCGACAGGTCGTTCCTGATGATTTCATTGACTGCAAAGAGAGAAAGAGACCATCAGTATTCGTGAGTCCTCGCGCCCAGTGTGTGCATGTGCAGTACAACGTTGCATGACATATCTTTAAAGCATACTTTCTACATTAGCCTCTTGCTAGAGTATTTATCATGTACACCTTTTAAGTACACTGGTTTGCAGGAGCTTTCAAAAAATAACCCCATACTGTGGATTTGGCTAAAACATCAGCTTTAGACATTCATCAGACCAGTTACCAACATTAGCACTCAATATTCACTCTTCTTTTAGTTCAATATTTTGAGTGAGATAATTACTAAATGTTCTCCCCTGGCACCTGGCAGAAATAAGCTCAGTTCTGATCCATATATATATATATGTGTGTGTTTGTGTGTGTGTGAAAGCAGCTTTAGGGAGTGCGCTCTATAATAGAATCACTTTATATCTGAGATCCCCAGAGCTTTTATTAAAGAGATGATGCAACCTCCTGCTGTCTCCAAAGGATCCAGGTGCACTTGTTTATCTGTTCTTATCAGCCGTGTTCTTTGGCTGACGGAGAGACGGGGGACAGGGGGGGCGGGGACGGGGGGGCTAAAGCAGAAAAAATAAATCGACATACATAAAAAAGTATCAATGTTTTCAATCAGCTTTCACTGCTCCTATCTGTGACCTCATTTATCTCCACAGATCTCTACTCAGTTTCTCACTTCTCTAATCCGGCTCCATTCTCCCCTGTCCGTCTCCTTCTCTCACATCTCACAGGGATTAGACATGCGAGGGGGGGGGGGGGGGGCTCAGGAACACCCCAGACTGGATCAGGCCTCGGAGAAGCCCAGCCAGCGGAGGGACTCCCTGCTTTGGAAACCTGAGATGAGGCTCCACGCAACGCGTCTCCCTCCCCACAGCGACCCCTTCCTCCCAGAAACACGCATCCCCCCCCCTCTCTCCTCAACGGACAGGCTGCACGTACCTCACGGGAGAGGGAGGGGCCTTGGTAACAGACAAAGAAATGAAATAAGTGGTCTAGACATGGAGGTCATGTGTTGGGCTACTAATACAGCAGCGGGAGGACCTCTGGAGGGGTCTGATGAGTGCAGCGCAGCGGCAATCTCACATGGGCGTGTCACATGGGCGGGTCACAGGAGCGGGTCACATGGGCGGGTCACAGGGGCGCTGGAGCTATTGTGGGACTACGAAAACAGGGCGAGACTCACAGCAGCGTGTCTTCGTGCGGAGGCATTTTATGCAGGTGCTCTAATTCACTGTGTCTAGATTTGGCAGAGCTAAATAAAACTCATCATTCAGGTTCAAAAGTGTATTGTTAAAGGGGAAGTCAACAAAGTTAACATTTAATGAAATCTCTGGTTCTGGGAAAAACAGCAAATAACATTAATGACGTGGGGCTTTGGGCCCTTTTATCCGAAGGTATGGTGGGAAATGTTGGATCTGGTGATTTTGGAGTTTGAAACGTACTAGAGACCAAAATTCTATTATTTTTTGGTTTGAATCGCTCCCTCGGGATTCGCTGAACCTTATGGAGTCATTTTGTGCAGTAACACTAGTGAAACCTTTTATAAAAACAAGAAACTAAAGTGTATAAAATAGGAATTTCTGTTTGACCGTTGATCGAAACCAACACATACACATGTCTGCTCTTTGTATTTGTGTTCATATGGATTAAGCTATTAAAGCATGCAAAGCCATTGGCGCTGAACACTGAGGATGAATGAGTACACAACAGGGATACCAACAAAAAAAAAAGTGAATTAAGCCTAAACTCGCCACACACCCTCTCAGGGTCTGAGTAGCGACTGGGTCGGGGTCCCAATGGTGAACGTTGCAGAGCGCGTCGCAGTGCAGGAAGCTTCCTGAGGACAGCATGCTGCCGCCGGGCCACGTGAACCGTTACATCACCAAAAAGATACACGTGAACCAGAAGAAATAAACACTCTGACCTCATCTCCACCCTGCTACAGCGTGTCGTTCCGCTGCCATGTGCGCTGTTCCCGGCCCAGACTGAACTGACTGACCTCCTCTCCGCTATTTGATCTGGCTTTGACCTCCTGCGCATCTGGAGGTGGAAGGATACGATCGTTGAGTTCAAGAATCCTCAGGGGGGGGGGGGGGGGGGTTATTACAATGGCTGTCCCGGCCCGGCTGTACATTTAGGACATCGTCCCTGCAGCCCCCGGGTTACTCTCACGCCGCGTGTGTGGTGGACCATCTTTCACGCGACGATGACGAAGGTAAAGAGACAGAATTCAGTCGTTTTGTTGTGATATAAAACGACCATTGAAGAGCCTCTCAGCTGTTTACACGTCCGTCACCATGGCCCACTTTTCGTTGTGCCGGCACATTTGACGTGTGGGATCTAATTGGAAAAAAAAAAGGCAACGTATTGATCTCTAAGTGTGTTAGAGTCCTAAATATAGGCACCGCACCAGTGTGACATCTGTGTCATGTGCTCTCGGCTCACGTCGATTGGCTCGAGAGGCGGTAGAGCGATGGAAGCGCTTCCAACAACGTCCACCCAGTGGGAGCGGAAGCCCTGGGGTTTACCCCGCTTCACAGAACAGGATTCAAAAGGAAGGAGATGCTAGAAATCAATCTCACTTTAACGTTCCTCTCAACAACGTTTCACCAGGTGTCCATCATATCACATGATCTCCGTCAGAGAAGGCCACGTTCCTCCACACCTTCAACCACAGAAGTTGTGAAAAGGTGAAAAGCTACAATGGCACCACATGACTGCCGAGGAAGATCCTGTCACGTGACTGAAAAGCTACTAAATGCCAGAGGCAGGCCAAAAGGTCATTAAATGTGTGAGTGGCGTCTGTCTCCTCGTCTCACGGCTGTGTGGGGATTTGATTTACTTCCACGAGTCAGAAAGGCGTAGAAAAGGCAACTTATCAAACAACCCGTATCAATGGGAAAAACTATGAATAAGCATTATTTGTTTCATAACACTGTTGAATCAATGGTGCAATGAAGCGCTATAAGCCCACAATCCTCTCTGATAATCTGACCGCACGGCCTGTGAATCGGCACAAGGCCCTGAATCAGTCACAGTGGGCGAGGTCTGATACGTAAGTAATCCAGCGAATGGTTTCCCGCCCCGTGGAGGTCCATGACAGCTGGACCCGACTGACCGAAGGAAAGCCCCCCGACAAGCAGGGAGCTCTCCAACAGTTAGTCTGCCTCCTTACTGACACTGTGACCCAATGCTGCAGGAGGAACCGGGTCAGTCAGTGTCAAACACAGTCTGAGCCAGAGCGTGAGACAATGAGAGAATAATAGTCTGAGGGGCAGAACCACCCCCCCCCTCCCCCCCCCCTTCACCTCTTTACTGCCACGTCAAGTCCAGGCCACAAGCCACGAGATGTTCTTGGCCCACATGACGGGGCTCCTACTGGGTTACTGAAAGTCAGTCCCACAGAGCGGTCTGGAAGTTCACCACACAGTCCGCCAACTATTTGTTTTTGTTTTTGAACCCAGGTATTATTCAAGAAAAGAACAGCCCTTTGTCCACTTTATAGGATTTAAGGTAATGGAGTAATACGAAGGGAGAGGAACATTTATATACTTGGAAGTAAAAAAAAATGACTCCAACTCAACAGCCTGAGCAAATTATCTCCAGCTAGGAGTCACGGATTTAAAAATCAGCTCTGATCATTGAGGAGGTTCTTCTGCACTTTGTGTTGTTGCATCTGATCTGACAGAATATAGCAAACAGCTTCCAATAAGTTACAATTCAAGCCCATCCCAAAATAAAAGGTCTGTTTTCGGACCTTCTCCCGAGAAAGGTAGTGTGCTGTGAAGCTGTTCATGAAAGCTACGTTATGTTGGAAAGGTGGAGCTTGTAAATCAGACAAACGATTGCAGAGTAAAGCTTCTTTTTGCTTCTTGTGGCGGCAAGTGATTTGAGCAACAAAGTGAGTTTCATCGAATTGAATACTTTTCCCCATGATCCCCCAAAGTCTCAACTGCACCGTTCTAACCTCTTAAATCCCAACGTCCAACAAGGGCCATTAAAAAAAAAAAAAAGCATTCCGTGATGCCATTTGGCTCCAAATGCACACGTTCCGCTTGTGTCGCCTCCCTGCTGACAAAGAGTCGGAGGGAGAGCCGTGAACATGAGAGCGCTGCACAAAAAAGGGGGGAAACGGTATCAAGCTCCAGAGGTCACAGAGCAGGTGTACGGCTACCGGGCAGGATGAGAGGTCAAAGGGTCAAATCCTTCTTTAAACTTGATTCGATTGCACCACGTTGAATAAACAGATGACACTGATTGGTCTCTGGTTTCCGGTAGTAACGTGCAGATAGTGACACACTAAACGGCAGCCCCCAAACCCAAACATGATCCCATTTTCATTTGTAGTCGCAGTCAGAAAATCACACATGAGCGAGACTGTAAAGCGTCGTATGAAACGCTGCCAGAGGGGGGGGGGGGGGGTTTAACGAAGTGAGAAGCCACATTGAGTTTGCGATGCTTCGTATAACTTTACGAAAATTTGCCAACGAAAACAAGTGTAACGTCGGAAACGTCATTACGGAGGTGACGGCGGCGTACTTAACAGCTCAGGCTTTAACTGCACCGGGTCCGAGCCGCCTGAGACCCCCGAGAGACCCGAGCGCCAGCTCTCAGAGCAATTACCCCTGCAGACGGGGGTAACAAGTGTTAAGGCTTTTTACCCAGAAGGCTCGGAGGAAGTGGCACGGGAGCAGTCGGAGACCCCGCGCCGTCTGCAGCGTCTCACTCGCCGTGGCGAGGAAGCACAGCCAGACCATTCAGAGGGAGGGGGGGGGGATCAAAAGCTTGCTGATAGCTGCTGGTTATTGACGCGTCATGCCCTTTTCTTCTTGCCCCGGGGAACACCGTTTATCCAATTTATTTCAAATCACCGCGCAGCATGCGGTCCCCCCAAACCTCAGCGGCGAGGGCCTGAGCGCTGAGATCATTTGTGCTCCTAAAAAGCTGCTCTCTGTCAGATAAATAAAAAGGAGGCGGGGGGGGGGGGGGGGTAACCAAGGGCCTTTCATCATATCAGCAGGATTTAGGCAGGGTTGTCTCATTCAGGGTTTACAGCAGAAACTTGCTGCAAACCACCGGACTTCTTTATCACTTTATTACTCTTCCTACAGTGGCCCATCAGGGTTCCACCATCCCTGACTGGACTGGACCGGGTTTGGGAGTTTCCTCAGTTTGTGTCGCGTGATTCTCAGCATTCGGGACCATTCTCTCATACGGACTTTGGCACTCACCATCATCCAGGTACATCTGGTCCAGCTCCTGCGGTTCCTGTTTGATGTTGACAGCCAGCGCCGGCGGGCTGCCGTCCTCCTGGAGGGAACCGCGCCCCCTCGGGGGCCCCTTGGGGTGCTGCTGAGCCCCCGCCGGGCTGGCGTCGCCGCCGCCCGTCTGGACCGGCGTCACGCAGACGGCCGGAGAGAAAGGGCCGTCCGTCGGCGTGGAGGGCTGCGAGGTCGGGGGGGAGGAGGAGGAGGAGGAGCTGCTGGGAGGGTAGAAGCCGGGCGGCTGGTAGCGCCCGGGTGTCTCCTGGATGATGGAGACGTGAGAGGTCGGCGCCCGTGGGGCCGGGGGTTGGACTTGCTGGGGGGCGCCGGGGAGGAGCGCGGAGAAGGCCGGCGGCGACAGGTCGTGCAGCTTGGGGCTGGTGCTCGGAGACGGCGAGGCCGGCAGAGGGGGGGGCTTGCCTTCCACGCCGACAGGGTAAGGCCCGCCCACCGGGCACGGCCTGAGGTCAGAGGTCATCATCTGGGTCATGACCTGCGGGGGGAAGTACGGCTTGGGCTGCAGGGACAGGCCGCGCTGGCCGCACAGCAGCGGGGCGTCGAAGTCGTCGCGTGGCTCCATCTTTATCGTCGGCGCTGGGGAGGGACACCAAGGAGAAAGCAGAAGCTAAATGAGCGAAGACAGATTCCAGCCTTCCTGCGAGTGTGACTTAGCGAGTGGGTTTGTGGCTAGGAGACCCGCTGCCAAACAAACACTCTCATCAATGAGACTCTGTGTCTGGGCCCCAGCTCTCCCACCCTGCTGAAAATATTTAGAAAAGTAGAAGAAAAAAAAATGAAAAGAAAAGGGATGAGTCATCAACACGAGGACACATCCAGCTGCCTCTATAATAAAACGCTTGTTTTCTTTGGACTCTGCTCCGGTGCTAATACCTACAAATGTGAGATATGCTGCTGCAACAGCAGGGTTCGGCAATTTAAAGTGAATTACAGCTCGCTCGTTGAGACCGAGAGAGAAGTTTAACTGAACGTGAAAGCTGCTCCCCCCCCCCCCCCCCCCCCCCGGCCTTTTTCTTCACAAAATGTGTCTGAATAGGACAAAATCTAGGTTGAGGGTGTTGGTTAGCGGACAAAGTGAGAACGAGAGCCCCCGGACGCCACATCAGCGTCCAACAAGCACCTCAGGAAGCGACAGGCGGGATCTGACCCAGAGCTTCTTCACTGCTTCTCAGAATTGGATCAATTTCCTCATTCCTCCTGTGGTGAAACATTGCGATATGAAGCCCGTGCTTGGAATCAAAGCGGTACTGACAAATGAATCAGAATTCTTTCTTCCTCCTGCGTTTCCACATCTTATTTCCCGGCATTGAATCGACGTGCGAGGCCCCCATTGGGTTTGCATGGCCTTTCCCGATGCTGACTCACTTCATTTTCTACTCGTTTAGTTATCTATCTTTACCAAAATAAATCTGCAACACCTGCCGCTGCAAAGAAAAGTGACGAGACAGAGAGTTTAGAGAATAAAATTCTGCCTTTTTTTTCCCTCCAAGTGTTTCACCCATTTCACTTCTCTTGATTGTGGAGCAGGATTTGGGAGACACTGACTGGGCGAGCCGTCCTCTCCAGGTCCCTGCCCTCCTTTACGCTCTCTGCATCCCGAGGACAATGCACCGCCTTCACAGCGGGGCACTTGGTCGCCCACGTCCAGGGTCGGGGCCATTTCGCTTGAATCACCTCTTTGAACCGCCCACTGGATTTTTCTGCTCCAAGCCCCGAGCGCAATTAGCAGTGGTTTCTCCATTTCAGTTGGAGGGTCAGTGTTTATATTTAGCTTGGCAATAGGTTCCCTTCTTCAAATGACATGCCTTTCCCATGCCCATAACCCCCACCCACCCACCCCACAGTAACCTCCAGGTATGGAAAAGAACAGATTTTATAGATTTTATTTGTGTCCTTTTTAACAATGTAGGAATAATAAGGTTGCTTTGTTCCTCCCTAGCAAACCACCAGACGAGGGGGAATACCAAGGGTTTTTTTTTCTTCTCGCCTTCAGATGTGAAACGCTGGCTAAAATGTTCCTCATTAGACTCCGGGGTCTGAAAGGCAGACGGACGAGTGGTGGAGTGGCCGAGAAGTAAAAGGAAGGCGGAGTAAGCAAAGACGTGCTGATGGCTTCGAGGTAATGGGGGGGGGGGGGGGGGGGGTTCTCTGCTCGTAGGACCATCCAATGTGTGCCGGGTCCTGCTAACGTCCACCTCTCAAATCAAACAGTTACTTAAAGGCAACAGGAGAAGCAGTTGAACTCTTTCAAATCAAAGCGGAGGCCTGGGCAGTGGGGAGGTGTGAGGATGAGGAGGAGGAGGAGGAAGAGATCTTTACCACTGGCAGGGACGTAAGTGAAGCGCTGGTACTGGCTTCTTTTCCTCTTGCCATTGCAGACGTAGAAGTTGACGTGGACCGGAGCGGAGAGTCTTTGGCTCCGATACGGAGGGATTTCAATGAGTAGCGAGTTCTGAAACAAACATAAAAAAAAATCAAATTAAGAAATCTATTCCTGTAGTTTGTATCAGCAAACAAATCAAATTATATTGTAACACTTATTGTATTGTGTAAATCTCTCATTCAACTCATGGAATAAGGTTTTCACCAAGTCGCATTCTATCTTTTTGTAATTATTTAAAGTGAAATTGATGACACAATCTCTATTGGTCATTTTGGAATCCTCTCATCCGTAAAGAAATCACAATGTGAGAAAATACAATTTGCATCCAAAACAGGAAACTGAGTTTACCCATTACTCTCATTTATAGATCAACAGATTAATTCTTTGGTGCATTGAAGGCATTTTTGGTGTTTTATGGTGGAGAAAAAATATTTTTCTTTTTGAACACAATGCTGCTGTTTTGCTCTTGAGGTGCTTCTCAGTATACAAATCTGTTTGTGTACTTAATGTGCGTTTCTACATCCCGTCTTAATATCAACGGTGTGCATTGTTTAAAAGGAATAGTTAATTTGCCTTTTTTTTTTTTAAAGGGTTACATTTAGATCCACCAATGAATCAATTCATTTCAAACTCAGCTGATTTTAGTTGTCTTATTTTCTTCTTCTATTTATTAATTTTCCTTCTTTTCGCCTGTTCTTAAGTTCTTAAGTCATAAACACTTCCAACTTCGGAAACAGATCATCCCAATGGTCGTTTCCTCCCTTGACACATCGGGGCTTCCGTAGTATTGTTTCTGTCTTGCAGGTCAGCAGAGAGGATGTGAGGCCTGGACTGAACCGGTCCTCCTGAGCCTGGAGTTGTGTGTGCTGATAGTTTATTTGTCCTGCTGCCCGAGGAGCGACCACTTCCATGGACCCCAACCGGAGAGGATGTTTAAGTCTGTGCTGCTCAGTAGGGAGGGAGGAAGCAGGGCCGGGTCTAGGCAGGGGCAAGAGGGGTCCTGGCCCCCCTCAAATAAATGTTGTGCCCCCTCAAACTTGCCTGTCTAGACCCGGCCCTGGGAGGAAGCCATCTGTCTCCCAAATGGGTGGATGGAAGACGGCCCCCGGTCTCGACTATCCATGGTGAGAGCTGACGCGTGAAAACACAGCCGTCGCTAAATGAATTGAAACCAGACGAGGCTTTTCAACGACACGATCTTCGTCTTCAGAGAATTAACCGATAAAAATGGATACGTTTCGCACTGCGTCAAGCTGTAACTGAGTGGGACGGGGAATATTTGCAGCGCTGCTGTCCAACACGTCGATCCGTACTCGTAAAAAAAAAAGCGCATTGGGTGACATCATAATCCGTCACTTTGAAAGCTTCACGTCCACACGTGTTGTTTTTAGGAAAGTCGTGGAGTTAGTGGCGCAATCCACCGAGACCTTCTCAACCCGGCAAAAGAAGTTTCTCTCGGGTGGAGGGAGGAAGACGACACGTGACAAATTGAGGATGAAGGGGCGTTCTGGGACCCCCCCCCCCCCCCAATCCCCCCATTTCAAGGCCATTTCACCAGGGGGAAGAGGGGAGGAGGAGGAGGGGGGGGGGGGGGCGGGGGGGTGTTCGTCAGGCCGTGCAGGTGACGGAAGCGGTGAGGTATTCTGACTTAGCCGTTTGGTCGGCGTTGCGGCGGAGCAGCAGCCGCCGAGGTCAAACCTGGCCACGGCAGAGTCTGTGTTTGAGATGGGACCGGTCCAGCAGACTGGGCTGAGAGGGGAGGGGGGGGGAGGGAGGCCCTTTGTCTATTCAAGCAGACAAGACGAGTCCCAGCAGTCACTGTGTATATATATGTGTGTGTGTGTGTGTGTGTGTGTGTGTGTGTGTGGGAGAAAGTGTTTGGCAGTGCGAAGACACTGAGAGCAGGTGCAGCGCCTCAGACACGGACACCCTCTAATCCCCTCGTCTGCCTCCCAGACTCCCACCTACACGTCTCTCCTCCTCTCTCTCTCTCTCTCTCTCTCTCCCCCTTTCCCTCCCTCTCTCTCTCTGTGTGTGTGTCCCAGTCCAAGATGGGACCCACTGGTGAGCTCAAACTGAGGGCTGAGGTTGAACTTTTGAAGACCTTTTTGAACACAACGCTGCCGTTTCGCTCTTGAGGTGCTTCTCAAGATACAAATCTGTGCGTTTCTAAATCCAATGTTCTGATGTTCTGATGCATTGTTTAAAAGGAATAGTTAATTAGCATTTTTAAACCACCCTGAAAAGGGTTACATTTAGATCCACCAATGAATCAATTCATTTCAAAACTCTGCTGATTTTAGATGAGTGACTTAAGAACAGGTGTGAAGGAAGGTTTCAGCTGGGGTTACACACATGATCCTTGTTCTTTCAGGTGTTTGTTGTTGTAATACTTGTGTCAGACACAAGAGGCTGAGGGGCACCACTGAAGCACCTCATGTTCTAAAGTAAATACATATGCACATTACTAACCGGAGGAAAACACGAATGCTTTGCGCAATATCTGGAAGGTGGTGTTTTGAGAAAACAATACACACGAGTCGTTTTTTCCATTTCGTGGAAGCTTCCCTACGATTTGCTTAGTTTTTTTCATGGGAAGGCCGAACGTGTTTCGCCACTTCACGTCGAGCTAAACGTCTGAGAACAGCTGCGTCGTTGTCAGCGCTTTTAATCCTGAGATGAGACACCGATTGGTCACGACGACGTATCACTTACAGGCTTCGAGGCGTCTCTGTCAACCTTGGCCTCGGTCTCCCAGAGGTGGTGACCATCTGAAGAAAAGAGAGAAAGGGGGGAAAAAAAAAGGTTACGTGATGACAAAATCTGAAAATAATCCACCTACTTGGCTCCCAACAGAAGTGAAGAAACGCTGTGAGCGATGTTATTATTATCCGTGAGATCAGGGATAAATTAAACAGCCACACGTCATGCTGTCTGCTGACCCGCCACTCGTGGCCTCGCATCCTGGGACAGAAACACACACGCAGGAATCTGAGCCGAAATCCCCAAAAAGGGGAGAAAAAAAACAGCAAGGAGATGAGCGACCTCTTTTGACTCGACTTGCTCGCAGTGTGGAACATCTGCTGCTCAACTTACTTCTCCGCTTCTCGTAGGACTCTGTCTGTGATCCCCATATGATGACGTGTTTTTTTTTTTCTCCCTTATCTTGCTACAATAAAGAGGATCGGGGCTCTGAAAAAGGACATTTGAACCGGCGGGAAGCTGAGAAGTAAAGAAAAGTTGATTTGTCCTTCTGCCCAGTGAGGTACACGTGCAGCGAAACATTTTTACACAGAAGCAAACCATTGCAACGTCTTAAGGACTCTTGACTCGTTTAAAGTCCCAATGAAAACACTGTAAAAAATAAAGCTTCGTGGCAGGGAGAAGAGGTTCAAGCCGTGGCCCATTTTCCCTTGAAGATATGCGGCTGCCTGCAGTTTGATGAGTGGACTGTTGGCGTGGAGCGGACAGCCCGCTGCAGAAGGAGAGGCGTCGTGAGGTGGCAGAGACGGAGGAGCTGCAGCTTGGCACTGACAGCTTCTATTATGTCTGAGGAGACACTGGAAGGCGGTTTTCCTTTCCTTTCCCCACCCCCCCCCCCCCACAGTGTCCCTCAGCTTTGGAGCACAGATTCAGCTGCTGCTCTCCAGAAAGAAGCAACGTCGTTAGTGTCCAGGTTTATGAAGTTAAAGTGTTGTTTTCTGCCATGAAGCCACGTTGTATATAAAGTATTGCTCCTTGCACTGCATTCAAGGGGCCCTCACTTGATTGACAGGCTTCCGAACGTGAGCCCTTCATTGAACTCAGGGAATGCGACAACCCTTTTCTTGTCTTGAACACATATTTTTTAGTATACACTATTACATACATGTCCACGAGGCAGCAAAGGCTGCTCTCATGTCCTGGACTTTTAAACAATTTTTTATTTTATACAATTCTGACTTAGACAACTAATCAAATGCTTTCTAAAGCAACTCTGCCTTTTAAAGAATATTGGGGACTAAAACCTTGGTGTATATCTGATTCTTCACTTGGGGTTCCTCCACAGGAGGCAGACATGTTTTTCAGATCTCCCTCTCTGTGTCTCTCTCACATCATTATCAAATCAATAAAGACACTGACAAATCTAATTCAGCACTTTATTTTCTGTGCCTGGCTTCCCGTTGCCAGGAAACTTCTTGAGAGACGAGAAGCTCTGAATGCGTGGGCAGTTTGTGTTTGAAAAGAGCGAAACGGATAATTGATAACCACGGAATGTAATTGATAACCACGGAACGTAATTGATAACCACAGAATGTTCCAGAGTTTTAGAGCAACATCTGCACAGCGCCTGCAGCGATTCCAATGAAAAAAAAAAAAAAAACTTTACTAGCAGTCGCTCTCCGGCTCCCCTCCTACCCACTTTCAGCTCAATATGGTTTCTGTCTCCCTGGCCCACTGTGCTGGATGAAGTCCAATATTATCAAAGTCTAAAACCACCCCGACCGTATAAACCCAGTACCCCTTCTCCAGCTCTCCCCACGCCCAAGCTCAACTTGCCTTGGCTCCGGTCCCGGCAAGAACTCTTCGTGAGCAGAGGTCTACACAAACAGACACACACAGCACAGCGCTGGGGATCAAACAATACACAATACGGTTATTTGTCATGTCGCGGGTATAAAAGGGAATCAAACGGCGCCTTGTGCTCCTTAATTGGGTCTGGGTGGAGTAAAACGTCGGTGCCCAGAGTGAAAGAGCGGGCTGGCGGCTGCCCAAGACCTCATAACGTAGGGTAAACACAAACACATGCTCTACCCGGGGCCCGGGCCGGGCCTGTGCGGCCCGCTGAAAGGGTTCCCTTGTCCTCGCGCTGATGACTGAGACTGAGACCGAGAATCCTCCTTCCCGCCCTGGAACCACGTGGACGCGTTGGACGCCTTCAGCGCGGCGGCGGCGGCGCCTTCCTCCCTCCTCCGCAACGTCATCTGGACTCCAAAGCGGGGGCTTTCAACGCGAAGGAGAAACCGTGGGGATTCTCGAATGGTCCCGCGAGTTTTATGAATCACGCACCGTTATTTATAAAAGACATATTCCCCGCTGTTTATGTGGCCGTAATGGACTTGTTGATGAAAACGGCCATTGTTCTCACAAGTGTCAGCGGCGGCCAAACCACCGAGCAGCTCGGTGTGGAAGGCATTGTTCTATCAGTGGGAAGGAACCGACCTATTGTCGGCCGCCCTTCCCACCGAAGCGGAGCCAACTCATCGCGGCCCCCCCCTCCCCACCACCCCCACAGCTCTCGTGATGGTTATGTACAGTTTTCTACAGGTAATTCCAGGTGCCCTCTGGCAGCAAGGTCCCTGGAAGGTCCAGGTCCGGCGGACAACGATTAGACACAATTAGACACGACCTCATCTGCTCACAAAAAGATGCACAGGTGGGGGGGGGCAGGGGGGGTCATGGTCATTCCCATGTCCTGTAAAACGGAGCAGATGTGAAAGAAAGTGCTTTTCCCACAAGAGGGTCTTCTCCTCTGCAAGGCCTCATTCTACTGGAATTAAGCCATTATCAATCCCAGTGGCATCCCTTAATTATAATAATAATAGAATAATAATAACACTGATGATAACACTGAAGAACACACGGCTTATTCATACACTTGAATCAGCCACAACTGAATTTATATTTCTTTACATTGAATTTCGGTTATCCTATAAAAAGCCTACAGTTGTACCTCTCCATAATAATGAAAAAAGTTGAATTGTCACTGTCCAAATTTGGTGATTTGGACATTTTTAGGATCTACACCCCAGTTTTTCATTTTCAGGTGATTAAAATGCTTTTGGAAGAAAAAAAATCACACTCTCTTTCTTTCTCACACAATCTTTTTTCTTTTTACCTTTTGGCCCCTTTAGCCCTTTTCTTTCAGTAGATAAATTCGATCTTCCAGCACACCCCAGACGACTAAAACCACAGAAGAAGGCAGAGGTGAATTAAGGACAGGAGGGCCTGATTCCCCACTAAGTGGAGCGAGTGTGACTTATCAGGGACAACATCTTCTGTGCCGGACCCGGGGAAATGAAAGCGAGGTGAGAGATCGAGCCGGGTTTGGATTACAGGCCGATGTCTGCAGTGCAGTAATCTCTTATGACTCATCGGCTGTAACCAGGAGTGACAGCCGAACTGATGCTATCTCGCGCTATTTCCATCGGGGCGGCGTCGAGGTTCGGGGGAGGCAGGAGGCCCGGGACGTGCGGCTACCGCTTTCGGAGGATGCTCCCTAGCCGAGGAGCAGGTGACAGTGGGCCTCTTTAAAAGAGGGTCCCAAAACACACACCATGTGTCACCACCCCCCCCACAAATGAACCCCTCGTTCTAAAGCGTCTTAAGGCAGGGCGACCCGTCCTGGGTATGATGATTGGAGCAAAACGGACAGTGCCGAGTGAAGTAACACTATAGGCTTTTTTAACGCCAAATTCGAAAATACTATAGTATGTTACACTATACTTTAAGCATACGAATGAGTTGTTTTGCTTGTAGCTGTAATTGTGTCTCAGTGACGCCGTGTGACCCCCCCCGGCATCGATGACGCCACCACTCCTCCCGACTGCGTCTGTTTACCCGTCTATTTATAGGGAAAGCAGGTGTAACGAAGACCCGGCGTGATCCACGGGGAGGTCGCGGCCCGCAGAGTCGATTAACTGGCGGCACACAGCACGCGCAGCTGGGATAAGGAGGTTGAAGGATGGGGGGGGGGGGGGGGGGGGGGAGGGAGCAGGAGCAGCGGTGTGGAAGCCTGGCCCCAGGGTGTTTCCATGCTAGGATTGCCCAGGAATCTGACGCCGGTGCCAGACTCGGGGGGGGGAACCCTCATAAAAAAAAACAGAGAGTCCAGAGCCGGCACATGGCCCCCGGGGGCGGCCGGACTGGACCAAGAGAACCGGAGCAGCTGCTGGGCCTCAGCACTCACGCTAACTCAAATTTCTGGTCATTCCTTTGTCTCTGCTGCTATTGATTGGAGTTAATTGTTCCCCCATCCCCCCCCCGAACCCCGATGTCATCTGGTAGGTGATTGAGTGAGAGACTCTGTAAGGGCTGTAAAAGGAGTTAATACAAATGGGACAACACATCATGTCACCATGACGACGATAACAAATATTTATTTTCCTCCCTGATTCTGGGCTCTTTCCTCATAAGATGAGAGGTCATTTCAAATAATGTTTTTACTTTTTAGCTTCAAGGATAAAACTGAATGTTTGTAGAATAAATGTTTCAATATTATGAACGTGTGCACACGCCAATTCTATGGTTTCTTTTTTTTTAAAGTATCCTCGGTTTCGTTTCATCAAGATTTCAACTATTAATCCAGGATTCATGTTTCTATTTGTTCATGTCAAATACTTTTTAAAGTATTTAGTTTTAAACTTTTTAAGATTTTAAATTTGAATTTAGAATATTCTAAAATGACTGAATTCTTCTGTACAGATTTCATTTTGGTTAATGTATCTTAACAGTGTGATTTAAATGTATACTTTGATTTACTTGATCTACAATATTATTGTACGAAACATCCCTGGTCTCCCCTCTCCTCATCAGCTGCTGAAACGCTCATCCTCACCTTCATCACTCATCCTCACCTTCATCACTCATCCTCACCTCCACCCCCTCCCGACTGTACTGTAACAGCAGCCTGTACGGCTCACCCACCCTTCAGAACTCTCCCACACTGGAGGTCACATCACCCCCGTCATGTGAAACCTCCCCCTTTCTCTCCGTACAGCGCAGAATCCACTTCGAGATGACTCTCATCACACATGAAGCCCTCCACAACCTCATAGCTGTCCCACCTCCTGCATCGGCCCACCCCCAACCCCAACCTCCGATCGGCCGACGCCAGCCTCCTCACCCCCCATGATGCTATCCATTTTATTCCTGTTGTTTTCACCATTCCGTTGTACAATTACAATGCTGGAGGGGTTATGGGAGGGGGGGGGGGGGGGGGGGCCACAATGTGAGGCTTCCCTCATATTTTCTGTTTAGCTTGTATTTTGTGAAAGGGTCACGGCACGGATGGGTCACACGTGTTCTGCCTCGGCCCGAATGCACCTCACGTGGCTTCGCTGAAGCTAATCAAGGGAATTGCTGTTTGTAAACCTGCCGGTATCAACATCTGGGAGCAGTCCCTTCTCCCTCCAAACCGGCTTAAAGAAAGAAAAAAGGAACAAATACCGAGCCATGGAGCGCGCGCGCGCACACACACACACGCACACACTCTGCTGAACAGGCAATGGAAACTTCTGTAAATGTAAATCTGCTGGGTTAAAAATGGCGCATTAATGTGCTCCACATGTGGCACTCTGGCAGGACGGAGGATATTTTGACGGCGGGGGGAAGAGAAGGGAGACAGGAGGCAGTCCTGGGGTTTCTCCAACAACAGAGAGGGAGACACACACACACACACACACACACACAAACACACGTCCAGAACTCCTCCTATTTTACCTTGAGCCTTTTCCACAAACACCACTTTGGAGTCGTGCTGGAAGTTGTGTCCGTCGATGTTCATCCTGTCCCCCCCGTGGGCAGGACACGTCTCCAAGCTGCGCTTGTCCACCAGAGGCAGCTCCTGGGCGGATCTCTGGGCTGTGGGAGGGGGGGGGGGGAAGTGAGACGGGCCTCACGGTTCAGCAAACACACACCCACTCCCCATGCAGACCTGAGCATCCAAGCTCACAAAAGCCTCCAGCTCTTTATGTTTTTTTTCCCCCCTCAAATTATGGAGGATGTTCTTCTCACTTTTTGGTTTCAAGAGTGAGTATAAATTAGTATTAAGAGTAGGTTGTTGTTTTTTTTCTAATGAAAATGACCTGCTGTAAACGTCCATCTAAATGTATGGCTCCTTCTTTCATGCTGATTGACTGGGAGACAGAATCAGCCGCCCCGCGCTCTGATTTTGATAAAACTCAAATTCTCGTCTGTTTTTGGAAACCATGAATCACTCCCACATTTCTCCATTTCCTTCTGCCTCAGTCACACACAGACGGAATTTTGGTCAGAAACAATTGCTTTGTGGCAGTTGTTCAGAAAGTAACAATGGTCTTTTTCAAAGGGTCGACATCATGGTTTAACTACTGTCTTTCATTTAAGTCATCAGACGTAATCTCCGTGGCAGCTCTTGCTTGCTGGAACCACACAAAGTGGTTGATCTGCCCCGACTGAAAAGGGTCAACTCTGGTGCAGAGTCAATAAAGTCTAGGCCCACATTGACTTTACCCGGACAAACACTGTGGCGTTCACACGCACCGGCAGTTACGATGCTGCACACATGAACTACTTCTTCTATCGGCTGGTCTAGTGTTTATCTTTTAAGAAAAAGTCAATTGTAAGCTGTTTAACTATTTACTGCTTTTGTCTTTTTTTCACCGCACTTTTTTTATTAAATAATTGTCTTAATGTAATCAACAGTGGAAATTGAAATGTACCTCCCGTGTCTTCAAAATGTGTTGAAATACAAAAACAGTAATCTTATTCTCTAAATAACGTTTTTAGAGCCAGAGATCTTTTTTTAACCGCATAAATCGATGAAGCCTCATGGGATCATCGTCGTGGATACGGCATCAGTCAGTTGCCATATGGAGTTAATTACACTCTAAATCTGTGCAGCGTTCACTAGTCCTCTTGAGGCAAAACAGCGACGTTTGCGTCGGTTATTTCTATGACGTCAAGACGGATTTGATTCACAATGCAGCGCAAATAAAAAATAAAGCGGGGCCCTTGCATCCCTGCCACCACGAAAAGGGCGGCTAAATATACACATGTAAAAGCCATTAGATAAATATATAAAAAGCTTTCCATAGATTTGAAAGATATACGAGATAATTCCATTAAACAAATATTAGATTGATATTTAGAAAGCTTTAAATAAATATTTAAAGGATTGAGATAAATCGGTGTAAAGAACTATATTAAATATATTGGATAAATAACCAATCAGAGGTGAACTCACAGCACTCGATGGGGTTGGATGAAACCTGCAAGGACAAGGTCCTCCCCGTGGCCTGGCCGATGTGAGCTCTGAACACCATCCTCACGCGCGTGTTCTTGCGCCCGATGTCCGTCTCCCCCTTCCTCAGCTCGATGTCCGAGTTGCGCAACTTCAAGATCCCTGCGCAGTCGATTCTGTGTTTGTGACGGAGTGAAAAGAAGGTCCGAGTCTGTGAGTCCCCGCGAGGTGAATCACGTGAATGAGGTGTCACGCACTCTCGCAGCTAATCAGCCTGTGATCGATGCAGCATTCAGTATTTCAGCCAAAACAAACAGCAACGCCAGCAGGAGGTCAACGCCGCTAACACCCCCCCCCCCGTCCAAGCACTTTCCCCTCAGGGCGTCCACTCGTGGGTGAAAATTGAATCCTACAGAAACAACATTCATCACGAATGATGCTCGTCTTTCACAAATCTTACAACCACCAAAGTAATGGTTTGTTTTACAGCTACAAAGTTCTCTTTACACACTTAATAAAGGTCCCCCATCCTCCTCCTCTTACCTCCTGTCTGCAACGGTTTACCACTTAAACGCCTCGAGCCTCTCATAAGAGGTGCTCTCACTTGATCTATTAAAGAGCAATTAATCGGATTCCTCATACAGGCTTCATTTCATATGATCACGATTGAGGATGAATAACTTTTTGACCATGAATCACTATTTCAAACCTAGCAAGGCCTGTGGCACATGTGTCAGGAGGAACACGTCTCCCACAAACCCCCTGGGAGGTGTCCGAGGCGCGTCCCCCCGTGGGAAGAGGGAGAGCGTACCCACAGCTGAAGGCTAGGGGGGAGCTTATGTGTTAAATTCATTAAACGCAGGAAAAGTGCTGAGGCTGCTGCCTGAGGCTCAGATAGAAATCCCTGTTAGCAACCCAGAGCATCTCCATCTCCTGGCAGAAATGGGATATCATATTCAAATCAATCTTTGCATGAGGGCGCAATGACCTGAAACTATAAACTGTTGTGTTTTGTTTAGCACAGAATGATCGTTTTGCTATTTAAACAGGGAATACTTTTCACTTGATGACTTGTCTCGACCATAGACAAAACTAATGTTGGGGATATATCAAGCGAGGAGTCGTTTTTGAATGGACTTCTATATCATTTTTGCAACTTGAATATTATTTTTTGCAACAAAAGGAGTCGCCCCCTGACGGCCAGTAAAAAGGATGCAAGTTGAAGAAAATCCCGAACTGGCTTCACTTCACAGCCGGCGACCTGGAGAGGTCTCAGAAGACCCGAGACCCGACTGTGACCATCGAGTGTCTTAATGCTCTCAAGTTACTTCAGAAAAGTCACCAATACCCCCCCCCCCCCCCCGGTACTCACACGGCCCGCATGTTGTTCTCCGGCAGCAGTGGGATTTCCAGGATCTTGGTGTTGTTGTTGTGCAGGGCCTCGTGGCTCGGCGTGGACACCGTCTTGCCGGTGATGCGGTGCACCTGGTAGAAGGCGTGGGGCCTCAGCAGCCGGTCGTCGGCCGTGCCGATGAACAGCTGCAGGGTCAGAGGCTCGCTCTCCGTGTAGCCGTGGAGCTGAGAGTGGATGACGAGGAAAGGGAAGACACGGTTGCGGGTTAAGCCTTCGCATCCTCTACACGAGAAAAAAAAAAGAAAGAAGAAAGATCCTCCACTTGCAAGAAGAAGGTCTTTCAGAGGTCAGGCCCCTCGGCTTTCAACAATCACCCCTTTCTTCAATGGCCTGAGTACACTTCCTCCATCAGTCAACGTTGGGCCTCCCAAGATGTTGATCCTGCAGTAGCCTAACCTCAGCGGTGGTGGAAAACCACCCACGGGGGGGGAGCGGTGTTGTGCTTTGAGACAAGACTAAAGCTAGTGTTTCAGAAACGTCTTAAGTCGTGTGGTTCCTACTGAGCCGTTATCAGTAAAAGGATCCCGGGCCGGGGGGGTTGGAGTTGAAGACGGCGCAGAAATGCCGCCTTGCCCGCGGCAACCAGCTTCAAAAGCACTCCCGGACCTCCCTCGGTGTTGCTCGACAAGAGGCCCTCCTGCCGTGATGACCTCAACCCGCCAAACTGCCGAGTGCCGCCACGAAAGCCCCGAAGCCACAGGGCGAAACCTGAGCAGAGCGGCGACGCGCCGTGAGAGAGCGACGCCGTGTTATCCCGAGGAGAGCGCGGTAATCCACGCGTAGATGTCAAACCAATTCGAATAAGAGCGGAAAAGGGGGCAACACATAAGACTGTGCTGAATGATATCATTCATTTACTGTGTAAATCGGCACATATCTCATTTGAGAGGCGGAGCTTATTGTGTTACATCTTGGAATCCGTTTCACACAGTTATTAAATAAATATATCAACCCGGTATGTGAATAAACATACAATATCAGCTATTCAGTTTTAGCGATATAGCACATTCCATTATAAATACAAATGTAATAAAAATATAGTAATAAACACTAAAAAAAAGTTTTCTAAGATATTGGTTATCAAAAAGTATCTTTTTCATTCCCAGTCAGTCAGTCAGTTAAAATAATATTAATTGTTTTAATGACTTAATGTTCAAATTCATGCAATAATAACTTTGAAACTGCTTAATTACAAAACATAGAGACCAGTCTTCTCAATGCATTTAGCTAATACATAGGCCTATAAAAAAGGAAAGATAACTAAAATAATCATAATCATAATACTCATAAATAATGGCCTTCTGGGTCAAATCGCGCGCGCAAAGTCAGCGTCCGTGCGCCAAGGTGTCCAGGGGAAGAGCGCCCACAACGAGGGTGAAAGCGCCGGACCGACGTGATTGGGAGGAGGATCCCTGTCGGGTTTTAAGAGCCCTGTGTGTGTGTGTTTGTGTAAGGAAATGGGCTGCTGCCTAGCAATGCTGTTTATTTAGGCAGCAGGAAGTAGGGTGATGAAGCGAGGAAGCCGGCTCACACGGTTACGTTCAAAACAGTGATTACAAGCAGATTGCTGATTATGTGCTTTGAATTATTATCAGCGCAACATTCAAAGCAAACGCGGATAATCACAGCCGATAAATGTCTGAGCGATTTCAGCTGCTTTTTTGATCGCTCCCAAACTTTGCCTCTGGGAAGGCGTCTGTGTTCACTTCGGCACTACCGTCTATCATCGGGAGACGTGATATTATCTCAGCAGCAACCCTGGAATCAGGGAACTTTTTTCATGCTCCGAAAAGTATTTTTCATAAAACAGCTGCAGCCGACGACAGTTGTGATTTTTTTTTTTTTTCCAGAGCAATTAAATCTGCCCGATACCGCTCCATGTGAAGACTGCTGGCTGGATTCGGCCTGCACTCCCCAGTTCATATCATCACCCACAAGAGGAATGCCGAGCCTGTGGCTGCTCGAAGCACCAGAGGGGAGGAGAGAAGGGTGAGGGCCGCCGGGGCTCCCCCTCTATTCAGAAGTATATGTATTATATATATATATAAGCATTTGGACTCTTTTATTCAATGGTTAGATCATGAAAGCTAGGTAAAAGACTTTAATAGGAGGTATTTCCTCTCCACCAAAGTGTGGCGTGTAGGTCTCACGGCGAGGACTGCACACAGCACCTCAGAGGAGCGTACTTCAGTCTGCTGCTGGCGTGAGGGCGGGCGTGGCAAGGGAAAGCAGCGGCGATGGCAGAAAAAGGACAATAAAAATAGCCAGTTAAGCCACGCTGGATGCTGGTCACGGACAGACGAGAAAAAGGAAGTGTGTCAAACGGGAAACAGGAGCTTCCAGAATAAACTCAGGGCGGGGGTTCTGAGTCAGAGGGGCGTCTTCGTCCAGCCGGCGTCCAGCATTGCAGAGGTTTGCTGCGCCGCGTGCACCGTGTAATCAGAGTCACAGAGACGGGGGCCGCCTCGTACGGAGGCTCCCGTCAACATCTTCAAATGGAGCCTGCCAGAAACATGTGTGGTTCCGAGCGTGCTGCCGCCTCCGCAGGACGAGGGGCGCGATGATGTAAGCCGCACAGGCGGGGGGAACTTTCCTAAACAAAGGGAAGTCTGTGTGGTTGGGCGTGCTACCCGGCTGAAAAGTAAAAGGGGAGGATTGGGGTTGGGTTTGAAAGAGAACACACACCCTGTCTTTCGGCCGAGTTGAACCCAGACCCCCCTGTCATTAAATCATTAGCACCTTCTCATGGACAAATATCCTGTACCGATGTGTGGCTGGAGGTGCAGCAACTGTTTCATAACCGCATACAAAAGGACATTATTACAACATGTTAACATGCTCAGCTCTTAAAAAAAAAAGATGTTTCTTGACATAAATAAACTGTATAGGAAATTTTCATCTCCTGAATGATGTTCCATTCTGACGTACAACATGTACATTTTCTGTTTGCATAAAAGCATACTCATCTTCTAAGAGTCCGTACCAAATAGTTTAGTTTCAATTTACTAGAAAACTAACTCCTACATAAAGGTGAATATACTTGTGTAGGCTAACAGGCTAATAAATGGGGTTGCGGGGGGGAAACAGTTATTCACATCTTGTGCAAACGACCAACATCTGAAGAATAGAAGTGAAATATTCACTCCTTTAAACTGTGTTTTGATTTTTACCAACTCTTAGGAGAAATCTGTTTCATCAGCTGCTAAATGCGCCACAATCGTCACTAGCCAGCCGCTAACCACCTTTCTCAGGTGTGCTCGGCAGGATAGAAGTATACTATTTCTATGTCACTTTTTTAACATACAAATCTGTTCAGTTAGAATGTTGATTACTTTTGGAACACAGCAGTTTGTCCTTAAAATGTCCACTTAGCAGTGTTAGCATCCCCCATTCAAACAAAAGGGGCATGATTAGCTCACTAAAAGCGAAGTGCAAACACAGAAAACTCTGGCTCATATGAAGGCTGTCTCGTTAACTTGCAGATTATTGCAATGTGTTATTATTAAATGTCAAAAGGTATTAATTATACAGACAGCTCGTTTGTCCCACTCCGAGCTGCAGATCCTTTATTTATTCAGAGACTGAGGTAAGACGTCTGGGGTAATGGTCGGGGGACCAGATGGTTTTAAAACCAAAACATATCTGCAGTTGTCCACATTTTTCTCTTCTCAAGACTCGACCACCAGAGGTACTGCGGTTGAAGCACATGACTAAGCGCTTACGGGCCATGCTACATCACTTTGCATCTGTCTGCGCTGCACTCGACAAACGCAATGGAAAAGTCTGAGTCACCCTCGTCTGGACAGGAACTGACGGACGGAGTGGACCGGTCTGCCTAATAGCA